>NC_064614.1:122569551-122878822 GCF_023898315.1 Schistocerca nitens | reverse complement strand
GAAATCTTTGCATAATAATATACCAATCAAAGGTAATATCTTGAAATGACATCTGTTTATGATTAGCGAAACACTTCGCACTGATAGTGTCCTGTTTGTGACGTGCAGTCCCAATCGTGTGCCAACTGCTTTGACCTCTTTCACTCTAATCTCTTCCTTGCTCTGATGACAGTGACCAATATCACTCCTTAATCATAAGTATTTAAAATCTGTTTCGGCATCTACAAAAAATGTGTATTTTAACACAATCCTTTCGTTTTACTGATTCAAGATATCGTCAGTAGTAGGATTTTCACCAGATTTGCATTTACCTCTGGACGTGTCTGTATGTGCATTTTACAGCTGTTACTGCGTTTGGCTCCGATATTTTTAATATAATTTCACATCGGCTTCCATCACTACATATTTCTCGACATAAATCCGACAAAATATTGCACCACTGTGTTTATTTACCTTCTCCTGGTTAAAAGTTCTCCTACAAAAAGAACAATACTATACTAATATTTTCGGTCATATTCATTAGCCTTCCCCCATGAACCATGGACCTTGCCGTTGGTGGGGAGGCTTGCGTGCCTCAGCGATACAGATGGCCGTACCGTAGGTGCAACCACAACGGAGGGGTATCTGTTGAGAGGCCAGACAAACATGTGGTTCCTGAAGAGGGGCAGCATACTTTTCAGTAGTTGCAGGGGCAACAGTCTGGATGATTGACTGATCTGGCCTTGTAACATTAACCAAAACGGCCTTGCTGTGCTGGTACTGCGAACGGCTGAAAGCGAGGGGAAACTACAGCCGTAATTTTTCCCGAGGACATGCAGCTTTACTGTATGGTTAAATGATGATGGCGTCCTCTTGGGTAAAATATTCCGGAGGTAAAATAGTCCCCCATTCGGATCTCCGGGCGGGGACTACTCAAGAGGACGTCGTTATCAGGAGAAAGAAAACTGGCATTCTACGGATCGGAGCGTGGAATGTCAGATCCCTTAATCGGGCAGGTAGATTAGAAAATTTAAAAAGGGAAATGGAGAGGTTAAAGTTAGATATAATGGGAATTAGTGAAGTTCGGTGGCAGGAGGAACAAGACTTTTGGTCAGGTGAATACAGGGTTATAAATACAAAATCAAATAGGGGTAATGCAGGAGTAGGTTTAATAATGAATAAAAAAATAGGAGTGCGGGTTAGCTACTACAAACAGCATAGTGAACGCATTATTGTGGCCAAGATAGACACAAAGCCCATGCCTACTACAGTAGTACAAGTTTATATGCCAACTAGCTCTGCAGATGATGAAGAAATTGATGAAATGTCTGATGAGATAAAAGAAATTATTCAGATAGTGAAGGGAGACGAAAATTTAGTAGTCATGGGTGACTGGAATTCGTCAGTAGGAAAATGGAGAGAAGGAAACATAGTAGGTGAATATGGATTGGGGGGAAGAAATGAAAGAGGAAGCCGCCTTGTAGAATTTTGCACAGAGCATAACTTAATCATAGCTAACACTTGGTTCAAGAATCATTAAAGAAGGTTGTATACCTGGAAGAATCCTGAAGATACTAAAAGGTATCAGATAGATTATATAATGGTAAGACAGAGATTTAGGAACCAGGTTTTAAATTGTAAGACATTTCCAGGGGCAGATGTGGATTCTGACCACAATCTATTGGTTATGAACTGCAGATTGAAACTGAAGAAACTGCAAAAAGGTGGGAATATAAGGAGATGGGACCTGGATAAACTGAAAGAACCAGAGGTTGTAGAGAGTTTCAGGGAGAGCATAAGGGAACAATTGACAGGAATGGGGGAAAGAAATACAGTACAAGAAGAATGGGTAGCTCTGAGGGATGAAGTAGTGAAGGCAGCAGAGGATCAAGTAGGTAAAAAGACGAGGGCTAATAGAAATGCCTGTGTAACAGAAGAAATATTGAATTTAATTGATGAAAGGAGAAAATATAAAAATGCAGTAAATGAAGCAGGCAAAAAGGAATACAAACGTCTCAAAAATGAGATCGACAGGAAGTGCAAAATGGCTAAGCACGGATGGCTAGAGGACAAATGTAAGGATGTAGAGGCTTGTCTCACTAGGGGTAAGATAGATACTGCCTACAGGAAAATTAAAGAGACCTTTGGAGAGAAGAGAAACACTTGTATGAATATCAAGAGCTCAGATGGCAACCCAGTTCTAAGCAAAGAAGGGAAGGCAGAAAGGTGGAAGGAGTATATAGAGGGTTTATACAAGGGCGATGTACTTGAGGACAATATTATGGAAATGGAAGAGGATGTAGATGAAATGGGGGATAAGATACTGCGTGAAGAGTTTGACAGAGCACTGAAAGACCTGAGTCGAAACAAGGCCCCGGGAGTAGACAACATTCGATTAGAACTACTGATGGCCTTGGGAGAGCCAGTCATGACAAAACTCTACCATCTGGTGAGCAAGATGTATGAGACAGGCGAAATACCCACAGACTTCAAGAAGAATATAATAATTCCAATCCCAAAGAAAGCAGGTGTTGACAGATGTGAAAATTACCGACCTATCAGTTTAATAAGTCACAGCTGCAAAATACTAACGCGAATTCTTTACAGACGAATGGAAAAACTGGTAGAAGCGGACCTCGGGGAAGATCAGTTTGGATTCCGTAGAAATGTTGGAACACGTGAGGCAATACTAACCTTACGACTTATCTTTGGTGTGACGTCATAAGCGCGTGACTGCGTGTGAGATCGCTCTCTAAGTTTTCATCTATTTTTAGGTTTCAGATATATATTTTAACTGTTTTTGTGATAATATTTACCATATAAGTGACTTATTAGTGGTTTCTTCATTCACCTCTGCATTTCTTGTGTTGTGGCCTGATATTTGTGAGTGTTTCGTATCGAGCAACTTAACCTCTTACCCGTGTTTACATTCCGCGCTGACCAGTTGCAGCTGTAGCGGCGCATCGAAAGCTAAGTACTAATTAATCGTTTGTGTATAGTAGTTTATTTAGGAACTTTAGTAGTCTTCAACCGGTGTTCTTGGTGTTTTCCGGTGAAATAACTCCAGAAGAAATTTTTGCGAACTGCTTTCAGTTTCGTTACTGTCATTAGACGTTTGATTTTCTTTCTGTGTTGGTATTTTGTTATATTCTCATTTGTTGTTGATTAGTACTGTCAATAATAGTAGTTACTTCCCTTGTAGAGCAAGTTTGTGATTATTGTAGTCAGTTTTTAACATCTTCTTATTGTAGTAGCGGAACTTAGATAAAGTTGTTTTCTTGTTCAATAATTGTAAAGTTTTACCATGAGTGAGAAGTGTGGGCTTTGCCGTAGGTTCGTGAGTAGTGGATTGCGGTGTGAGACTTGTTCGAAGTATTTTCACTGGGGGGAATGCAGTGGGGAAGCCAGTGGGCATTCTGGTGAGATCCTCTCCTGGAACTGCAGGTTATGTAGCAAGAGTAAGCTGATAGAGGAACAGGAGCGTAAGATCTGTGCCCTTCAGGTGCAGTTGAAAAACGCACAGGAGGAGCTAGATAGGATGAGGAGGGAGAAGGGGGTTGGGGAATGGGAGCTGGCTGTTGGCAAGAGATCTGCTAGGAGAAGGAGATTTTCAGATAGTTTTACTATTGGTGTTTGTAATAGATATGACCAACTGTCAGAGTCTAGTGGAGAGGAATCTCTAGTAGCTGTAGATGCAGGAAGTATGCAGCAGACCTCAGCAGTTACGGTGGCCAGGACAGTTGCAAAGTCTAAGGTCACCAGCATTGTGAAGCCTAATGCAGGATTGGCTCAGGTGACTTTTAACATAGGGGGCTTATGTAGGGATTTTACTAAAGAGGACCAGGTAGTGATTGTGGGTGGGGCTGGTAATAGTATTGATAGGGATGGGAAGTATGACATAGATGGTGACCTGGAAAAGATAGCCACTCAGACTGGCAACACGAATGTGCATTTCGTGGAACTGTTTCAGCGTTACGATCGGCCTCATCTTAATACAGCCGTCAGGCGTAATAACATGAGACTTGGGGGTGCGCTGATGACAGAAGGCATGAGTCACATTTCAGTGGTGTCGGTGGAGTCTATCAGCAGGACGGGTTTCACTAGACATTGCCTGCACCTCAACAGGTATGGGAAGGGGAGGTTGGCAAAACTTATAGGTGACAGCATAGGTGGGGGTGGTGGGATCACTCGTGGGAAAATTCCGGTTGTTGTGGGTGTTAGAGCTGTACCTTTTTTAGATTGAAGTCAGCTGATAGGTATTCCTGCTTAAGGGAAGTCTCTCTAACAAAGAAACCACTTTCTACAAAGCTTGGGATTCCGATTATGAGGGAATTAGCATATTTCATCAAAATATACAAGGTATTAGAGATAAAGTTAGTGAACTGCTTATAGATGTTGACTCTGAAATTATTGGTATATCTGAACACTTCTTAAATAAGGAGATAATTCAGAGGCTTCCTTTACTGGGATACAGGTTGGCTGGCAGCTTTTCTAGGAGCTCTTTGCGGTGTGGGGGATTAGCCATGTATGTGAAAAACGGTATCCCATTTGAGTCAATTGATGTTTCAAAGTACTGCACTGAAAAAGTGTTTGAATGTTGTGCAGGTGTGGTTAAATTTAGTGGAGCTAAACTTCTTACTGTTGTTATTTATAGATCCCCAGACTCTGATTTCACAACATTTTTGCTAAAGCTAGAGGAGGTTCTTGGTTCACTTTATAGGAAATACAAAAAGTTAGTTATATGTGGTGACTTCAATGTTAATTGTATAAGTGATTGTGCAAGGAAAAGGATGCTGGTAGACCTCCTTAATTCATATAATCTTATGCAAACCGTATTGTTTCCAACGAGAGTGCAAGGGAACAGTAGAACAACCATAGACAATATTTTTGTTCATTCGTCATTATTAGAAGGGCATTCTGTTAGCAAAAAGGTGAATGGCCTTTCAGATCATGATGCACAAATTTTAAGTCTAAAAGATTTTTGTGCTGCAACACATGTTAAATATAGTTACCAACTTTTTAGAAAAGCTGATCCAGTTGCTGTACAGACTTTTGTAAACCTTATCAAGGAACAAGAGTGGCAAGATGTTTATAGTGCTGATACAGTAGACGATAAATATAATGCTTTCCTCAAGACTTTTCTTGTGCTCTTTGAAAGTTGCTTTCCGTTGGAACGTTCAAAACAGGGTACTAGCACAAACAGGCAGCCTGGGTGGCTGACTAAAGGGATAAGAATGTCTTGTAGAACAAAGTGGCAATTATATCAAAACGTTAGAAACAGTCACAATCTAAATGCAGCAGCCCATTACAAACAGTATTGTAAGGTGCTTAAAAAAGTTATTAGGAAGGCAAAAAGTATGTGGTAAGCAGATAGAATGGCTAAGTCTCAGGATAAAATTAAAACCATATGGTCAGTCGTAAAGGAAGTGGCTGTTCTGCAGAGACAGGTCGAGAATATAGAATCAGTGCGTAGTGGGGATGTCCGTGTTACTGATAAGTCGCATATACACTCCTGGAAATGGAAAAAAGAACACATTGACACCGGTGTGTTAGACCCACCATACTTGCTCCGGACACTGCGAGAGGGCTGTACAAGCAATGATCACACGCACGGCACAGCGGACACACCAGGACCCGCGGTGTTGGCCGTCGAATGGCGCTAGCTGCGCAGCATTTGTGCACCGCCGCCGTCAGTGTCAGCCAGTTTGCCGTGGCATACGGAGCTCCATCGCAGTCTTTAACACTGGTAGCATGCCGCGACAGCGTGGACGTGAACCGTATGTGCAGTTGACGGACTTTGAGCGAGGGCGTATAGTGGGCATGCGGGAGGCCGGGTGGACGTACCGCCGAATTGCTCAACACGTGGGGCGTGAGGTCTCCACAGTACATCGATGTTGTCGCCAGTGGTCGGCGGAAGGTGCACGTGCCCGTCGACCTGGGACCGGACCGCAGCGACGCACGGATGCACGCCAAGACCGTAGGATCCTACGCAGTGCCGTAGGGGACCGCACCACCACTTCCCAGCAAATTAGGGACACTGTTGCTCCTGGGGTATCGGCGAGGACCATTCGCAACCGTCTCCATGAAGCTGGGCTACGGTCCCGCACACCGTTAGGCCATCTTCCGCTCACGCCCCAACATCGTGCAGCCCGCCTCCAGTGGTGTCGCGACAGGTGTGAATGGAGGGACGAATGGAGACGTGTCGTCTTCAGCGATGAGAGTCGCTTCTGCCTTGGTGCCAATGATGGTCGTATGCGTGTTTGGCGCCGTGCAGGTGAGCGCCACAATCAGGACTGCATACGACCGAGGCACACAGGGCCAACACCCGGCATCATGGTGTGGGGAGCGATCTCCTACACTGGCCGTACACCACTGGTGATCGTCGAGGGGACACTGAATAGTGCACGGTACATCCAAACCGTCATCGAACCCATCGTTCTACCATTCCTAGACCGGCAAGGGAACTTGCTGTTCCAACAGGACAATGCACGTCCGCATGTATCCCGTGCCACCCAACGTGCTCTATAAGGTGTAAGTCAACTACCCTGGCCAGCAAGATCTCCGGATCTGTCCCCCATTGAGCATGTTTGGGACTGGATGAAGCGTCGTCTCACGCGGTCTGCACGTCCAGCACGAACGCTGGTCCAACTGAGGCGCCAGGTGGAAATGGCATGGCAAGCCGTTCCACAGGACTACATCCAGCATCTCTACGATCGTCTCCATGGGAGAATAGCAGCCTGCATTGCTGCGAAAGGTGGATATACACTGTACTAGTGCCGACATTGTGCATGCTCTGTTGCCTGTGTCTATGTGCCTGTGGTTCTGTCAGTGTGATCATGTGATGTATCTGACCCCAGGAATGTGTCAATAAAGTTTCCCCTTCCTGGGACAATGAATTCACGATGTTCTTATTTCAATTTCCAGGAGTGTATGTACAGTACTTAATAATCACTTTCTGAATGTAGCAGGTGAACTAAATAGAAACCTAGTCCCAACAGGGAATCATATAGCGCTCTTAGAAAAAAGTGTTCCGAGACTGTTACCTGAAATGCTCCTCCATGATACTGACAAGAGGGAGATTGAGTTAATAATTAAATCACTAAAGACCAAGAACTCTCATGGATATGACGGGGTATCTAGCAAAATACTGAAGTATTGTTCCACGTATGTTAGCTCAGTACTTAGCCATATCTGTAACTTTTCCTTTAGGAGTGGTCGGTTTCCTGACCGATTGAAGTACTCGGTAGTGAAGCCACTTTATAAAAAGGGAGACAGGGATAATGTTGACAATTATAGACCTATTTCTATGCCATCGGTGTTTGCTAAAGTTATCGAGAGGGTTGTTTATACAAGGTTACTGCAGCATTTAAATTCACATAATTTGCTGTCAAATGTACAGTTTGGTTTTAGAAATGGCTTAACAACTGAAAATGCTATAGTCTCTTTTCTCTGTGAGGTTTTGGACGGATTAAATAAAAGTTTGCGAACGTTAGGTGTTTTCTTTGATTTAACGAAGGCTTTTGACTATGTTGACCACAAAATATTACTGCAGAAGTTGGAACATTATGGAGTAAGGGGAGTAGCTTACAATTGGTTCGCCTCCTACTTTAAGAACAGAAAGCAGAAGGTAATCCTCCGCAATATTGAGAGTGGTAATGATGTTCAGTCCCAATGGGGCATTGTTAAATGGGGTGTTCCCCAAGGGTCGGTGCTGGGGCCACTGCTATTTCTTATTTATATAAATGATATGCCTTCTAGTATTACAGGTGATTCAAAAATATTTCTGTTTGCTGATGACACCACCTTGGTAGTGAAGGATCTTGTGTGTAATATTGAAACATTATCAAATAATGTAGTTCATGATATAAGTTCATGGCTTGTGGAAAATAATTTGATGCTAAATCACAGTAAGACTCAGTTTTTACAGTTTCTAACTCACAATTCAACAAGAACTGACATTTTAATCAGACAGAATGGGCATGTTATAAGCGAGACTGAACAGTTCAAGTTCTTAGGTGTACGGATAGATAGTAAGCTGTTGTGGAAAGCCCATGTTCAGGATCTTGTTCAGAAACTAAATGCCGCTTTATTTACCATTAGAACAGTATCTGAAATAAGTGACATTTCAACACGAAAAGTAGTATACTTCGCATATTTTCATACGCTTATGTCATATGGTATTATTTTTTGGGGTAATTCTTCTGATTCAAAAAGGGTATTTTTGGCTCAAAAACGGGCTGTTCGAGCTATGTATGGTGTAAGTTCGAAAACCTCTTGTCGACCCCTATTCAATAGTCTGGGAATTTTGACATTGCCCTCACAGTATGTATTTTCCTTAATGTCGTTTGTTGTTAGCAATATTAGCTTATTCCCAAGAGTTAGCAGCTTTCACTCAGTTAATACTAGGCAGAAATCAAATCTGCATGTGGAATGCACTTCCTTGACTCTTGTGCAGAAAGGAGTGCAGTATTCTGCTGCATCCATTTTCAATAAGCTACCACAAGAACTCAAAAATATTAGCAGTAGCCCAAACTCTTTTAAGTCTAGACTGAAGAGTTTCCTCATGGTTCACTCCTTCTAATCTGTTGAGGAGCTCCTGGAAGAGCTAAAAAATTAAGCAAATTCCAGTGTTACATTGTTGTTTTTCTTTATTTAAACTAACGACTTGTCGCCTGAATATGTTTCTTATATTTCATTTCATCTGTTTCTACAATCGTGTTATAATTTCATGTATTGACTCGTTCCATGACCATGGAGACTTCTCCTAAATGTGGTCCCACGGAACAATAAATAAATAAATAAATAAATAAAAGATTAAGAAAAGGCAAACCTACGTTTCTAGCATTTGTAGACTTAGAGAAAGCTTTTGACAACGTTAACTGGAATACTCTGTTTCAAATTCTGAAGGTGGCAGGGGTAAACTACAGGGAGCGAAAGGCTATTTACAATTTGTACAGAAACCAGATGGCAGTTATAAGAGTCGAGGGGCATGAAAGGGAAGCAGTGGTTGGGAAAGGAGTGAGATAGGGTTGTAGCCTCTCCCCGATGTTATTCAATCTGTATATTGAGCAAGCAGTAAAGGAAACAAAAGAAAAATTCGGGGTAGGTATTAAAATTCATGGAGAAGAAGTAAAAACTTTGAGGTTCGCCGATGACATTGTAATTCTGTCAGAGACAGCAAAGGACTTGGAAGAGCAGTTGAACGGAATGGACAGTGTCTTGAAAGGAGGATATAAGATGAATATCAACAAAAGCAAAACGAGGATAATGGAATGTAGTCAAATTAAATCGGGATTAGATTAGGAAATGAGACACTTAAAGTAGTAAAGGAGTTTTGCTATTTAGGGAGTAAAATAACTGATAATGGTCGAAGTAGAGAGGATATAAAATGTAGACTGGCAATGGCAAGGAAAGCATTTCTGAAGAAGAGAAATTTGTTAACATCGAGTATAGATTTAAGTGTCAGGAAGTCGTTTCTGAAAGTATTTGTATGGAGTGTAGCCATGTATGGAAGTGAAACATGGACGATAACCAGTTTGGACAAGAAGAGAATAGAAGCTTTCGAAATGTGGTGCTACAGATGAATGCTGAAGATTAGATGGGTAGATCACATAACTAATGAGGAGGTACTGGATAGGATTGGGGAGAAGAGGAGTTTGTGGCACAACTTGACTGGTAGAAGGGATCGGTTGGTAGGACATGTTTTGAGGCATCAAGGGATCACAAATTTAGCATTGGAGGGCAGCGTGGAGGGTAAAAATCGTAGAGGGAGACCAAGAGATCAATACACTAAGCAGATTCAGAAGGATGTAGGTTGCAGTAGGTAGTGGGAGATGAAGAAGCTTGCACAGGATAGAGTAGCGTGGAGAGCTGCATCAAACCAGTCTCAGGACTGAAGACCACAACAACAACAACAACATATTCCGGGCAAGACTGTCATCAATTTAAGTGGCATGGTGTTGAGTGATGATGCGGTCTCGGTTTTGCAGAAAGGTCTCAACTTCGCTCCCACCCCCAAGTTCACTCCGGTCGCAGAAATTGTTAGTGCTGTTGAACAGGTTGCAGCTCGACTTCCGCCTGAATCAGCTGAGGAAATACGTCGTGAAACTTGTCGTGCGTTGACGAAATCCAAGCCGATGAAGTCAAATATCACTAGTAAAGAGAGGGCGGCCATTCGTGATCTGAGGGAGCGCTCTGAAATTGTTGTCTTACCGGCCGACAAAGGCAATGCTACAGTTGTTGTCTCCCATAAGGACTACACTGATAAGATGCAGAGCCTGCTAAATGACGATTCCTACCGGAAGATCAGCGTTGACCCTACAAAGAAGGTGGACAACAGGACGAGGTCGCTTCTCAAGGACGCAGATTAACCGGAGGGTGACGCTAAGAAATTGTTACCCCAAGGTCCGGTACCGCCTAGACTATATGGACTCTCGAAGGTTCACAAAGAGGGGGTACCATTACGCCCCATTGTCAGCAACATCAGGGCACCTACATATTTGTTGGCCAAATACCTGACGGGAATATAAAGTCCTTACGTGGGTAAATGCCCTCATCACATCCGTAATTCCGTGGATTTTGTTAAACGCCTTGATAGCTTGACGTTGGGTGAGTCAGATATCATGGTGAGTTTTGACGTCGTTTCCTTGTTCACGAGGGTACCCCTGCGAGAGTCACTAGAATTGATTAGTCAGAAGTTTGACGAGAAGACCACTGAACTTTTTAGGCATGTCTTGACTTCCACGTATTTTCTTTTTAATGGAGAATACTACGAACAGACGGAGGGAGTCGCCATGGGTAGCCCACTCTCACCGGTGGTAGCGAATTTGTACATGGAGAACTTCGAGGAGGAAGCCCTGTCGTCATCCGAATGGAAACCTACTTGCTTTTTCCGTTACGTGGACGACACTTTCGTCATCTGGCCACATGGTATGGATAAACTCCTTGACTCCCTTACACATCTAAACTCCATACACCCCAACATCAAATTCACTATGGAGACTGAAACGGAGGGTAAACTACCTTTTCTTGACGTCTTGGTCATGAGAAGGCCTGACGGCACCTTAGGTCATGGGGTGTATCGGAAGACAACGCACACTGATCTGTATTTGCACGCAGACAGCTGCCACCACCCTTCGCAGAGGAATGGGGTACTTAAAACTCTAGTACATAGGGCGCGCACTATCTCTGACGCAGAGAGTCTACCGCAGGAATTGGAACATCTGAGAACTGTATTTCGAAAAAATGGGTACTCAGAGTGGCAGATTCAACGTGCTCTCCGCCCAACCACTACAGCACAACCTGTGGATATGGATGAAATCACGAGGGAGGAGGTAGGCACGGCGTTTATCCCTTATACAGGCGCACTCTCGGGAAAGATCGGCCGCATTTTGAAGAAACACCGGGTCGGAACGGTGTTTTGTCCTCCGAATAAAACTCGTGCACTGGTGGGGAGCGCCAAAGATGACCTCGGTTTGAGGAAGGCCGGCGTGTACCAGATTCCGTGTCAATGTGGCAAGTCGTATATTGGTCAGACGATGCGTACCGTCGAGGATCGATGCCGTGAACACCAGAGGCACACTCGACTAATGTATCCAAGCAAGTCGGCGGTCGCTGAACATTGTTTGTCGGAAAATCACGCTATGGAGTATGAACGCACGAGGATTCTGGTACAGACGTCGAGATACTGGGACAGCGTTGTTAGAGAGGCCATCGAAATTCGCACCATTGACGACCTCATAAATCGTGACTGTGGCTATAATCTTAGCAAGGCTTGGGAACCAGCGATTGGGTTAATCAAGAGTAAATCGAGCAAATGTATAGTTGTGACGACCACGGCGGACGGAGCCATCACACCGACGTCATCTCAGACGCCGTCGCAATCTGTTTCACCGCGCGACCGTGGCGCAGGGCGCGGACGGCGGAGTGAGCACGCCGCGGGCGGAGGGTATTTAAATCCGCCGCCGCCGCGACCGAACCCAGTTCCACCTGAGCAGCCATAGTGTACGGATCTCCGTGCCGGCACGTTCACAGGAGCTCAGTCCGTCAGTTCACCTGATGATGGCGACATGTATGATCGCCGAAATATTGTGCCCGTTGGACACTGTAGACCGGCAGTACACCTGTGGATATTTTGATTATCAAATACGCCGGGAGAAACTCAAGAATCACATATTCATTAGCGTATGAGCTAAGGGAAAATACTGTCTACACAGTGAGGTGACGAGATTAATGGGATACTTCCTAATATCGTGTGGGTCCTCCTTTTGTTGGGCGTAGGGCAGCAGCTCCAAGTGGCATAGACTCAACAAGTCTTTGTAAGTCCCCTGCAGAAATGTTGAGACATGCTGCCTCTATAGCCGTCCCTAATAGTGAACGTGCGCCGGTGCAGGATTTTTTGCATCAAGTGACCTCTCGACTATGTCCCATAAATGTTCGTTGGGACTCATGTAACTCGATCCGGGTGGTCTAAACAGTCGCTCGAATTGTCCAGACGGTCTTCAAATCAATGGCGAACAACTGTGGCCCGTTACATAGCGAATTTTCGTCCATAAAAATTCTATCGTAGTTTGGAAACATGAAATCCATGAATGGCTACAAATGGTCTCTAAGTGGCCGATCATAACCGTTTCCAATCAATGATCGGTTCAGTTGGACCAGAGGATCCAGTCCATTCCATGTAAACACAGCCCACACCGTTATGGAGCCAACACCATTTTGTACAGTGCCTTGTTGACAACTTGTGTGCGTGACTTCGTACGGCTGCGCCACACTAACCCTACCATCAGCTCTTACCACCTGAAATCGAGACTCATCTGACGATGCCAAGGTTTTCCAGTATTTCAGGCAAATGCACTCGTGCCGGTCGTCTGCTGCCATAGCCCATTAACGCAAAATTTCGCAGCACTGTCCTAACGGATGCGTTCGTCGTACGGCCGACATTGATCTCTGCGGTTATTTCACGCAGTGTTGCTTGTCTGTAAACACTGACAACTCTACGCAAACGGCGCTTCTCTCGATCGTTAAGTGAAGGCCGTCGGCCACTGCTTTCTCTGTGGTGACAGGTAACATCCGAAATCTAGTATTATAGGCACATTCGTGACGCTGTGGATCTGGGAATATTGAATTCCCTGACGATTCCCGAAATGGAACGTCCCACGCATCTAGCTCCAACTATCGATCCGCGTTCAGAGTCTTAATTCCTGTCGTGCGGCCCTTGGCGGAAACCTTTTCATGTGAATCGCCATAGTGTAATTGACGGTACGGTACAATTCTCCGTTCTTCAGCCAAGCGAATTAAATAAAAAATACTATCAGAAATAGAAAAGAATGGGGTTGGTTTTCATATTAAATTAAAAATCAAAGACGGACAGTTAAAAAACGAAAATAGTACATTTCAAAAACACATCGCAGGAAGCTGAAATTCTTCTGATACAAACACTGAAGACCTGCACTTCCACTTAAAATATGAGGGACATGCGCTACGGTGACAGGTATTGCCGGAGGAGGGAGTACATTCCGTAGGATTGAGGGGTGTGAGTAGAAAGATAGGGGTCTTTTAGGTAGGAAAACTATGAAAATGGAAGGTGGGAGTCGAGGAGTGTAGTCAGAAATCAATCGGTGGGAAAGACAGAGTGAGGAGTAGTGTGTCGCGTGGGTAGGGCAGTGGTTTAAAGAGGGAAGAGATGGGGGTGGACGGAGAGAGAAAGGAGCCCTGATGTGGAGTGGCAGAGACGGGGAAGAGTTAAATTCTGTAGGAGGGATAAATATCGGGGCGGATCTCATTATCTGGGAGAGAGACAACTCCGCCGATGCACTGCCGTTTTATACCTTTTGTACGCAATGCTACCGTCATCTGTATATGTGCATATCGCTATTCCATGACTTTTCTCTCCTCAATTTATGCTTCCGTACGCGCCCTTATCTCTCTCATTCTCGTGCAAACTAGGCGAAATACTAGATGGTGGCAGAAGAATGGTCCCTGACTCATGGATTAGAGTACATTTCCGTAAATTTACCCAAAGCAACAGTGTCGCCTTTCTCCCAAGAACCTGCTTTTACGTTTCCCGAGAATTTGTTACACGCTCGTTTGTGTAACACAGACCTCTCGCGTTTCCGAACCGACCGATCGAGATGGCACAGTGGTTAACACATTCGGGAGGACGACGGTTCACGTCTACCACCCAGATTTAGATTTTCCGTCATTCCTGACTCGATCCACGAAAATGGTGTGATGGTTCATTGCCGCGCGGGATTAGCCGAGCGGTCTGAGGAGCTGCAGTCATGGAATGTGCAGCTGGTCCCGGCCGGGGGTTCGAGTCCTCCTGTCGGGCATGGGTGTGTGTGTTTGTCCTTAGGATAATTTAGGTTAAGTAGTGTGTAAGCTTAGGGACTGATGACCTTAGCAGTTAAGTCCCATAAGATTTCACACACATTTGAACATTTTTTTATTCAACAAACTACTCCCAGAAGTGGACGCTCACTCAGCTGTTTCCGATACAGGCTCGGCAGCAACGGTCACGAATAGGCACGAAAAATCCCAGAATTAGTGGCTATCTGCAACATTGACATCTGCCTTAAGTAACTAGAAACTCAATAGTTCATTACAGCACATCATCTGTAGAATTAATCAACCTATTAATGAACATCAGCTAAGCAGTGCAAATCTATTATCTTATGTGCGTAAGATCAATTACACATTAAGCCGCGAGCGAACTACATACACGGCCAGCCGGCACGCGCGGGCAAAGGGAGCGGAAATTATACAACAGCACAAGCAGAACGCAACCCAGGACCCCGCACCCGCTAGCAAGACAAACAGCATAAGTCCCGATAAAACTAAATCAAAACGCAAGTAACTAGCGTGCATGCTAACGGTCTATCGATTTCGCCCCCCCCCCCCACCCCCCACCCCCTCACGGTGACGCAAAACAACGCTACTTACGGCAAATAGCCACACTTAAATTTGCGATTAAATCAGTATTACAGTATCCATATACTGTCATTGAAGGAATTGTTGTACTTTCGTTAATAGAATCAGTTTCAAACTATTTAAACACACAATAACAACTCGCCTCTCAGTAACTCGTAAGAATTTAAGAAACTACTCATTTAGAATTAGACACGTACCTCTCAGACACACTATTACTTCAGATAGAAACGTAACAGTAGTGTTATTGCAATTCAAGGCAAAATATATCCAGGGAAAATTTTCCAGCTATCTTGTCCACCCAAAATATCTCTGGAACAATAACAGCTATGGAAAACGACTTTCACCGGTATCAATGTAGGGCTGGGGCCCATGAATGTACATATTTGGAAACATTCTAAAACGAAAGCATATGTGTTTCTTAACAAAAACTTATGTTTTTTTAAATGGACCTCCTATATTTTTTCTTCAGCAATCCATAGCATGACAAAGCACATACACAATGGCGTTGATTGCATCGCAATATTCCCATTACATCCCGAGATATTGAGACGCGAAGTTGACGCTTGGAACGCCCGACATGCGCTGCTAGCGCACGTCCTTAGGCTCAGGCGTGAACCCCATGCTGCCTGTAATCGCAGCAGGATGGCAGCAGACCGTATTATTCGTTTCGGACCTCTTGATAAGTATGGAAGTGTGATTACGCATGTCAATCACATCGCGATTACGGGCAGTATGGGGTTCACGCTTGAGCCTCAGGACGCGCGCTAGCAGCGCATGTCAGGTGTTTCAAGCGTCACCTTCGCGTCTCAATATGTCGGAATGTAATGGGAATATTGCGATGCAATCATCGGCATTGTGTATGTGCTTTGTCATGGTATGGATTGCTGAAGAAAAAATATAGGAGGTCCATTTAAAAAAAACATAAGTTTGTGTTTAAAAAACATATGCTCTCGTTTTAGAATGTTTCCAAATATGTACATTCATGGGCCCCAGCCCTACATTGATACCGGTGAAAGTCGTTTTCCAATAGCTGTTATTGTTCCAGAGATATTTTGTGTGGACAAAATAGCTGGGACACCCTGTATATACAGTATATACAGGGTGTTACAAAAAGGTATGGCCAAACTTTCAGGAAACATTCCTCACACACAAATAAAGAAAAGATGTTATGTGGACATGTGTCCGGAAACGCTTAATTTCCATGTTAGAACTCATTTTAGTTTCGTCAGTATGTACTGTACTTCCTCGATTCACCGCCAGTTGGCCCAATTGAAGGAAGGTAATGCTGACTTCGGTGCTTGTGTTGACATACGACTCATTGCTCTACAGTACTAGCATCAAGCACATCAGTACGTAGCATCAACAGGTTAGTGTTCATCACGAACGTGATTTTGCAGTCAGTGCAATGTTTACAAATGCGGAGTTGGCAGATGCCCATTTGATGTATGAATTAGGACGGGGCAATAGCCGTGGCGCGGTACGTCTGTGTCGAGACAGATTTCCAGAACGATGGTGTCCCGACAGGAAGACGTTCGAAGCAATTGATCGGCGTCTTAGTGAGCACGGAGCATTGCAGCCTATGACTCGCGACTGGGGAAGACCTAGAACGACGAGGACACTTGCAATGAACGAGGCAATTCTTCGTGCAGTTGACGATAACCCTAATGTCAGCGTCAGAGCAGTTGGTGCTGTACAAGGTAACGTTGACCACGTCACTGTATGGAGAGTGCTACGGGAGAACCAGTTGTTTCCGTATCATGTACAGCGTGTGCAGGCACTATCAGCAGCTGATTGGCCTCCACAGGTACACTTCTGCGAATGGTTCATCCAACAATGTGTCAAATCCTCATTTCAGTGCAAATGTTCTCTTTACGGATGAGGCTTCATTCCAACATGCTGTTGTTGTTGTTGTGGTCTTCAGTCCTGAGACTGGTTTGATGCAGCTCTCCATGCCACTCTATCCTGTGCAAGCCTCTTCATCTCCCAGTACCTACTGCAACCTACATCCTTCTGAATCTGCTTAGTGTATTCATCTCTTGGTCTCCCTCTACGATTTTTACCCTCCACGCTGCCCTCCAATGCTAAATTTGTGATCCCTTGATGCCTCAAAACATGTCCTACCAACCGATCCCATCTTCTAGTCAAGTTGTGCCACAAACTCTCTTCTCCCCAATCCTATTCAATACCTCCTCATTAGTTACGTGATCTACCCACCTTATCTTCAGCATTCTTCTGTAGCACCACATTTCGAAAGCTTCTATTCTCTTCTTGTCCAAACTGGTTATCGTCCATGTTTCACTTCCATACATGGCTAAACTCCATACAAATACTTTCAGAAACGACTTCCTGACACTTAAATCTATACTCGATGTTAACAAATTTCTCTTCTTCAGAAACGATTTCCTTGCCATTGCCAGTCTACATTTTATATCCTCTCTACTTCGACCATCATCAGTTATTTTACTCCCTAAATAGCAAAACTCCTTTACTACTTTAAGTGTCTCATTTCCTAATCTAATCCCCTCAGCATCACCCGATTTAATTTGACTACATTCCATTATCCTCGTTTTGCTTTTGTTGATGTTCATCTTATATCCTCCTTTCAACACACTGTCCATTCCGTTCAACTGCTCTTCCAAGTCCTTTGCAGTCTCTGACAGAATTACAATGTCATCGGCGAACCTCAAAGTTTTTACTTCTTCTCCATGAATTTTAATACCTACCCCGAATTTTTCTTTTGTTTCCTTCACTGCTTGCTCAATATACAGATTGAATAACATCGGGGAGAGGCTACAACCCTGTCTCACTCCCTTCCCAACCGCTGCTTCCCTTTCATGCCCCTTGACTCTTATAACTGCCATCTGGTTTCTGTACAAATTGTAAATAGCCTTTCGCTCCTTGTATTTTACCCCTGCCACCTTCAGAATTTGAAAGAGGGTATTCCAGTTAACGTTGTCAAAAGCTTTCTCTAAGTCTACAAATGCTAGAAACGTAGGTTTGCCTTTTCTTAATCTTTCTTCTAAGATAAGTCGTAAGGTTAGTATTGCCTCACGTGTTCCAACATTTCTATGGAATCCAAACTGATCCTCCCCGAGGTCCGCTTCTACCAGTTTTTCCATTCGTCTGTAAAGAATTCGCGTTAGTATTTTGCAGCTGTGACTTATTAAACTGATAGGTCGGTAATTTTCACATCTGTCAACACCTGCTTTCTTTGGGATTGGAATTATTATATTCTTCTTGAAGTCTGTGGGTATTTCGCCTGTCTCATACATCTTGCTCACCAGATGGTAGAGTTTTGTCATGACTGGCTCTCCCAAGGCCATCAGTAGTTCTAATCGAATGTTGTCTACTCCCGGGGCCTTGTTTCGACTCAGGTCTTTCAGTGCTCTGTCAAACTCTTCACGCAGTATCTTATCTCCCATTTCATCTTCATCTACATCCTCTTCCATTTCCATAATATTGTCCTCAAGTGCATCGCCCTTGTATAAACCCTCTATATACTCCTTCCACCTTTCTGCCTTCCCTTCTTTGCTTAGAACTGGGTTGCCATCTGAGCTCTTGATATTCATACAAGTGTTTCTCTTCTCTCCAAAGGTCTCTTTAATTTTCCTGTAGGCAGTATCTATCTTACCCCTAGTGAGACAAGCCTCTACATCCTTACATTTGTCCTCTAGCCATCCGTGCTTAGCCATTTTGCACTTCCTGTCGATCTCATTTTTGAGACGTATGTATTCCTTTTTGCCTGCTTCATTTACTGCATTTTTATATTTTCTCCTTTCATCAATTAAATTCAATATTTCTTCTGTTACCCAAGGATTTCTATTAGCCCTCGTCTTTTTACCTACTTGATCCTCTGCTGCCTTCACTACTTCATCCCTCAGAGCTACCCATTCTTCTTGTACTGTATTTCTTTCCCCCATTCCTGTCAATTGTTCCCTTATGCTCTCCCTGAAACTCTCTACAACCTCTGTTTCTTTCAGTTTATCCAGGTCCCATCTCCTTAAATTCCCACCTTTTTGCAGTTTCTTCAGTTTCAATCTGCAGTTCATAACCAATAGATTGTGGTCAGAATCCACATCTGCCCCTGGAAATGTCTTACAACTTGAAACCTGGTTCCTAAATCTCTGTCTTACCATTATATAATCTATCTGATACCTATTAGTATCTTCAGGATTCTTCCAGGTATACAACCTTCTTTTATGATTCTTGAACCAAGTGTTAGCTATGATTAAGTTATGCTCTGTGCAAAATTCTACAAGGCGGCTTCCTCTTTCATTTCTTCCCCCCAATCCATATTCACCTACTATGTTTCCTTCTCTCCCTTTTCCTACTGACGAATTCCAGTCACCCATGACTATTAAATTTTCGTCTCCCTTCACTATCTGAATAATTTCTTTTATCTCGTCATACATTTCATCAATTTCTTCGTCATCTGCAGAGCTAGTTGGCATATAAACCTGTACTACTGTAGTAGGCATGGGCTTTGTGTCTATCGTGGCCACAATAATGCGTTCACTATGCTGTTTGTAGTAGCTAACCCGCACTCCTATTTTTTATTCATTATTAAACCTTCTCCTGCATTACCCCTATTTGATTTTGTATTTATAACCCTGTAATCACCTGACCAAAAGTCTCGTTCCTCCTGCCACCGCACTTCACTAATTCCCACTATATCTAACTTTAACCTATCCATTTCCCTTTTTAAATTTTCTAACCTACCTGCCCGATTAAGGGATCTGACATTCCACGCTCCGATCTGTAGAATGCCAGTTTTCTTTCTCCTGATAATGACGTCCTCTTGAGTAGTCCCCGCCCGGAGATCCGAATGGGGGACTATTTTACCTCCGGAATATTTTACCCAAGAGGACGCCATCATCATTTAATCATACAGTAAAGCTGCATGTCCCCGGGAAAAATGACGGCTGTAGTTTCCCCTTGCTTTCAGCCGTTCGCAGTACCAGCACAGCAAGGCCGTTTTGGTTAATGTTACAAGGCCAGATCAGTCAATCATCCAGACTGTTGCCCCTGCAACTACTGAAAAGGCTGCTGCCCCTCTTCAGGAACCACATGTTTGTCTGGCCTCTCAACAGATACCCCTCCGTTGTGGTTGCACCTACGGTACGGCCATCTGTATCGCTGAGGCACGCAAGCCTCCCCACCAACGGCAAGGGCCATGGTTCATGGGGGAAGTCCAACATGATCAAATTGTAAATTTTCACAATCAACATGTGTGGGCTGACGAGAACCCGCACGCAATTGTGAACGTTTGGGCAGGCATTGTTGGTGATGTCTTGATTGGGCCCCATGTTCTATATATAGCAACTGGCCAGCTTAACTCCTTCGTGTGATATAACTACAATAAGCAGGCGGCACTTAGACAAGGACCAGCCAAACTGTTTTCAATGACTGTTAAACACTGACAGTAGCAATCTACAAACGGAATTTATCAGCACTCCAGGCCCTAGTAAATGTTAATCATGACATCACATACAGCTCTCACTAGAACATTGCGTACTAAGCAAGTTGAAATTAAATACATGCAAGGATGGACTCAATAGGCCAAGAAAATGAAGTCAACAGCACAGAACCCAGTAGTCGATTCCGGCCACAATTTACAGCACAAGCAAGGTCATTACCCTCTTGCTTGTTCAACGAAGCCAGCCGCCCCAGATCCCGGTGCCAGGAAACATGTAGCAAGCGAAATACACCAACGGCTTCCCAGTAACGTGACTGCTTCCACGCCGGCGATATTTGCTACGGCGTCGAACCCGGCTAAACAGCCCCTTTTAGATGTGCTCTTCCTGCTGCCTCGCACGGAACCTACACTGTCCGCCAGACTTGGCAAACGACGTTACTGCTAGGCGTCCCAAAGCAAAACCCTCGCTACTTGCTAGAGCTTACCCCTCGCTTTCCGATCGGCCCGGTAGGTGGCGCCACCGCGCGCTCTGTGGGAATATCGCTGATCGTGCCACACGGTTCAGTTACCTTCTGTACTTTACTGCAGCAGCTCTCTCCGTGCATGGTCCAAGTTTCATCCAGCTATATTAATTCGCACCGACACATGATTTGAAACCCACATTCGCCCTTAAGCTTTGTGCGCCAGTGTTTATTTCTTACTTGTGGTAGATAAATTCTTCGCAATTACTTTAAAAACTAGCAAAAGTATCATCAGCTGAGCAGTTGGTTATGTGTCAAAAGATAGTTTTCAAGGTCGAATGAGCGACCGCAATGTCATCATCTAAGAAAAGCTTCTCAAGTCCAGTGATGTTTATATCCAACCATCCCCAAGAGACTCATCTGACAGTATTCCCCAGCTCTCACTGTCTCATCAATTCCTCACCTGTGTACCACCTCCACTCTCCCACAGAAATCTCACTCCGCCACCATTTGTACATTTTACCTGTTAGCTACTCATCAATACCTGGACAAAAGAACCGAATGTAATCGTTAGATACACATGGTATTTGCGAAAGATTCATCTTATTGCAAAAGAGTATATCTGCTGCACGACTGAAGATAGAAATTTGAGGTAAATTCTAACTTACCCACTGGACTACAAAATTTTCATCTTCAAAATACCCATATGATTACACAAGGGTATTTATTTTACATGCATTCAGTAAGTAAATAAATTTGTTTTTCGACACAACTTACCATATAACTAACAAATGGTTCAAATGGCTCTGAGCACTATGGGACGTAACATCTGAGGTCATCAGTCCCCTAGAACTTAGAACTACTTAAACCTAACTAACCTAAGGACGTCACACACATACACGCCCGAGGCAGGATTCGAACTGCGACCGTAGCAGTCGCGCGGTTCCAGACTGAAGCGCCTAAACGAGCGAGGTGGCGCAATGGTTAGCACACTGGACTCGCATCCGTAGGACGACGGTTCAATCCCGCATCCGGCCATCCTGAGTTAGGTTTTCCGTGATTTCCCTAAATCGCTCCAGGCAAATGCCGAGATGGTTCCTTTGAAAGGGCACGGCCGACTTCCTTTCCTAATCCGATGAGACCGATGACCTCGCTGTTTGGTCTCTTCCCCCAAACAATCCAATGAAGCGCCTAGAACCGGTCGGCCATCCCGGCCGGCCTGTAACTAACACTCAAAGTGCTGTTTGTCACGGTGAAACTTTTCTATCGTAATCGGTGTACATAGAGCTCACTTTATGATGACTCGCTCTCTCGATCTATTGGCGATGCAGAGACTGATGGATTTATGTCTACAAATCAGCATTGTTTTAGAAAGCATCACTCATGTGAAACTCCGGTTACCCTTCTCTCATATGGTATGCTGCGAACTATGGATGAAGGGCAACAGGTAGATTCCAAATTTCCGAGTTTCCGAGAAGCACTTGACACGATACCCCACTGCAAACTTTAAACGAAGGTACGAGCACACGGAATAGGTTACCAGATATGTGAGTGGCTCGAAGATACCTTGAGAAATAGAACCCAGTACGTTGTCTTCGACGGCGAGTGTTCATCAAAGACATGGGTATCGTCAGGAGTGCACCAGGGGAGTGTGACTGGCCCGCTATTATTTTCTATACACACACATGATCTGGCAGACAGGGTGAGCAGATATTTATGGCTGTTTGCTGATGATGCTATGGTGCACGGGAACGTGTCGAAGACGACGACTCTAGGAGGATACAAGATGACTTAGACAAAATTCCTAGATACTGCGATAAAAGGCAGCTAGCCCCTAAATGTGAAAAAAATGTAAGTTAATGGAGATGAGTAGGAAGAGCAAATCTATAATGTTCGGATACAGTATTACTAGCGTCCTGCTTGACACAGTCAAGTCGTTTAAATATCTCCGCTTAACGTTGCAGAGCGACATGATATGGAACGAGCATGTGAGGATTGTTGTAGGAAAGGCGAATGGTCGACTTCTGTTTATTGGGAGAATTTTAGGAAAGAGTGGTTCACCTGTAAAGGAGACCGCATAGAGGACGCTGGTGCGACGTATTCTTGAGTACTGCCCGTGTGCTTGAGATCTGCACCAGGTCGGATTAACGGAAGACATCGAAGCAATTCAGAGGCGTGCTGCTAGATTTGTTACCGGCAGGTTCGAACAACACTTAAGTGTTACGGAATTGCTTCAGGAACTCAAGTGGGAATCGCTGGACGGAAAGCGACTTTGGTTTCGAGGAACGCTATTGAGAAACCTTAGAGAACTGTCATTTGAAGCTGACTGCGCAAAGATTCTACTGCCGCCAACATATACTGCGCTTTAGGATCACAAAGATAAGATACGAGAAATTAGGGCTCACGGGGAGTCCTATAGACAGTCGATTTTCCCTCGCTCTATCTTCAAGTAGAACGTGTGGGGAAACAACTATTAGTGGTACAGGGTACCCTCCGCCACGCACCGTACAGTGCATTGCTGAGTAAGTCTGTACATGTAGACGTAGAACGAACAAGCAGTGCCGCGCGGGATTAGCCGAGCGGTCTAAGGCGCTGCAGTCACGGACTGTGCGGCTGGTCCCGGCGGAGATTCGAGTCCTCCCTCAGGCATGTGTGTGTGTGTGTGTTCGTCCTCAGGATAATGTAGGTTAAGTAGTGTAAAAGCTTAGGGACTGATGACCTTAGCAGTTAAGTCCTATAAGATTTCACACACATTTGAATTTTTTTTAATTTTTTTTATTTTATTTTTTTTTTTTTTTAACAGGCAGTTCCTGTGGCCAATGATGGTTCAAATGGCTCTGAGCACTATGGGAAAACATCTGAGGTCATCAGTCCCCTAGAACTTAGAACTACTTAAACCTAACTAATCCATGCCCGAGGCAGGATTCCAACCTGCGACCGTAGGGGTAGCGCAGTTCCAGACTGTAGCGCCTAGAACCGCTCCCCCACTTCGGCCGGCTGGCCAATGATGGCGTGGTTCACAAAGTGAAGCGAAGTCCACAGTCCATATCTTTAGACAACATTGTCCGTGGAGCACAGCGATCTGGTGTTACAATTTGCTTAAAACAACAGTCGAGATCGCAATAATATTTGTTTATTATGACCGGTTTCGGCTTGATATTTTTTGGCCCACTATGGCTGGTGCTGGCGGTTCCTCGGTTTCTCACGTACAGTGTACGATCGCGTTATCACGTGAAAAACCAAGAAGCAGCCACCACCTGCCATAGAGAGTCCAAAAAATATCTGAGAATGGCTTTAACAAAATCCGAAACCGCTCATAAAAAACAAATATTATTGCGACCTCGACTGTTGTTTTAACCGAAGTCCAGAGTGTAGCGAAAGTCGTCGTAAACATGTGCAAACCGTCCAGGAAGCTACCTGAATCGAAAACGTAAACACGGACAAGGTCAATCACTTTGCTATCAGTGACGTATATCGATGGCTTCGCCAAACGGTGAGACCTGCCGGCCAAGTGCGGGCCGATGTGAGATGCTCACAGGAGCGAATTGCGACCGTATAGTGACGCCCGAGCATTTGTAACCATTCCTCCATATCGGTATGAAACGTCCCCTTACAAAAATTTCTGAATGACTGTGCTGAAAAAACCTCTTACATTTACTGTACAACAATGAAAAACTACAACTACAAAGGAAATTCTCTCTATAATTACGCGCTAGCAATAAACAATAGCTACACTAATTACACAAACTACAAGAAAAAATCAGAAGATTCCAGTGAAGTATCCTCGGCTAAGGGTCGACATATGAAACTCCCCTTAGAAAAATTTATGAATGACTGTGCTGAAAAAAGTCTTACATTATTTGATTTTCAAACAGCTGAGCAAAACTGAACGTACTCAGACATTACTCTCTTTACTTATTCTGATGAACACTTAACTGACACACAATATTTTTAGCACAACGCAATCTGACTTTCAATAAACTCTACAAAAGAATGGCCCTGACTAACAATAACCTGTACCTTTCATGAATCACTTCCTCACAGAAATCTTCGTTACTCGAACTACTGCAATACAGCGAGCGCCAATACTGACGGCTAAATAAAAGATTCTAACTACTGAAGGCACTAACTACTGATAGGCATAGTCAGCAAATGAAAGATTTTGATAGAGAACAAACAAAGTATTTACCTTAATAATGTTCCAAAGTCATATATATATATATATATATATATATATATATATATATATATATATCCAATATTACAAATTTACTCTTTCTGATGGAGACACGTCCAGATCGTCCGCTCTCAAAATTCTGCCATTTCTCTCCCCAGATCCACCACTGCTGGCGGCTCACCTTCAACTGCGCAACGCTATTCACTGTTCATATCCAACTGCCAAACACTACAATGGCGAATATTCCAACAATGCCAACCAGCCACAGACTGCACACAGCACAGCCAGTGATTTTCATACAGAGCGCTAGGTGACATTACCAACATAAAAACCTAAACAGTCTACTTACATAGCCCCCATACTCCCCACAAAAAAATTTACCAGTTGATTTGGGCAGTGGCCAATACAGATTTGAAATTTTTTTTTCATAATTACAATAACAAAGATATCAAATGCACACACTTATTGATACAATGTTGGTGAAAAGCTGAAATTTTCTCACAGTCCATAAAGACAGTCCTGATCATTCATCACAGTACAATTGCAGTGGTTTTTGTTTCTCAAAGTCTGAGCAGCAAAAGAAAATGCACACAGAAGTAGTGGATTTCCATGCAGTCTTGAAGAAGTAGTGTTGTCCTTCCAACAGAAAGACAGTGCTGACTCTTGACATGCAAACAGGTAATGGGCCACAACAGAGCAAACCCACAGCAGAGTCAGTCGAAGTTGAAGAATATTGGTAGGTAGGTAATCACAGACCAGACCCACTGTAGTCCTGGTAGAGAGTATGGTATTGGTGGGCCACCAGAGGTGCAGACCCACTGTAGTCCTTGTAGAAATAATGGTATTGGTGGGCCATCAAAGATGCAGACCCACTGTAGCCCTTGTAGAGACGGCCAGCAGCCATCTGTTACGACTGTGTAGGTGCACAATCACCATCGAAGAGTCTTGCGGACAATATAGCAAGTCCATAAACCACCACTTCTGCACTCATAAAGTTTTTGGAATTGTCCTTAGAACCAGCAATGCTGTTAACCAGTCCCTTGCTGAATTATTAACACACGTGCAAACACTGACAGTCCCAACTTCTCACATATTGTGCATATACTATGACCAACAGAAACGTGTGCAGTGAAATGAAACTTAATTTGAAGAACTGGTGTCTATACAATTATAAATTTACAACATAAGAATCCAATTACAAAGGTACAAAATACATCATTAAAGAACATAACAATACAGATAACATTTGTAGTAATACGGGCTTTACAAAAGAATCGAAATACGCATATACATCAGTGTTACAGGAATTATGACGTGAGTAAACACATAAAAGATCGGAATAATTTTCGAAAATAATGTCTAAACGTCTTTACAAAGAAAATAACATATTATTAGAAAAATTCTACAATATAACTCTTATCAGATAACCACATAAAGACAGGAAGAACACAAATACACAAGGGTACACAAACACATAGCGGAGTAACACAAAAGGAAAGGACAGGGATTGTTTCCAGTGTAACATTTGGCACTGCTGTCCAACTCAAAACTTCATTCCATAGATCTTTCCTCTTATTTCAACAGTTTCTCCTGCAAAAAAAAAATCCTATCTAACCCTGTTGTCCCTAAACTCTACTGTTTTGTTCGTATCCTCTTTCAAAATAAATATTTCCCATTGTACGATACTCATTTTTTCCCAAATCTTTTTCGTATAACTTCTCAATTCATTCTTTCCCTATTCTTCATAGTTAGTTTCTTATATAGTCTACCCCCTCTTAAGCAAACTTAAATCTACTAAGTTCAGATATATATACTAAGGGACGAGGCAATGCAACAGACATAACAAGTGAACACAAACAGCAATGACCAAAAAAATGGAAATTGGCAAAGCAAGCAGCAGTATATCTAAATTACCAAAGCAAATGCAATATTACAACTAATATGAGGCAATGTGCAGCAAACAAGAAAAATAAATCAGTAGTAAAACTAGCTTAACAGAGTAATACAAAGTGAAATTCAGTAGCACTATACCTGGCAAACAGCAGCAGTAAATGCAATAACTTATATCTAAACATGACAAACCCACAAGCAGAAAAAATAGTACACTAAAGACAACAATGCAGATAAGGGAAATGTCTATTCACATCTTAACGTCTATGTAATTAAAGTGGTGCACCACAACAACTTATTCTACAAAAAATTACCAAGTACTTGAAAAGAAAATTATGTATTCATTTACTGTCGTTAGTCCCTTCTTATTGGTCTTTCCTTTCCAAGTGCTCCTTTTACGAAGAATGTGGATCATAAAATTATTATTAATAGATCTTTTGACAGAAAGTGTTCAATTAGCAAACGCATTTAATTTTATTTTATAAAACCAATGCTGCAACACAGCTGGAAACCAGATATCATACAAAATAGGCAAATATATATATATATATATATATATATATATATATATATATATATAAAGCAAGGCATGAAACATCATTCACTAGCCATATGGCATTTCGTAAGGCAGTAAAAAAAAATCTCTCATCTAGAAAGACAGTAGTCATAATCAGGTGTATAGACATAAAATATTTCTCATCATTTCATTAGGCATTTCAGTAAATATCAGAAAGTACGAGCTCCACAGTATAATCATATGTTTCCAAGTAATAGTGTGTCATATTTGCGATGCTTTCTACAAAGTAATGTCAATAATGAGGTTAATGACCTCTTTTTTCTCCACCTAATGCCTTTTTCTCATGGCAGGTGGGCGCCCACAACGCATTATATCAAGGTCACTTAGCTTTCTTACCGAAATATTTACGACAGCAGTTTGCGCCACAGTGACAGTCTCATATGAAAAAATTTCACAGGTCGAGAATTTGCGTTACAAATGTGTAGAAACAAAATCCTATAAATATAACAGTGTCCAAAATATTTTTGCCGGCATTGTGAAACATTCACGCATGTACACACATTTCATAACTCTTAAAGTACGATTCTTGGTTTCCAACATCCGTTTTCACAAATCAGAGTCCCTAACCACTATTCATTATTCCTTACCTTATTACACATATACATATTCGTCGACACTTCGTCAATATTTTATCATAAGAAATATGTAGCGTAATCAGATTCCTTATATAGCATCAGCTTATTGATCATAAACATACCTCAACAGCATAATACACATCGTCGTCATAATAATATCATAACACCTCAGTCAAATCTCAAAATCGTCGTAGCTTCCTCCAATAATTTCAAAACCTAAATAAAATTCTCTGTACATTTCAATAGTGTCATCTACCTCAAACATACTTTAAAAATCATGATCCCATACCAAATACATCATTCAAAGCTCTCAGAGTATCACAATAGTTCCAAAAAAATATGAACAGTTCACAAAGTACAGAAAAAATACAATTTCATAAGTGTGAAGTTATTCAACTGTGTAATTGGGTAAACATGTGTCACTGACATAGTAAAAAAAAAGTTTGTTTCTCTGTTATCAGATAGCTGTGTAATTCTGTGTTACAGAAATATGGTACCGAAGTGTAAAGTTGTATAAGGAAATACCATAATAGCTAGGGCACCTTGTGCTTGCTACACACACGGTACACAAAGTAGGCCTGTACTCCCCTGAGGATTAATGTAATTATACCCTCAGGTGTTACCGATTACAGCAATGGAATGAAATGTATCATGGAAAACCTTTGTATCTTTGTATTTCAAAAATCTTTAATCATAAATGTTTTAAGTACAAAATTAATCACTCAAATACGTGTCCTTTAGCGCTAAATGTGCGTCTTGCTGTGAGATAATTCTGTGGAAGTGTCATAGTTATCGTCCTCCATAAGCTACGATCTGCAGAAGTCAATGTACTTACCTCATCATAAACAAAAGCGAAATGCTATGCGTATAGATAGCGTAGTTATTATGTACATTACCATGATCAAGAAAAGTACTATACTGTAACGTATTGTTGTGCTATGAAAAAGGCTGTCTCATTGTAGCTATACCACAAAAGTTACTACTAAAACATGTTTTACTTTCCAGGAGAATTCAGAAAAACTGTGCTGATATAAAAGTAAACCAATATGTTGCATTAAAATCTCATTAGCAGTATATGTTCTAAGTATGTAAGCCGTATATTCGTTAGGTAATAATGCAACTAACAAGCAAGAATGTACAAATAACAACACTATGTCGTCTGTTCACTATAACAATGCATTCGTAATTTCTGTTTAAATAAGTTGCCCAGGTTCTTCACTGGATAGTTAACTTTAAATTATTGTTGCATGTTAACAGTTTCTAAGTGTGTCAAAGCGTACTAGTAATGTGAATTGAATAATTGTATAGCAAAGACTAAGTTAAAAAGCAGATTATCCTCAATAAATGGTTTTACATGTGAAATGTGGTGCAATCCTTTAATCTTCCTAGTACGCAGAGTTTCAACTTCAAAGCAATTATCATGTTGTATACGTGTAAGGAATGCTAAAAATTTTCTCAAGGTTTGCGTCT
The DNA here is from genome assembly GCF_023898315.1 of Schistocerca nitens. Classification (NCBI taxonomy): domain Eukaryota; kingdom Metazoa; phylum Arthropoda; class Insecta; order Orthoptera; family Acrididae; genus Schistocerca; species Schistocerca nitens. The sequence goes on along the minus strand of NC_064614.1, from coordinate 122,849,346 downwards.
ATGTTATTTATCTCTGAGCCAGCCGGCGCACTTGGCTGCCTGCTTCAATGTCTCTTTGTTGGCGCGTGTTGCTATTGGGATTTGGAGATCTAACTTCTACGAATTCACCTTGTCGAGAGGGCCCTGCCCTGTTTGAACCACGCAAATTTTGGTTAACTTCTGGTCTGTTGTTAAGATTATATCGTCTGTCGTCATGTCGGTAGTTTCTGTAATTTTTTTCTTGTGGATCACGTGGTGGAGAATTTCTCCATGAGTCGTAACTGCGCGGTGGACCGTTGCGTCTGAAGTTATTCTGACTTTCTTGATAATAATTATTTTGGTTCCCATATTGTTTGTTTCTCTGTTTGTCTCTGTCATTTTCATTACTATGGAAATGCGATCTTTCCCTGTAACTATTGCTACTTTGCCAACGGTTGTCATACGGTTGGTGTCTGTTTCGGTCACGATTTGCGTTGTAAGAATAGCCTTGTCGTGTCCAGTTATTATTTCTGTCATCGCGGTATTGTGACGGATGTGACCTGTAATTGTTGTGTTCCTGTTTTCGCGTCCCGCGATTGTCAATGTCAATTTCCAATTCTTGTAAGAGTCCCTGAAAAGCTTCAATGTCGTCTTTGCAACGTCCTGCCAAAATAATATGTCGTAAATGTTCAGGCAATTTGATTAAGCAAATGCGGATGAGTTCTGAGGGGCTGTATGGGTTTGAAAGATACTGATTCTTATGTAACATGTCTTCGAAATATTTGACAAGACTGGAAAATTCAGATTGTTCGAAATGTTTCATCGTTATGATGCTATGTTTTACTCGGTCTTGAGTAGCTTGAGACCAATAGGCTGAGATGAAGGCATGATAAAATTCTCCTTCACTGTGACAATCGTGAATGACCGATCGCATTCTTACAGCTGGTTCATTCTCTAAATAGCCACACATTAATTCTAACCTGTGCTCCAAAGACCAGTTGGGAGGAAAACAATGAGAGAATTGATGAAGTCATGCTTGTGGATGAATGTCGTTGCCAGAATTCTTAAATGTTTTGAATTTACGTGTAGTAATAAACAGCTTATAGTCAAAATCATCGTGTCGGCGAGTCGCATATCGGTCATTGTTACATCGTGTCGGCGGTTCCATCTCAAAATTCGGTGCACCTTGCCAATTTCTTTCATAATATCCGAAACGCCCTGTGTTATTTTTTTGCGGCTTTTCCGTATTTCTAAGTCCCTCTTCCCGTGTTGGAGCTCGAGTGTCCTCTGAAATAGGTAATTCTTGTATTACTTGTGCCAACTGATCTTGTACTTCCCGGATTTCTCTTTTGTGTTGCGTATTGATTTGATTTTGATTTTGTTTGAATTTTCTAATTTGTTCATAATCTTCTGTGTCAGTGAAGGCTACGGGTCTTGAGTCATTCAGATCATCATCTACCTTTGTAGATAAGTTAGTGAACTGACCAGAAAGTTCGGCTACTTTCTCCGATAAAGAACTGATTTCCCCCGTGTGTCTTTCTGAACCAAGTTGCAGAGTGTCCATTTGTGTTGAAATCGTATCTACTGTGTCCTTTAAGTTTTCCTGAGTTTTTGCAAGTTGCATAACCGAATCGGTAGATGCAACTGAGTCAATTTTAGCTTGCAAGGTGTCGTGATTTTCATGAACAATAGTTTGCATTTCCTTCATGGCTGCTTCGTGATTCTGTAATGCATTTTCATGACGCGAAAAAATAGGTTGAAAATGCTCACAAATTTGTGTTTTTACGTCATTACAGACTTTTTGGCATTTCGATTCGATTTTAAGTAACTCAGCAGTTAAACTTTCACGTGTTTGTTCAAGCGTTTGTTCCATTGAGTCTAACTTTTGAAGCTGTTGCTGTGTTTGTCTCTGATTTTGTTCCATCGTGTCTAACTTTCCAAGATTTTGTTCCATTGTATTTAACTTTTGCTGTGTTTGTCTCTGATTTTGTTCAATTGTGTCTAACTTTTGAAGCTTTTGTCCCATTTGTTGCATTAATTGTAACAACAATGCACTGGTGTCTTAAACATGTTCCTCAGTGCTATTCGGCAGAGCATTTGAACCAGCAATATTCGCATTTTGAAAAGCAGAAAATGTGTCTTGACTTATCTGAGACAACGGTGAACACGCAAAACCTGAATCTACAGTATTTGCAAGATTGTGTCTTGTCATTTCGGGTTTCTGAGGTGAGCTGTTGCCGACCGATCGATCGATAATGCTTCCCTGTTCACTAATTGTTTCACTGTCTACACCATTATTTGCCGCCCGCTCGATGCACAATCACCAAATTACTACTTTGAATGTCTGTTAATTCATCACACGGTGGTGCTGATAAGCTACGCTCGTCGTCACTATCATTTCTCAATTTACTTCGGAGCCTAGTGTTACGTTTTACACACGCCATAATTATCACGTATTTCACACGATAACAAGAAAAGCACAATTTGAAGAGCAAAAATAAGAAAACATATTAACATAGCACTGAAAATAATATCTAGTTAACTGCAAGGGCAGCTGCGAAATACTTGGTGCAAATCTACATACATGCCATAACTGTTTTACTGTACAACAATGAAAAACTACAACTACAAAGGAAATTCTCTCTATAATTACGCGCTAGCAATAAACAATAGCTACACTAATTACACAAACTACAAGAAAAAATCAGAAGATTCCAGTGAGGTATCCTCGGCTAAGGGTCGACATATGAAACTCCCCTTAGAAAAATTTATGAATGACTGTGCTGAAAAAAGTCTTACATTATTTGATTTTCAAACAGCTGAGCAAAACTGAACGTACTCAGACATTACTCTCTTTACTTATTCTGATGAACACTTAACTGACACACAATATTTTTAGCACAACACAATCTGACTTTCAATAATCTCTACAAAAGAATGGCCCTGACTAACAATCACCTATACCTTTCATGAATCACTTCCTCACAAAAGTCTTCGTCTCTCGAACTACTGCAATACAGCGAGCGCCAATACTGACAGCTAAATAAAAGATTCTAACTACTGAAGGCACTAACTACTGATAGGCATAGTCAGCAAATGAAAGATTTTGATAGAGAACAAACAATGTATTTACCTTAATAATGTTCCAAAGTCATCATATATCAGTTCATGATATCCAATATTACAAATTTACTCTGTCTGATGGACACACGTCCAGATCGTCCGCTCTCAAAATTCTGCCATTTCTCTCCCCACATCCACCACTGCTGGCGGCTCACCTCCAACTGCGCAACGCTACGCGCTGTTCACATCCAACTGCCCAACACTACAATGGCGAATATTCCAACAATGTCAAGCAGCCACAGACTGCACACAGCACAGCCGTTGATTTTCATACAGAGCGCTACGTGGCGTTACCAATAAGAAAAACCTAAACAGCCTACTTACAGGTACTCGGGCTGGGCGGTACAGAGGGCCCAGCTGAGACACCCCTGGGAACCTGTGAAGCGTCAACGATGCCAGTAAAACATTGTTAGAGTTCAAAGATTTATTCACAGTGTTTACAAGTCATCCTTCTGGTCACGCCAGGCTCGGATGTTGCTCATTCAGCTCCATGTCGGCCTCTAGCTAACGTCCGTGGAGGCAGCTCAGCCGTTGGTGCGCCAAGGAGAAGATGTCATTGACCCTGGCGCCGTGGCGGACTGCCGGCGTGTAGGGGTGGCCGTTTCGGGCTGGCCGCTGAAGTGTCCTCGGAGCCACTCCGAATTCTACGATGACCCTTGATAATGACCCAGTCGCGATGTACCTGGTGTCGGTAGTCTGGTACGTTTCAGCATCCGAAGGCGTCTGAGAGTTGGACGGGAACGTGGACCCCCAGGAGGCCCTCTTGCTGGCTTCCGCGTTGAAGTTCGGTATTGGCAACAATTGCGATGTGGTGTTGTCGGAAGACAGTTTCTCCATCACTAGATGATAGGCGGCGATCAGCATGAAGTTCATCGGGTGAGGACCATTATATTGAGTTCATCTTTGGCTATTTCATATGCTGTGCTGAAGCATCTGCGACACGGATTCACTACAGTACTGTAATCGTGGCATCCAGTGCTGTTACTGTGAATGCCATCGAACCCAATGATCGGCTCATGACGAGAGCTGGAGCATTTACAGGGAGCTAGCGTGAGGCTATGACGCAAGGCTCCGTCCAAAATGTGTCCTCCTTATTCTGCTGGATTCACTTCACCGAATGTTAACTGCTGTGTCTGTCCCTCGCTCTGCGCTCTTACGTAAGACATAGTCTTCTTGCAACACGTATTGCGAGCTAATATGAATATACTTGTCTCCCTTCCCTTGGTTTTCTGTCGCAGTCTCCTTTCAGCTGAATGCATATCCTTACGCGGCAGACAGTATCGCCGACTTGATCCACTTCCGACACACTGGCTTGCTTCCTGCTTCCGAGTCTTTGCCATGACTTGAATTTGCCTGTGTCAATGTGACTGATTTTAATAAAATTTTTCTAATTACTATTGTGTGCCGCAAAAGCAGGGAACCCGAATCACTGTCAGATACTCACAAAGCAAAGTCCAGCATCATGCTACAAACGTGAATATATAATGTCTGCGAGCCTGATCCGGGGACGAGCCTGAAAGGGCTCAAAAACAGTTAATGCAGGCATAGAAATACTCCATAAATACGAGGGTAATCCCAAAAGTAAGGTCTCTTATTTTTTTACAAGTACAGAACTCTGTTTGGGTGACAGTTGGTCACACTGTTATGAAGAGTGCTTCACGCGCAATGTGTAAACACGCGCACGCCGCGCTGAGGCGCTCATTCTTGGCTTGGCAGCCGTTGAGAATGGAGCTCCCGTTGGTTGTTACCGTCAAGTGCGAATTGCGCGCAGTTATTCAGTTTTTGAACACAAAGGGCACTACGCCGTTTGAAATCCATCGCCAATTGATGGAAGTGTATGGTGGGTCGTGCATGGATGTCAAAAGTGTTCGTAAGTGGTGTAGAGAGTTTGCATCTGGTCGGACCAAAATTCACCACGAACAAAGGAGCGGGAGACCGTCAATTACTGAGGAGACATTGTTGAAGGTTGAGCAAAGCATGCGTGAGGATCAGCGGATCACGCTGGATGATCTCTGCACGTTGGTTCCTGAGGTTTCCCGAAGCACCGCTCACAGAATTTTAACGGAAACATTGAACTACCGAAAGGTGTGCGCAAGATGGGAGCCACGCATGCTGACTGAGGACCACATGCGGCAACGAGTTGATGCTTCCCGCGCATTTCTTCACCGCCTTGCAGCCGAACAGGACAACTTTCTGGACTCAATTGTCACGGGTGACTTAACCGGGCATACCACTTTACACCTGAAACCAAGCAGCAATCACACCAGTTCGTAACTTTCTGAACAGCATGGCGGCGAGCTGGTATGACATGGGCATACAAAAACTGCCACAGCCTCTACATAAATGCTTCGACAGAAATGGTGATTACGTCGAAAAATAGCTAAATGTTCAAGCTGTAAACTGATGTAAACCATTGTAGAAATAAACAGGTCTATGTAATTATAAAAAAATAGGAGACCTTGCTTTTAGGATGACCTTCGTATGTACTATCAGTGATTTCCGTGTATATTTCGTTTAATATACAGTCACGAGGTTCTACGGTACCAATATTGGATAAGGTTACTCCTTAGTGAAGATGTACAGTGGGAAAGAACGGCTAAGTACTTAGGTGTCTGCTCCAATAGACATCTAATTAGACTCCAACTTGGATTCCATATGGCACCACTGTGCACAGTTAGTGTAAAAAGTTGGCCCAAAACATTATGACCGCCTACCAAAGAGCTGGAATGTCCACTTTTGGCACGGGTAACAGCGGCGACGCGTCGTGGTATGGAGACAACAAGGCCTTGGTAGGTCGCTGGAGAGAGGTAGCACTACATCTGAACACACAAGTAACCTAATACCCGTAAATTCCGGGAAGCGGGGCAATGAGCTCTGACGCCACGTACAATTACATCCCAAATGTGTTAGATCTGGCGAGTTGGGGGGCCAGCACCCACAGTAGAATTCACCACTGTCTTTCTAGAATCACGCCATCACGCTACTGGCCTTGCGACATGGCGCATTATCTTGCTGAAAACGCCACTGCCGTCAGAAACATGATCGTCATGAAGGGGTGTACGTGGTCTGCAACCAGTGTACGATCATCCTTGGTCGTCATGCTACCTTGGACGAGCTTCACTAGACCCAGGGATGCCCATGTGATTGTTCTCCAGAGAATAATGGAGCCGCTGCCAGCTTGTCTCCGTATCACAGTATAGGTGCCAAGGAGCTGTTCCCCTGGAAGACGACGGATTCACACCCTCGCATCGCCATAATGAAGAAGGCGTCGGGATTCGTCAGACCATGCAAAGCTCTGCCACTGCGCCACGGTGCAGTGCCGACGGCCACGTGCTCAATGCAGTCGTAGTTGTCTATGCCGTCGTGTTAACATTGGCACATGTATGTGTTGATGGCTGTGGAGGCCCATCGTGCACTGTGTGTTTAGCCACACTTGTACTCTGCCCAGCATTAAACTGTGATGTTACTTCCGCTATAGTTCGCCCTCTATCGCGTTTTACCAGTCTGCCCAGCATACGACGATCAACATTTGTAATGAGGGATAACCGCCCAACTCCATGGAGTTTGCAAGCGGTTGACCTTGGTTTCGGCACTTGGTAAAGACACTCACCACAGAAGTCCTCGAACACCCGACAAGTCGTGCATCTTCCGAAGTGCTCATGCCGAGCCTCCAGGCCATCACAATCTCCCTTCGTGAAAGTCAGGTCGCGTGCCTTCTAGATTCTACTCACGGATAACAGAACGCAGCATGTCATTCTCAATGGAGAGAAGTCTTCCGAAGTAAGAGTGATTTCAGGTGTGCCGCAGGGGAGTGTCGTAAGACCATTGCTATTCACAATATACATAAATGACCTGGTGGACAACATCGGAAGTTCACTGAGGCTTTTTGCGGATGATGCTGCAGTATATCGAGAGGTTGTAACAATGGAAAATTGTACTGAAATGCAGGAGGATCTGCAACGAATTGACGCATGGTGCAGGGAATGGCAATTGAATCTCAATGAAGACAAGTGTAATGTGCTGCGAATACATAGAAAGAAAGATCCTTTATCATTTAGCTACAATATAGCAGGTCAGAAATGGGAAGCAGTTAATTCCATAAATTATATGGGATTAGGCATTAGGAGTGATTTAAAATGGAATGACCATATAATAGTGATCGTCGGTAAAGCAGATGCCAGACTGAGATTCATTGGAAGAATCCTAAGGAAATGCAATCCGAAAACAAAGGAAGTAGGTTACAGTACACTTGTTCGCCCACTGCTTGAATATTGCTCACCAGTGTGGGATCCTTACCAGATAGGGTTGATAGAAGAGATAGAGAAGATCCAACGGAGAGCAGCGCGCTTCGTTACAGGATCATTTAGTAATCGCGAAAGCGTTACGGAGATGACAGATAAACTCCAGTGGAACACTCTGCAGGAGAGACGCTCAGTAGCTCGGTAGGGGCTTTTGTTGAAGTTTCGAGAACATACCTTAACCGAGGAGTCAAGCAGTATATTGCTCCCTCCTACGTATATCTCGCGAAGAGACCATGAGGATAAAATGAGAGAGATTAGAGCCCACACAGAGGCATACCGACATTCTTTCTTTCCACGAACAATACGAGACTGGAATAGAAGGGAGAACCGTTAGAGGTACTCAAGGTACCCTCCGCCACACACCGTCAGGTGCCTTGCGGAGTATGGATGTAGATGTAGATGCAGATGTAGACGGACAGCACACTCACATTACGTGCGCTGTGCGTGTGTGCCTGACTAACAGTCATTCCTCGCCGGGTGACGCTGCTATCACATGGACGGGTCTATACACATAGTCGGTCGGTGGTCATAATGTTCTGGCTGATCAGTGAATATAGTTCATCTATCCTGGGAATCGATAACTTCAACGATTTTTTCTTGTTATCGATATCGATACTGACAACATATTGATCCTGGGAATTCCAAGACTGTATCAAAATGTCTACAGTAGTTCCTCCGACTAGCTTGGACACACAAAAAAGAAGCGAGCAGGGTACTTCAGTTTCTATACGTAGAGAAAAAAGATTCAATAAAACATTTTTATTTATTTAATAAAACATGAGTACAACTTATATTTTATGGTTGCATGCAGTGATATTCATGTGTGATGCTTTTGTTGGATGATGAATGCAATGTATGTTCAAATGGCCAAAGATATTTTTACGCGATAAAATAACAGTTTAACAAGTTTCAGATTTTTTCCTTTACATGTACTGTGAAACCTTGCTTCTTGCCAAATTTCACGATTCGAGATCAACGGGAAGCACTCTACAGATTTTGATTTGTGACTTTTCGAGTATGAAAATATGTGATATAATTGGCGTTTTCTTTTGACTGCATTGACTTAGAAGCAAAACATATTTACGCCGCCAAGTGACTCTAGACCTTAGGATGTGACAAATTTTAACTTGATACGTCAAAATGTTCCGAACAAAACGGTTCTCAACAAGCGGACAGATGGATAGACGGATAAAAAATGACAAAAATATTTTTGTCTCATATAATTACAAATTAAAAACTTTCGGAGTTTCTTACTTTACTTGTATTATGGAACCACGCTTCTTGATAAATTTCATGACTGTACGTCAATGGGAAGCATCCTACAGGTTTTGATGAGTGAATTTTCGGCTATCGAAGTACGTGACATAAATGGCCGTATCTTTTGACTGTAGTCACTTAGAAGTTTAAAATTTTTACACCTGTGAGGAACCATGGACCTTAACATGTGACATAAATTTGAACTCGACACGTTTAGCCGTTACCGAGAAAAACGGTTCTTCACAGACAGTCGGACAACAAATCGATCCTATAAGGGTTCGACACAACAGATTGAGGTATGCAGCCATAAAAATGTCAGTGGCGAATGCATCCGTGAAGAGACGCACATGGGGGAGGACTGCAGCGTCACAAAAACATTGACCGGTGAGGTACCGTGTTCAAAGATTTGTAGGTCAGTGCGTCCATGCAACCTTATGGCTCACCACACCCCAACACCTGGACCACCAAAGCGATCATTTTCGACAACCCTCCTGGCTGCATTACGTGTCCCCAACTCTCGTCATATGAGTGTACGTTCAGAATCACTACCCAGACTCAATTTGCTGTCATTGGAGAGAGCATATGACCCCTACTCCTCACTTGTACAGTACCAACGTTCTCGGCACCATCACAAAGAGTGCCGCCGATGTGCGTGTGTCAGCGGAACACGAAGAATTGGTCGTCGGGAAAAGAGACCGGCCAAATGCAGTGGACGTGCCACTGTAAAGCGTGAGACTGGGTGCCTTGCATTCCTTTTAAATGTGGCTGACATCATCTGATATCCTAAATACACTGTTTAAGCTCCTCTACATGTAGCAGTTTTCCTTAGTAACAGTAATAGTTCAATTTTTTCTTAATAGGTGGAGAATATGATGGGGACCCATAAACTGGTATAGTCTCACTAGTCAAAGATCTTTGATTATTGCAATAGTAAAGACTAACTGTAAAAGCTAATCATTCACTTAAATTTCTCTGGGTTTAATTAACTTAAAAAAAACGAACCTTTCATGATGGGTCCCAAAAATACAACTTCTTTAAAATTGTGCATAATTTTACTTCCAACAGTACTACCGTAAATCTATTCACTTAAGATTCACTTAACAGTAGCGCAATGGCAGCTAACTATCCTCACGGCTCTTGATGTGCGAATGCTCTATGAATTCTCTTTTTGGCGTCGGATTTTCAACGTATTAGAGCCATTCTATTACGCCGTAAATGCCATATAATAGCCAGATCCACATCCGAGAAAGTCCCTTCTAATGCAGCTTCCAATTGCCTCTGCCAATTGCACCGTCGAGGTGTACCGTGCTAAGGCTAACCACACAATGCGTGCCGTTCACACAAAGCAGCCGCTCAGTTCGCCCGCCAAACCCACCTTTTACATAGCGCCATGCCACTTTCGCTGCAGAGGGACATCTCTACAGCGTTTACATGTTACAAATACAAGTGCCCTAAACATAACCAGCTCTTAAACATACTCTTTTTTATAAACGTATTCATATTATAATGATTTAAACTTTCAACATATTCTTTTTTTCATATATACATTACAAGACTCTTGCCATATATCAAGGAGTTTAAACAACACAGAATACACACTTCATAATTTGTAGATACACAGTTACACAAAATAAACCTACTCCTAACCAATATAAGTGTTACAACTTTTCAAGATATTTCTACTAAATTTTCTGTTTAATCTCGTTGCATATAGTACGCTTCTCTCGTGAGATTTTTTGAATGTATCAAATAAGAGAATTTTAATAATTTTATAATTATCTAAGTATATTCCGGAGGTAAAATAGTCCCCCATTCGGATCTCCGGGCGGGGACTACTCAAGAGGACGTCGTTATCAGGAGAAAGAAAACTGGCATTCTACGGATCGGAGTGTGGAATGTCAGATCCCTTAATCGGGCAGGTAGATTAGAAAATTTAAAAAGGGAAATGGATAGGTTAAAGTTAGATATAGTGGGAATTAGTGAAGTTCGGTGGCAGGAGGAACAAGACTTTTGGTCAGGTGATTACAGGGTTATAAATACAAAATCAAATAGGGGTAATGCAGGAGTAGGTTTAATAATGAATAAAAAATAGGAGTGCGGGTTAGCTACTACAAACAGCATAGTGAACGCATTATTGTGGTCACGATAGACACAAAGCCCATGCCTACTACAGTAGTACAAGTTTATGCCAACTAGCTCTGCAGATGATGAAGAAATAGATGAAATGTATGACGAGATAAAAGAAATTATTCAGGTAGTGAAGGGAGACGAAAATTTAATAGTCATGGGTGACTGGAATTCGTCAGTAGGAAAAGGGAGAGAAGGAAACATAGTAGGTGAATATGGATTGGGGGAAAGAAATGAAAGAGGAAGCCGCCTTGTAGAAATTTTGCACAGAGCATAACTTAATCATAGCTAACACTTGGTTCAAGAATCATAAAAGAAGGTTGTATACCTGGAAGAATCCTGGAGATACTAAAAGGTATCAGATAGATTATATAATGGTAAGACAGAGATTTAGGAACCAGGTTTTAAATTGTAAGACATTTCCAGGGGCAGATGTGGATTCTGACCACAATCTATTGGTTATGAACTGCAGATTGAAACTGAAGAAACTGCAAAAAGGTGGGAATTTAAGGAGATGGGACCTGGATAAACTGAAAGAACCAGAGGTTGTAGAGAGTTTCAGGGAGAGCATAAGGGAACAATTGACAGGAATGGGGGAAAGAAATACAGTAGAAGAAGAATGGGTAGCTCTGAGGGATGAAGTAGTGAAGGCAGCAGAGGATCAAGTAGGTAAAAAGACGAGGGCTAATAGAAATCCTTGGGTAACAGAAGAAATATTGAATTTAATTGTTGAAAGGAGAAAATATGAAAATGCAGTAAATGAAGCAGGCAAAAAGGAATACAAACGTCTCAAAAATGAGATCGACAGGAAGTGCAAAATGGCTAAGCAGGGATGGCTAGAGGAAAAATGTAAGGATGTAGAGGCTTGTCTCACTAGGGGTAAGATAGATACTGCCTACAGGAAAATTAAAGAGACCTTTGGAGAGAAGAGAACCACTTGTATGAATATCAAGAGCTCAGATGGCAACCCAGTTCTAAGCAAAGAAGGGAAGGCAGAAAGGTGGAAGGAGTATATAGAGGGTTTATACAAGGGCGATGTACTTGAGGACAGTATTATGGAAATGGAAGAGGATGTAGATGAAGACGAAATGGGAGATAAGATACTGCGTGAAGAGTTTGACAGAGCACTGAAAGACCTGAGTCGAAACAAGGCCCCGGGAGTAGACAACATTCCATTAGAACTACTGATGGCCTTGGGAGAGCCAGTCATGACAGAACTCTACCATCTGGTGAGCAAAATGTATGAGACAGGCGAAATACCCACAGACTTCAAGAAGAATATAATAATTCCAACCCCAAAGAAAGCAGGTGTTGACAGATGTGAAAATTACCGAACTATCAGTTTAATAAGTCACAGCTGCAAAATACTAACGCGAATTCTTTACAGACGAATGGAAAAACTGGTAGAAGCAGACCTCGGGGAAGATCAGTTTGGATTCCGTAGAAATGTTGGAACACATGAGGCAATACTAACCTTACGACTTATGTTAGAAGAAAGATTAAGAAAAGGCATACCTACGTTTCTAGCATTTGTAGACTTAGAGAAAGCTTTTGACAACGTTAACTGGAATACTCTGTTTCAAATTCTGAAGGTGGCAGGGGTAAAATACAGGGAGCGAAAGGCTATTTACAATTTGTACAGAAACCAGATGGCAGTTATAAGAGTCGAGGGGCATGAAAGGGAAGCAGTGGTTGGGAAGGGAGTAAGACAGGGTTGTAGCCTCTCCCCGATGTTATTCGATCTGTATATTGAGCAAGCAGTAAAGGAAACAAAAGAAAAATTCGGAGTCGGTATTAAAATCCATGGAGAAGAAATAAAAACTTTGAGGTTCGCCGATGACATTGTAATTCTGTCAGAGACAGCAAAGGACTTGGAAGAGCAGTTGAACGGAATGGACAGTGTCTTGATAGGAGGATATCAACAAAAGCAAAACGAGGATAATGGAATGTAGTCAAATTAAATCGGGTGATGCTGAGGGGATTAGATTAGGAAATGAGACACTTAAAGTAGTAAAGGAGTTTTGCTATTTAGGGAGCAAAATAACTGATGATGGTCGAAGTAGAGAGGATATAAAATGTAGACTGGCAATGGCAAGGAAATCGTTTCTGAAGAAAAGAAATTTGTTAACATCGAGTATAGATTTAAGTGTCAGGAAGTCGTTTCTGAAAGTATTTGTATGGAGTGTAGCCATGTATGTAAGTGAAACATGGACGATAACCAGTTTGGACAAGAAGAGAATAGAAGCTTTCGAAATAACCAGTTTGGACAAGAAGAGAATAGAAGCTTTCGAAATGTGGTGCTACAGAAGAATGCTGAAGATAAGGTGGGTAGATCACGTAACTAATGAGGAGGTATTGAATAGGATTGGGGAGAAGAGAAGTTTGTGGCACAACTTGACTAGAAGAAGGGATCGGTTGGTAGGACATGTTTTGAGGCATCAAGGGATCACAAATTTAGCATTGGAGGGCAGCGTGGAGGGTAAAAATCGTAGAGGGAGACCAAGAGATCAATACATTAAGCAGATTCAGAAGGATGTAGGTTGCAGTAGGTACTGGGAGATGAAGAAGCTTGCACAGGATAGAGTAGCATGGAGTGCTGCATCAAACCAGTCTCAGGACTGAAGACCACAACAACAACAACAATATAAAATTCATGCAAAATTCCAATCACTTTGCCCTGTCTCTTAGCTTACATTCACAATTTCAAAATTTACTCGTGAGACAACATTTATTGTTTTTATAGAAATAAGTGTCCAACATCTCATAATTCTAGCCCTCACAGGTTCTGAGAAAAAGGCGCAGATACTTTTTTAAACATAATTTTCAGTAAATGCAACTTAAAGTTCAATGTATCGTTTTTTTCTTGTGTTGCCTCTTCAGAAGGCACTAGATTTCTATTCAGGGCCCGCTTTCTGCCTTCCTTCCTTTACCTGGTCTTCAACTGAGTTTTCAGCAACAGAGATGTGCTGCAGATACGGACGCTACGGGCCTGAAAGAAGAATGGACCACAAAGCAGGGAACAGAAATGGTTGGTGGAGGAATGTAGAGAAACCAGGAACAGAAATTGTTGGTGGAGGAACGTAGAGATCGCGTTCAGGATCGGCCAGAAACCTATAAGATGGCTTGACAACATTCAGGATACAAATTGGAAGCCTCTCCTTGTCCCCCTAATCATGTAGATATTGAAGTGTTGCTTCAAAAAGTAGGTGTGCCAGAAAGGTCTCGTCATACATTTAATTATTTTTAAGCACTTTGGATGCGATTTCATCATTAAAACTTTGGGAACTTGCTGGCCATGAGTTCTACTAATAAATAAAAAATAAACTGAAATTTTCTGTCACTTTCGGGAACATACAGTACCTTTTTGTCACTTCGGCCTGGGAGACCATACATGTTCTCTACATTCCTCCACCAACCATTTCTGTTCCTGGCTTTCGAGGTCCATTCTCCTTTTCTCAGGCCCACCGCGTCCGTATCCCTGTTGCTATCATCCGTCCAAGCTGTCCCTGACCTTCCTCGGTCCCTTCTGCCTTCCACGAATACTGAGAATGTTACTCGTGGTAATCTTTCCTCTGCCATCCTAATTAGGTGTCGAGCCCACATCAGTTTTCTTTTCTTTGCCCTTCGGGCAATATCAGCTTGCGGGTATAGGTCTTCCAGTTCCTGGTTTTTTGATATCCTCCATTCCTGTGACTTCGTGTCCCTCTTGGGACCAAATATTTTGCTCAATACCTTTCTCCCGAAGACAATCAGGTTTTGTTCATCTGTTTTCCTTAATGTTAAAATTTCAGAGCCATATAAAGTTAGTGCGAGAATTATACTCTGGTGTTACCTGAAACTGCTCTCCTATGTCCCGTAAGATAGAATACGATCTACTGGCTTAGCACACTGCATCGCTCGCATTGACTGTATGGTCGCACAGAATTTTGGTCTCTGTTAGTCGAGTTTTAATGTTCTTCAGAAACTGCAACCCCTTCTAAACTCTTCACGCTAATTAAGGTCGTAGAAGCATAGTCTTCCGAATTTAATTACGATCAAAAAGGGTTTCTGCTAACTGGAGTACAAAGTTTTGGTGACGTTTCCATAGATACTTTCATCCCGTGACCCATATTTCCTTATATCTAACCGCGAAGTTAAATACAAATTTTCATAGATTTAGCATTAATTTTTTTAATATAAAGAATTATTTTCTTAAAAATTTTCATCTCCCATTGACTCCTTAGGGGTTGAATTTCCAAAAAACATTGAAACAACGTATCTTTTATTTGCAACGGAGATTTAGCTTTAAAAACGCTTTCTCAATTAAATATTTCCATAAACGTTTACACCCCCCATTTCACTCACGTTTATAACACTACCGTCTGCTACTACTATATCATAACCTCAAAGCTGAAGGCAGTTCGTATAATGGAATTATTCTTATTCAAGTAATTATAGGATGAAGAAGCAGAGCAGTGTTACCATCTGAGAGGAATTTTGTTATGTTCACCGTATTGTACCTAACGGAGGTGGCTTATCGGAAATGAAAGTCAGAATTACGTAAATATTCAAACAGTAACAAATAATATTTTACCTAGCTACACTGTTTAAAGAATAAAGAAAACGGTCGCCAGCCTAATTAGGCAAGAGATTGAATAACATTCTTGTTCAAGAAAATAAGTATGAATAACTTTAACGGACAAACACAACCTATACTTTGCCACACGCGAGTGCAATGAACTCTGACACCTGCATATGTTCACGGTAAGATTGGAAGCTGACAGCAGAACAAACTATTTGCATAAATATAACATAACAATACACACTATTACTTTCAGGTCTTATTCAGACGGAATGGTCTTTATAACATTACTATTAATATTCACTGTAGAATCATAAATTGGACATAGGTTCAGTATTACTTTTCAAACATTTTCCTATCTGACAAAAAACTGTAAATGTATTTCACTGCAAAATTATGAACTGGTCATAGGTTAAGTCTCTCTCAGCTAAATACTTTTCTATTGAGAATGAAATTTAAATGGAATTAACAAACATTACTTCTCACTGTCTTTTTAATAAAGAAGTTACTGTTTTCATAAATAGTTGTCTTTCTATTAATCGTTATGTAGCATGAGCACAACAGAAACTATAAATCCTGTTACAACATTAATATGCACTTTTAATGCACAAGGAGAGTCCAAATTGAACAAGTTCACTTGAATAGGAAGAGTTATTGAAACTTGCTATAATTAAGTAACTTTGTGCATTTGAACTACTTTCAGTGAAGGGGGGCCCTTAATCTTGACCACAGATCATACTAAACACACTTTCAATACACTAAAGAAACAAGGTATTAGTTCTCAACTCTTACTGCAGTAGAACACAACTTGACATATCTGTAAGAAACGAACTCACCTTTTGCGATTTGCAACAAGCAGCAATGTGATCATTTACTAAGCAAAACTTTACCATCCTCAGTTTTAAGAACTTTTAATTTTGGAATTGGCAACAACGTATTAATAGCAGTTTTAATAGAAAAATTATTTTCAGCAAGCATCATGTACTTAAGCTCACTCTCTTGCCACATTAACTTTCTTTCAATAAAGGACACTCGGTAAGTACTTTAGCGTGGGAGGGACCCTAAGTGGATATGAGAGAGGATAAATCACGGCAGGTACAAAAGTTAAGTTAAAATTTACCTTGTATTTGAGTACACTAAACATCCAATGCTCTGATCCTTCACTGTACATTACTATAGTGTTCAGTTACAGTGGTTGCGCAATGTGGCGGCGATTGCATGTTGGTAGGTGGATTTGCAGGTAGAATTGCCAGACACTCATTTCTTGGTGGCGATGATATACATCAATTTCAGAATAATTCCAGCTCTTTATCCATCCATCCGAGGCATTGGAAAGCGTCAGAAAAAGCCTCTCTCGGAACCAGCACAATATACAACTTTTACATGGGCAGTTCACAGTTTGTTAACTCGTCCCCGACTGACTCTTGATTCCACCTTTTCTACCTAGGCCAACCACAATTTGCACGCGCTACACAGTTCCGTTCTCGAGGGGAACCACAAAATATTTTACATACAAATTAACTATGATCCCTAAGTGAAGATCAGCAGTGTACATAACAGCAAACAAACATTTTAAATAAAACAGAACATTTCCATATATTGGTAGTTCTACACAAAATTATTTAAATAAAATTATTTAATCTCAAAGATAACCAAAGACATTAAGTGAGAAAGACAAACATATTTGCTGATATCTTACATATTACATAGGTCACACTTCCCACATTCTAAAAGACATCAAAGATTTTAACAGGGAAAGGAGTATACAGTTGTGTTATCTATTCAATCAAACATTTCCAGAAACTCAATGATGTAACATTAAATAAAACAAAAGGCAAAACAAATCAGAAGAGCATTAGAGCAATGGTGTTACACGTTATATCTGAATTTCCAGCAACAGAGAAACATATCGTATTTATTTCTAAGAAAGAAGCCAAATACAAATTTTCGTAGATTTAGATTCGCAAACGCTATCATAATGAAATATTGCTGAGCCGTGGCAGGGGAACAAGGGGGAAACAAATGGTAGCACAAAAATTTCTTTTAACAGGGTGGCTTTATTGGAGTGAACCGTTACACTAATTCTCAATGTTTCAAAATCAGCTTTAGTACTTTAAGGCAAGCAGCTACGATTAATCAAAACAACAAACACTTAATACAGTAGCAAAGGGCAAGCTGGGAAGACAATGAAATTTAAATAAGTCTCCACAATATGGCTTCACAGGTAAGGTTAAATTTATGGTTGTTAAATTTTTTTTCTGACATCGCAGCAGTAGGCAAGATAAAATTAACTCAGTTAACAAAATACAATTACACCAAAATTGAAATACAAGTTAAAATTTAACACACACGGCGACAACCGAGAGCTTACAATAGTTCAAAAAATTATTCAGTCTCATAGGTGCGAAGATGTCATTACCAAGGGGAGTGTGCGAACCAACTTGAAGCAACTATAACATGGCATACAGCAAATTACAGATTCGGCAGTGTATGCAGAGAAGTCGGCAAGAAACGGTAAACAAGTCAGGAAACTATCACCGTCGGCCATATACACACTCGTGCACGGGCACAGAGGATCTAACGTAAGCCAGGGAGATAGAACAGGCAGGGTGAAGAAAGAATCGTCACCAGGACCACCGAACCACTGGACAGGAACTACCAAAATTCAGTCACCTTAAACTTTACGTACGACGCCCGGGCGAGGAAACGGAAAATCGTACGGGCACAGGTCAGCAAAAACCCCAGACAAACACACAGAATCCCATAAATTCCAAAACATAATTTAATCAATTATCCCTCAAAACCCCGGAACTTGGCACAAGCGAAATTACAGGCCACAGGATCCAAAAGCACTCTGCAGAAGAGTAAGGAGGGAAAAGGTTAAACAAAGTTCTGCAACGGCACAATAGAGCGCCAAGAAAAATACACTAAGTACGGTACATCACCCCACAGAAAGCCGAGAAACACGAACACTGGGGTTTGCCCACGTTTCCGTCACAATAATAACAACGAAGATAATCTTCATGATCCGGCCATAGCACGCTGAAAGACACCAACAGCACCAAACTTCCGAGGACGGAAAAGTACTCCCCTGTAAACTATATCCGGGAGCAGCACAGCCACAAGCTCCTATTTCACCGGCCGGCCGAAGTGGCCGAGCGGTTCTAGGCGCTACAGTCTGGAACTGTGCGACCGCTACGGTCGCGGGTTCGAATCATGCCTCGGGCATGGATGTGTGTGATGTCCATCGGTTAGTTAGGTTTAAGTAGTTCTAAGTTCTAGGGGACTGATGACCTCGGAAGTTAAGTCCCATAGTGCTCAGAGCCATTTGAACCTATTTCACCCTCCTAGGAGTTGAATTTCCAAGGAGAGTTTAACTTGCACGTTTTTTTTTTATTTCTAACCGAGACGTCAAATACAAATTTTCTGTCGTTTAGCTTTGAAAATGCTTTCATAATGAGATATCTTATCAAAAATTTTCATCCACTATATGACCCGACAGGGGTTGAATTTCCATAAACACTGAAATATGTTTTTTTTTTTAATTTCTGAGAAGTCAAATAGATATTTTCGTAGCTGTAGTTTTAAAAATGCTTTCATGGTACTTTAATGATGATTTCTTTCCAAAAAAACCTTTCACTCGCTGTTTTAGCCCCTTAGTGGTTGAATTTCCAAAAATGCTGAAGCAACTGTTTATTTCTGACTGAGAAACCAAATACCAATTTTCGTATTTTCAACTTCAAAATTGCTTAAATAACGACATGTTTTCATAAAATGTTTCATCCACTATTTCACCCCTTTAGGGGTGTAATTTCGAAAACTCCTTGTTAAACGACGCCTGTAGATCAACACCCTCTTCAAATTTCAGGTTTCTATCGTTATGGGTTTGGGCTCGGCGTTGATGAGTTAGTCAACCAGGACATTGTATTTTATATATACACTCCTGGAAATGGAAAAAAGAACACATTGACACCGGTGTGTCAGACCCACCATACTTGCTCCGGACACTGCGAGAGGGCTGTACAAGCAATGATCACACGCACAGCACAGCGGACACACCAGGAACCGCGGTGTTGGCCGTCGAATGGCGCTAGCTGCCCATCATTTGTGCACCGCCGCCGTCAGTGTCAGCCAGTTTGCCGTGGCATACGGAGCTCCATCGCAGTCTTTAACACTGGTAGCATGCCGCGACAGCGTGGACGTGAACCGTATGTGCAGTTGACGGACTTTGAGCGAGGGCGTATAGTGGGCATGCGGGAGGCCGGGTGGACGTACCGCCGAATTGCTCAACACGTGGGGCGTGAGGTCTCCACAGTACATCGATGTTGTCGCCAGTGGTCGGCGGAAGGTGCACGTGCCCGTCGACCTGGGACCGGACCGCAGCGACGCACGGATGCACGCCAAGACCGTAGGATCCTACGCAGTGCCGTAGGGGACCGCACCGCCACTTCCCAGCAAATTAGGGACACTGTTGCTCCTGGGGTATCGGCGAGGACCATTCGCAACCGTCTCCATGAAGCTGGGCTACGGTCCCGCACACCGTTAGGCCGTCTTCCGCTCACGCCCTAACATCGTGCAGCCCGCCTCCAGTGGTGTCGCGACAGGCGTGAATGGAGGGACGAATGGAGACGTGTCGTCTTCAGCGATGAGAGTCGCTTCTGCCTTGGTGCCAATGATGGTCGTATGCGTGTTTGGCGCCGTGCAGGTGAGCGCCACAATCAGGACTGCATACGACCGAGGCACACAGGGCCAACACCCGGCATCATGGTGTGGGGAGCGATCTCCTACACTGGCCGTACACCACTGGTGATCGTCGAGGGGACACTGAATAGTGCACGGTACATCCAAACCGTCATCGAACCCATCGTTCTACCATTCCTAGACCGGCAAGGGAACTTGCTGTTCCAACAGGACAACGCACGTCCGCATGTATCCCGTGCCACCCAACGTGCTCTAGAAGGTGTAAGTCAACTACCCTGGCCAGCAAGATCTCCGGATCTGTCCCCCATTGAGCATGTTTGGGACTGGATGAAGCGTCGTCTCACGCGGTCTGCACGTCCAGCACGAACGCTGGTCCAACTGAGGCGCCAGGTGGAAATGGCATGGCAAGCCGTTCCACAGGACTACATCCAGCATCTCTACGATCGTCTCCATGGGAGAATAGCAGCCTGCATTGCTGCGAAAGGTGGATATACACTGTACTAGTGCCGACATTGTGCATGCTCTGTTGCCTGTGTCTATGTGCCTGTGGTTCTGTCAGTGTGATCATGTGATGTATCTGACCCCAGGAATGTGTCAATAAAGTTTCCCCTTCCTGGGACAATGAATTCACGGTGTTCTTATTTCAATTTCCAGGAGTGTATATAGATAGATAGATTTGCCGCTCAGATCATTTTTTTAATCTCAATTTTTCGTTCTAATCTGCTCATGAAAATGCTAGTTAGATAGTTAGTTAGATACATGTTCCATAGATCATTTGAACGACTGTTACATCGACATGATGTGGAACGAGTCAGTTTACAGGATATGTATACGTTATTAGTCTTAACATTAATGCTTCCCAAATATTTAAATATGTCTAGTTTTTAAAAGTGAATTCACCAACTATCGGTGGGGTTTAATCATTCGACAATTTGCTCACGACCATATACTTAGTGTTCTCCTCGTAAATTTGTAACCCAGCTTTTCTTGCAATACAGCCGCAAGAACTTGTCAAGAGCAGCAGGTATTCTTTGCTACCACTAATTAGAACAACGTAGTCCGCATACACAAGCTGGTTTATTGAGGTATTACCCAGTTTTATTCCAGCGTGGTTTCACTTTTGGTGTTTTCTGTCTAGCTTTTCTCAAATTAAATTAAAAAGTATTGTAATACATTTGTGTTGCCTTTGTTAACTTTGTTCTACGCTGAATCTGCTGCTTCTACTATACATACATGATGCAGGATACAATCTGAGCAGCCCTGTAGATGCTGTCATTTACCATTTAGTAAAGCCAACAAAACATGACAACCAATTACAAAACGATTTACTCACATATCTGTACGGTGCAAGACGTGGAAACTGACCGTGAATTATGGAAAATAGTAGGTCATCCAAATGATACTAAATGTTATCCGTTAAATTTTGATTATACGACAAATAACACATGTCTAAAGTCTGTCAATTCAATTAAATACTTAGGAATTACAGTTACGAATAATTTAAATTGGAACCATCACATAGAAAATGTTATAGGGAAGGTAAACCAAAGACTGCGTTTCATTGGCAGAACAATTAGGACATACAACAGATCTGCTAAAGAGATTGCCCACACTGTGCTCGTCCGTCCTCTTCTGGAGTACTGCTGCGCGGTATGGGACCCTTAATAGAGAGGATCAACGGAGGACGTCGAAACAGTTCAAACAAGGAATTTCGTTATGCAGTATCGCGAAATACGAAGATAGTGTCCCGCATATGATAAACGATTTGGGGTAACAAACATTTAAAAAGAGGCGTTTTTCGTTGCGGCGAGATCTGTTTACGAAATTTAAATCCCTAACTTTTCCCTCCGAATGCGAAAATATTTTGCTGACACCAGGCTATATACAGCGAAATGACCATCGTAATAAAGTAAGAGAAAACAGAGCTCATGCTGAAAGATTGAAGTGTTCGGTTTTCCGCGCGCACTGTTACAGAGTGGAACGGTAGAGAAATACAGTGAAAGTAGTTCGATGAACCCTCTGCAGGCAAATAAGTGTGATTGGCAGAGAAGTCAGGTAGACGTAGAAGTCAGTGGCTGCAGGCGACCATGCCTTGGCAGTTACCTGGCAAACGGCTCGTTTACTGCAACGCTTTTGCTTGCGTTACCGCATACTTTCATCTGCGTCAGTTTTTACTATGATTGGCGATACGTTGCATAAAGTTCAGACAACTACTGTGAGAAAAGACTTCATAAAACTTAAATTTACACTGAGGTGACAAAGTCATGGCATAGCGATATGCACATATACGAGGGTGAGTCAAATGAAAACAAATTTCTAATAACAAATCGAAATTTCGCACCGTTATCCTGTAAGTTGGTAAGCGTGCTAGAAACAGCGTGCAGAATGGCCTGTAGGTGGCAGCATAGTGCAGATGCACACATACCGTCACAGTATCAGTGTAAAGATGGCCGTCCCAATTGCGACTTGCACCAGGGAAAAACAGCGTTCTGTTATTCGGTTTTTGCGTAGTGAAGGTGTGAAACCCATTGAAATTCATCGACGAATAAAGGTTCAGTACGGTGATGCACGTTTGTCACTGCTGCAAGTCTACGAATGGAGTAGGAAGTTCGCAAATGGTGTGACTTCAGTGGAAGATGCTCCTCGTCCAGGTCAGGCACAACGAGTTGTGACTCCACAGAACATTGCAGCAGTTGAAGACATAGTGAAGGAAAACCACGGCGTGACACTGAATGACACTGCAGCATGTTTACAGATTAGTCGTCGGTCAGCACACCACATTGTGCATGATGTGCTCCAGTTTCACAAAGTGTCTGCAAGATGGGTGCCATGGCAGCTGACTCCTGAAATGAGAGAACGACGTGTTGATGCTCGTGAAGAACTTCTTCGGGGCTTTGAAGGAGAAGGTGATGGCTTGCTTGCCAGAATCGTTGTTGTTGTAGTTGTTGTCTTCAGTCCAGAGACTGGTTTGATGCAGCTCTCCATGCTATTCTATCCTGTATAAGCTTCTTGGTCTCCCAGTACCTACTGCAACCTACATCCTTCTGTATCTGTTTAGTGTATTCATCTCTTGGTCTCCCTCTACGATTTGTACCCTCCACGCTGCCCTCCAATGCTAAATTTGTGATCCCTTGATGTCTCAAAACATGTCCTACCAACCGGTCCCTTCTTCTTGTCAAGTTGTGCCACAAACTCGTCTTCTCCCCAATTCTAGTCAATACCTCCTCATTAGTTATGTGATCTACCCATCTAATCTTCAGCATTCTTCTGTAGCACCACATTTCGAAAGCTTCTATTCTCTTCCTGTCCAAACTATTTATCGTCCATGTTTCACTTCCATACATGGCTACACTCCACACAAATACTTTGAGAAACGGCTTCCTGACACTTAAATCTATACTCGATGTTAACAAAATTCTCTTCTTCAGAAACGCTTTCCTTGCCATTGCCAGTCTACGTTTTATATCTTCGCTACTTCGACCATCATCAGTTATTTTGCTCCCCAAGTAGCAAACCTCCTTTACTACTTTAAGTGTCTCATTTCCTAATCTAATTCCCTCAGCATCACCTGACTTATTTCGACTACATTCCATTATCCTTGTTTTGCTTTTGTTGATGTTCATCTTACGTCCTCGTTTTTCAAGACACTGTCCATTCCGTTCAACTGCTCTTCCGAGTCCTTTGCTGTCTCTGACAGAATTACAATGTCATCGGCAAACTCAAAGTTTTTATTTCTTCTCCATGGATTTTAATACCTACTCCGAATTTTTCTTTTGTTTCCTTTACTGCTTGCTCAATATACAGATTGAATAACATCGGGGAGAGCCTACAACCCTGTCTCACTCCCTTCCCAACCACTGCTTCCCTTCCATCCCCTCGACTCTTATAAGTGCCATCTGGTTTCTGTACAAACTGTAAATAGCCTTTCGCTTCCTGTATTTTATCCCTGCCACATTTAGAATTTGAATCGTTACTGGGGACGAAACCTGGGTTCACTTCCAACAACCACTTCCTCATCCACCATACTCACCAGACGTTGCCCCACGTAATCTCCATATGTTAGGACCACTCAAAGACGCAATGGGAGGAAAGAAGTTCCGTTCTGATGAATAGGTACGCGGACTACCAAAAGAATTTTTTTGTAAGGGAATTTATGCACTTTGTAAGCGCTGGAGGAGTTGCATTGAGCGTGGGGAAGATTATGTTGAAAAGTGATACAGCTTTGTACCACTTCTTCACAACAAATAATATTTCAAAAAATATTTAAGGTTTTCATTTGACTCACCCTCGTACAGATGGCGGTTGTATCAGGGGTATAAAAGGGCAGTGCAATGGCGGAGCTGTCATTTGTATTCTGCTGATTCATGTGGAAGGGTTTCCGACGTGATATGGCCGCACGACAGGAATTATCAGATTCTGAAAGCTGAATGTTAGTTGGAATTGGACGCATCGGACATTCCATTTCGGAAATTATTAGAGACTTCAATATTCTGAGACTCGCAGTGTGAAGAGTGTGCCGAGAATATCAAATTTCAGGCTCCCACTACGGTACAACACAGTGGCGACGGTGTTCACTAAACGGCCGGGAGCAGCGAGGTTTGCGCAGACTTATCAGTGTCAACAGACAAGCAACACTGTGTGAAATAACCGCAGAAATCAATGTGGCTCGTGCGACGAACGTATCCGTTAGGACAGTGAGGCGAAGTTTGGCGTTAATGGGCTATGGCAGTAGACGACCGACGCGAGTACCTCTACTAACAGCACGACATCGTCTGTAGCGCCGCTTCTGGGCTCGTGACCACATCGGTTGGACCCTAGACGACCGGAAAACCAGGACCTAATCAGATGAATCCCGATTTCAGCTGGCAAGAGCTGATGGTAGGAATTTTTAATATTGTGGACCCCTGTCAGCAACTGTGATAATTGAACATGTAACACGTCAGCCTCAGTTGCAAATAGAAACCAAACTTTACCCAGGTTTCAGCCAGAATAATTTGGCCTTCTTCAGAAGCGAGTGACACTAAACTACTGCATGCCTGGATTCGATGGTATCCTGGATTCGATGGTATCCATCCAGAATTCCTGATCCATATGGGAGGAAAAGTTAAGAAATGGTTGGCAGAATTCTTCAGTGACATCCTGCTGACTGGTCAACTTCCATTGGAGTTTAAAAAGGCGAAGATAATATCTGTTCTGAAACCTGACAAACCCAGCAACAAGGTAGAAAACTATCGCCCCATTTCCCTACTTAGCTGCTGCTACAAGTTTTTTGAAAGGCTAATATATAACGGAATAAGTAGCGCTATCTTAGAGGACGTTCCAGTTGATCAGGCACGCTTCAGACCAGGGCGTAGCTGCCGCGACCAAGTATTGTCTCTCACATCCTTCATAGAGTCAGGATACCAAATGAAGCAGAAAACATTTGTGGCATTTGTTGATCTAACTGCCGCCTTCGACACTGTGTGGAGGGAAGGCCTTATCTACAAATTTCTCCGCATCATACAGTATACTGCAGAACAATGGCTCGACTGATTAACAGCATGCTAAGTGATGGGAAGTTCCAGGTAATCACTGGAAGCAACATAAGTAAGGAGAGGAAGCTGAACAACGGATTGCCTCAAGGATCAGTTCTCTCACCCTTACTGTTCAACCTATATCTATTTGATCTACCTGACACTTCCTCCAGAAAATACTGCTTTGCCGATGACCTGGCTCTAGCCGTAAAACACCAGAAAATGGAGACAACAGAAGAGATTCTAGCCAATGATCTGTCTGCATTAGATAATTACTTCAAAATCTGGAGACTCCAACCCAGTGTGAGTAAAACAGAAGTGTGTTGCTTCCATCTAAATAACCGGTTGGCGAACGTAAAACTGGGAGTAAGTTTCAGAGGCAGAATTCTTCGTCATAATTGGAACCCAAAATACACTCCTGGAAATGGAAAAAAGAACACATTGACACCGGTGTGTCAGACCCACCATACTTGCTCCGGACACTGCGAGAGGGCTGTACAAGCAATGATCACACGCACGGCACAGCGGACACACCAGGAACCGCGGTGTTGGCCGTCGAATGGCGCTAGCTGCGCAGCATTTGTGCACCGCCGCCGTCAGTGTCAGCCAGTTTGCCGTGGCATACGGAGCTCCATCGCAGTCTTTAACACTGGTAGCATGCCGCGAGAGCGTGGACGTGAACCGTATGTGCAGTTGACGGACTTTGAGCGAGGGCGTATAGTGGGCATGCGGGAGGCCGGGTGGACGTACCGCCGAATTGCTCAACACGTGGGGCGTGAGGTCTCCACAGTACATCGATGTTGTCGCCAGTGGTCGGCGGAAGGTGCACGTGCCCGTCGACCTGGGACCGGACCGCAGCGACGCACGGATGCACGCCAAGACCGTAGGATCCTACGCAGTGCCGTAGGGGACCGCACCGCCACTTCCCAGCAAATTAGGGACACTGTTGCTCCTGGGGTATCGGCGAGGACCATTAGCAACCGTCTCCATGAAGCTGGGCTACGGTCCCGCACACCGTTAGGCCGTCTTCCGCTCACGCCCCAACATCGTGCAGCCCGCCTCCAGTGGTGTCGCGACAGGCGTGAATGGAGGGACGAATGG
This sequence comes from Schistocerca nitens, assembly GCF_023898315.1. Lineage (NCBI taxonomy): Eukaryota > Metazoa > Arthropoda > Insecta > Orthoptera > Acrididae > Schistocerca > Schistocerca nitens. The sequence goes on along the minus strand of NC_064614.1, from coordinate 122,822,704 downwards.
AGACGTGTCGTCTTCAGCGATGAGAGTCGCTTCTGCCTTGGTGCCAATGATGGTCGTATGCGTGTTTGGCGCCGTGCAGGTGAGCGCCACAATCAGGACTGCATACGACCGAGGCACACAGGGCCAACACCCGGCATCATGGTGTGGGGAGCGATCTCCTACACTGGCCGTACACCACTGGTGATCGTCGAGGGGACACTGAATAGTGCACGGTACATCCAAACCGTCATCGAACCCATCGTTCTACCATTCCTAGACCGGCAAGGGAACTTGCTGTTCCAACAGGACAATGCACGTCCGCATGTATCCCGTGCCACCCAACGTGCTCTAGAAGGTGTAAGTCAACTACCCTAGCCAGCAAGATCTCCGGATCTGTCCCCCATTGAGCATGTTTGGGACTGGATGAAGCGTCGTCTCACGCGGTCTGCACGTCCAGCACGAACGCTGGTCCAACTGAGGCGCCAGGTGGAAATGGCATGGCAAGCCGTTCCACAGGACTACATCCAGCATCTCTACGATCGTCTCCATGGGAGAATAGCAGCCTGCATTGCTGCGAAAGGTGGATATACACTGTACTAGTGCCGACATTGTGCATGCTCTGTTGCCTGTGTCTATGTGCCTGTGGTTCTGTCAGTGTGATCATGTGGTGTATCTGACCCCAGGAATGTGTCAATAAAGTTTCCCCTTCCTGAGACAATGAATTCACGGTGTTCTTATTTCAATTTCCAGGAGTGTATCTTGGTGTCATCCTGGATCGTACACAATGCTTCAAACAACACCTTCTTAACTTAGCTCAAAAGTTGAGGACTCGAAACAACATCCTCCACAAGCTATGCGGAACTACCTGGGGATCTTCAGCAACCACCCTGCGATCTTCTGCTCTGGGCTTGGTGTACTCAAGTGCTGAGCATTGTGCACCTGTTTGGACGAACAGTCATCATACAAGGCTTGTTGATGCCCCGCTGAATACGACAATGCGCATAATATCTGGCGCAATCAGATCTACTCCAGTTTATTGGCTTCCACTGTTAACCGGTATGATGCCTTCTGATCAACGCAGATGTACTACCCTTATGAGAGAATTCCACAAGATCTCAAGGAATTCTAACCTACCTGTGAATAGCGACCTGCCACTTTTAAATCGTAATAGACTGAAATCACGCCATCCAACTCTGTGCGATGCTGCTGACATGGTTGCTAAGGATTTCAAACCTCTTGAAGAATGGAAAGGTCGGTGGGAAGCTGTAACAGATGTGCACCTGCATAACATCTTCTCAGGTGCTCAACTTCCTAGTGGATTCGACGAACCACGCAAGACCTGGACTACTCTCAACAGAATCCGTACCGGCCATGGCCGGTGCAGGGATGCTCTCTTTAAATGGAAGAAGCTCCCTGATCCAGCTTGTGACTGCGGGGCTCCATACCAGACTGTTCACCACATTGTCAGTGAATGCAGGATTCGAGCCTATCACGGCACCAAAGAGGACTTCCTGCTACCAACTCCAGATGCAGTGCGCTGGATTGAAGGACTGGATATTCAGTTGTAAAGACAAACTTAAGTTTCTTGTGTGTCGATATGTACATATGTATATGTAATTTAACTTCATGATATGTCTGTATTAGCCATACGCTAAATAATAACTGCATGCCAAAGTTTGGCCATGTCAAGTATAAAACTGTAGCACTGTAGTAACCAGTCATAACTACATTACTTGGGCTGGAGAGAAACAGCCGGCCCCACTGCGCGGACCAGGTCGGTAGGCCGCGAGAACTGCACCGGAACTAAACGCGGCGAGCAGCTGTGTACCGAGCATCGCTAATAGACATGCGCATGCGCGCGAAGAAATATAGATACATAACAGTAGCTAACTTTACATTAGGAATTGAATTAATATAACCGTTAAAACCTTTAGTTGCGTAATATGTAAAAGAACTTACTTCTGAGGAGACCGATACCCCTATAATAGATTCGGAGCCCGTGGTAAAGAATAACTATTACTCGGCAAAATTACTTCTCAGTTTTGAATACATTGCTTAAACTTTATATGGTTAATTAATAAACGTATGTGTGGCTTTTTACAGGAATGATCTGTAATACCGTGGAGAGTACATCCGTATGACTAAGCATCAGTAAAGGCAACAGCGGCTAAAAACTTACAAGCAGTTCAATTTGAATTATCATAGCATTAGTGGCAGCAATGTAGATAGCATTAACAAAAATTGCATAGGGTTCGTAGAAACTGGGTAGACCTGGTAGAACATCAGGTAGTAACATAGCATGAGTTAATCGTGGTACTACAAAAGTATGAGGCTAAGTGTTAGGTTTCCGAGGACCTCTTTATAAATTTGGCGTATAACGCCATAAATACAATGGAACAATGTACATGCACGTATATTGTGTCAAATTACATATTCTTAGCAAAACATAATGGTTGAGAGAAGGAAAGGCAGCAGTGCCTAAATATTTTGTACTTAAAATTAAGTTAGTGGCTCAAATGGTTCAAATGGCTCTGAGCACTATGGGACTTAACATCTGAGGTCATCAGTCCTCTAGAACTTAGAACTACTTAAACCTAACTAACCTAAGGACGTCACACACATCCATGTCCGAGGCAGGATTCGAACCTGCGACCGTAGCGGTCCCGCGGTTCCAGACTGAAGCGCCTAGAACCGCTCGGCCACACTAAGTTAGTGTACAGGTGGGTTAAACCGACACTGTCTAACACTGATTAATGAAAGAATAAAAGTTAACCATCAGTATCAGTAAGACTAATTCCTAATGTAATATATATATATATATATATATATATATATATATATATATATATATATATAAAATTGGCATTTAGGCATTTAAATATACGTTTCTGCATACGAATAACATTTAATATCAGTGTGATTGGGCGCGTAACGCCACAATCATAACTAAAAGTCAAGGTTACATTTGTACACCTAAATATACATTACTGCCTATGAACGAGACGAAGAATATTGTCTCATTACGATTATTTAACGGCTAATTGCACGATTAATGTCTATGCATCCCACAGTCATATTCCAGGTTGGATATAAGTATCCACACTGGCTACAAGCGACATAATTAATATCTATCAACTGGGATGAAAGAGATCGTTTCACATGGTAAGTGTTAGCAAAACTTAACAACTGATGGTAACATGAGTGGGTGTACAATCCCAAGGTACTAATAACATACAGACTGCTTCTGGTCAAGCGTTAAATGCAGGCTGTAAGCCGCTCTTAAAATGAGTAAATTTTAGCGTGTCGCTAATCTGGTTTAGCTTAATCATATGTGGGGTACATGTAGTCCATGTTCAGCACACCCTGAAGTGATCTAGATCCTAAAGTAACATACAAAGGCCACGTATATTGTGGTAGTAAAAGACTTACAGACGTACATATAGGACTAAGACATTTTTTAGAAATAGGCGTACAAAGCTAAGTGTTAAGTTTCCGAGGACCTTTTTATAAATTTGGCGTATAACGCCATGAATACAATGGAACAATGTACACGCACGTATATTGTGTCAAATTACATATTCTTACTAAAATATAATGGTTGAGAAAAAGAAAGACAGGCAGCATTGCCTAAATATTTTGTACTTAAATAATAAGTTAGTGTACAGGCGTGTTAAACCGACATTGTCTAACACTGATTAATGAAAAAAACAGGAGGTGGTAAGATTCGAGTGTGGCTCAGACCGCACGATGTCCTGGACCCAGGATTGTCAACGAGGCATTGTGCAAGCTGGTAATAGCCCCATTATGGCGCAGACTGTATTTACATGGAGTGGACTTAATCTTGTCGTCCGACTAAACCGATCATTGATTGGAAATGGTTATGTTAGGCTACTTGGAGACCGTTTTCAGCCGTTCATAGACCTCATGTTCCCACACATGACACCGGGACACAGTTGCTCGCGGCTGGTTTGATGAACACTCTAGGAAATTCGAGCGAATTGTTTGGCCACCCAGTTCGCCTGATATGAACCCCATCAAACATTTATGGAACACAATTGAGATATCAGTTCGAGAACAAAATTATGCAACGGCAATACTTTCACAATTACGGACGGCTACAGAAGCAGCATGGATCAGTATTTGTGCAGGGGGACTTCCACAGACGTCGAGTTGCAGCACTACACCGGGCAAAAGGAGGTGCGACATTATATTAGGAGGTGTTCCACATCTTCCGTTACCTCAATGTATATTCATTATTAATATATATCTCTTTTTCAGAAAATCTTTTGTTGCTACTGCCACATTTTACACCTTCTTTAATTTTGTCGTTCTCGCTTATTTTGATGGCCATACAACAAAATTACTGTACTGCCTTCTACGTCTTATTTCCTGATCCATTTTTCTTCACATCGCCTGTTTTCATTCGACTGCCCGTCTTTCCCCTTGTTTTACTATAGTTGATGTTGATCTTGTAAAATCTGTGCATGACTCTCTCCATTTCAGTGGACTGATCTTTGAAGTCCTTTGACGTCTTGGGAAGAATTACAATGTAATCGGCAAGCCTTACACCTTTCTTGTCGGCCGCGGTGGCCGAGCGGTTCTAGGCGCATCAGTCCGGAACCGCGCTGCTGCTATGGTCGCAGGTTCGAATCCTGCCTCGGGCATGGATGTGTGTGATGTCCTTAGGTTAGTTAGGTTCACGTAGTTCTAAGTCTAGGGGACTGATGACTTCAAATGTTAAGTCCCATAGTGCTTAGAGCCATTTGAACCAGATGCCTCGTGAGCGCGTGAATGGTTGCCATGCTATAGGCCGCTATTCTAAAATACACTCTTGAGACACCTGGAATTCCGGAATTGCTGTAAGGATTTCGACGACGATCGGACGATCTTAAGGTAGCAAAATTTTCAAATACACTCCTGGAAATGGAAAAAAGAACACATTGACACCGGTGTGTCAGACCCACCATACTTGCTCCGGACACTGCGAGAGGGCTGTACAAGCAATGATCACACGCACGGCACAGCGGACACACCAGGAACCGCGGTGTTGGCCGTCGAATGGCGCTAGCTGCGCAGCATTTGTGCACCGCCGCCGTCAGTGTCTGCCAGTTTGCCGTGGCATACGGAGCTCCATCGCAGTCTTTAACACTGGTAGCATGCCGCGACAGCGTGGACGTGAACCGTATGTGCAGTTGACGGACTTTGAGCGAGGGCGTATAGTGGGCATGCGGGAGGCCGGGTGGACGTACCGCCGAATTGCTCAACACGTGGGGCGTGAGGTCTCCACAGTACATCGATGTTGTCGCCAGTGGTCGGCGGAAGGTGCACGTGCCCGTCGACCTGGGACCGGACCGCAGCGACGCACGGATGCACGCCAAGACCGTAGGATCCTACGCAGTGCCGTAGGGGACCGCACCGCCACTTCCCAGCAAATTAGGGACACTGTTGCTCCTGGGGTATCGGCGAGGACCATTCGCAACCGTCTCCAAGAAGCTGGGCTACGGTCCCGCACACCGTCAGGCCGTCTTCCGCTCACGCCCCAACATCGTGCAGCCCGCCTCCAGTGGTGTCGCGACAGGCGTGAATGGAGGGACGAATGGAGACGTGTCGTCTTCAGCGATGAGAGTCGCTTCTGCCTTGGTGCCAATGATGGTCGTATGCGTGTTTGGCGCCGTGCAGGTGAGCGCCACAATCAGGACTGCATACGACCGAGGCACACAGGGCCTACACCCGGCATCATGATGTGGGGAGCGATCTCCTACACTGGCCGTACACCACTGGTGATCGTCGAGGGGACACTGAATAGTGCACGGTACATCGAAACCGTTATCGAACCCATCGTTCTACCATTCCTAGACCGGCAAGGGAACTTGCTGTTCCAACAGGACAATGCACGTCCGCATGTATCCCGTGCCACCCAACGTGCTCTAGAAGGTGTAAGTCAACTACCCTGGCCAGCAAGATCTCCGGATCTGTCCCCCATTGAGCATGTTTGGGACTGGATGAAGCGTCGTCTCACGCGGTCTGCACGTCCAGCACGAACGCTGGTCCAACTGAGGCGCCAGGTGGAAATGGCATGGCAAGCCGTTCCACAGGACTACATCCAGCATCTCTACGATCGTCTCCATGGGAGAATAGCAGCCTGCATTGCTGTGAAAGGTGGATATACACTGTACTAGTGCCGACATTGTGCATGCTCTGTTGCCTGTGTCTATGTGCCTGTGGTTCTGTCAGTGTGATCATGTGATGTATCTGACCCCAGGAATGTGTCAATAAAGTTTCCCCTTCCTGGGACAATGAATTCACGGTGTTCTTATTTCAATTTCCAGGAGTGTATATACATTGGAGTTGTCACGACGCTAATGTTCTGCATAGGCTCACTCATAAAAAGCACTTACAAAACCTTGAAGAATTTCGATCAAACAAAGTGAATCACATCTAACTGGTGCCCTTTTAAAGGCCACAGTGACTGACGTTCCGTTCTGTAGGCACTGACCCAGCTCAGTTCAACTCGGGTTCGGACGGCGCGACGGCGGTTAACTCCAACCTCATGCGAAACCGTCATCGGTAGAGGCGGGCGCCGCGCCCCGCGTGAACGCAACTCGAGTTAGCGCTTAACTCGGGTTGACTTGAAATCTCCTCAACCCGAGTTAACCTGTTTGGTACTCCGAGCTGACGCATCTCTGGTAGTGACTGAGGGAGCTCTGACATCACAGGGGCACATCAAGGACATCCTGCGACCTCATGTGTTACTTCTCCTTCGACAGTAGCGTAGCCATTTTTCAGCATGACAATAGTCGTCCACAGACGGCACGTGTCTCTATGAAGTGACTGTGTAGTACTAAGGTACTCCCGTAGGCAGCCAGATCCGTACATCTGGCCCCAATAGAACCAACTCAGACATCAATGCTGTCGCAGTGCTAGTATCCAGGATGTCAGCAGTTACAACACTTGTGGGCCAGTTTGCCTCAGGGGAGGATACGACTGCTGTATGATACCCTACTCATCTGAAACAGGGCATGTATCCAGGCCATTTGGGGGTGCATATTGATGTGGGATCATACCGTTGTAAGACGTGTATATTTCTATTGTCTATTGTCAAACCACAATTTATGAAAGATATTTGCCGTCCGGTGTGGCCGTGCGGTTCTAGGCGCTACAGGCTGGAGCCGAGCGACCGCTACGGTCGCAGGTTAGAATCCTGCCTCGGGCATGGATGTGTGTGATGTCCTTACGTTAGTTAGGTTTAACTAGTTCTACGTTCTAGGCGACTGATGACCACAGAAGTTAAGTCGCATAGTGCTCAGAGCCATTTTTGAAAGATGTTTATATTTTATTAATAGGATTAAGTAGGAATAATTAATATTTGTCATGCTGGAAATAATTGTGGTAGCAGGGAATGTCTGCACCAAAGTATTGTTGGCAAGAGAGACCGCAAATTGATATAATTTTAATAAGGGCGGGAGAGACAGCGTATGGATACATTTTGTAATGGAAGCAGGGATTGGCTTCACCAGAAAGCGTTGTTGGCAGGAGAGTGCACTTTTGCGTTCGTAGGAAGTCAGAAGTAAGCGAGATGTGAAGAGAGTTGGTAGCAGGTCTGAAACGAGAGGTTGATAGGAGCGATGTGTCTGCCAGCCACCAGCTATGATTTACAAGAGATTATAAACGGATGTACAGAGACATCAGCTAACTATTATCATAAGAGGAACTAATATTATTGAATTATTTTCTTTGAGAAACTCAAGACTACTGAAGGTGTGTTTGCGCAATGCTAGTTTTAAGATTATTGTAAAAAGTAAGTCCCATTTCAACGTTTGTAAAATCATTTCATTACCAGCAGTAAATATTTGAAGAAACGTTTTCAGAATATAATTAACTTTTGCCAGCAATGTTGCATTAGTGATTATAATCCATCCCAAAAACCATCAACGTAAAACTTTGCAAAAATTTTATTGTTGTCAAGAAAAAGTGTAACTATGAATTAAGTAACTTCAGTCTAATTAATTAAAGAATAACGTCAGCTTTGCTATTAAAGAATAACGTCAGCTTGGGTAATAAATACAGCCACTTATTTTGACAGCCCACCAGCAGTTAATAGAGTATAGTAAACCAGAGTAAGTATATTCATGTCGCAGTTCGATGTAGCAGTCAGATGGCGATCCAGTAACAGTAAAAAAGGTAAGGGACAGTTTTGGGTTATTGCAGATAACGATTGAGAGCCACGACGACGACACATTCTATGTTTCGTCGAAATAATCAGAAAATCACTTTTAATAAGCAGAAATTAAATTTGTATGCGAAGATTGAGAAAGAGAATAAATTTCAAAGGGAAGATTTCATTTGTTATTATTAAGAAGGAGATAGAAATCCTAAGGAAAGGTTTCATAGCTTATTGTAGAAGGGAACAAAGGAGATATAGAGGAGTAGGGAAGGTTTCACCATCAAGTTCTTTGTAAATTTGAACGATTTTGCAATCACAGAACATCATCACATATCCTCTCAGCCGATGAAGCTTTATTTCGTCTCTTTCTTCTCTTATATACGAGGTACAACAATAAAGTACTGAGACTGATTTTCTTCGCAAGATGTTGCAACCCTGCAGGCTTGCGTAGGCACAAATCTTTGACCTTGGTCTATAAGCTGCTTCTAGTCCAAGCGGCACATCGATACAACTGCTCAGACGTGAGTTGTGCTGTGTTTGTGTCTCTCGTCGCAGAAATGGAACCGCATAATATTGCGCAAAGGAATGCCATTTCTTTTTGTATTAAATTGGGTGAAAACGCGACGACAACTTACGGTAAGCTTCAGAAGGACTTTGGAGAGGAGGTTATGTCAAGAGCTAAAGTTTTTCGTTGGCATAAAATGTTTGGTGAAGGCAGAACGGGTGTTGAAGATGAAGACCGCAGTGGACGACCATCAACCTCACGGACGGATGTCAACTTGGCCAGGGTGCGTGAACTCGTACGATCTGATCGAAGATTATCCGTGAAAATGATTGCAGAAGATCTGAACATCAATCAAGAAACCGTTCGTCTAATAATAACTGAAGATCTTGGTATGAGAAAGATTTGTGCAAAAATGGTCCCCAAACGTCTCACACTACAACACCGAGAAACACGGAAAAATGTGGCAGCCGATCTGTTAGGGCAAACGGAAATCAATGCAGAATTGTTGAACCGTGTTATCACTGGTGATGAAAGTAGGTTTTTTCAGTACGATGCAGAGACAAAACGCCAAACTTCGCCCAGACCAAAAAAAGCTCGCATGTCAAAGTCAAAAGTGAAATGCATGCTTGTGTGCTCCTTTGATTCCAAGGGAATTGTTCATAAGAAGTGGGTGCCTCCTGGACAAACAGTTAACCAGTATTACTACAAAGAAATTTTAGAAAGACTTCGTAAAAGAGTTCTTCGTGTCTGTGCCACCATTGCTGATAATTGGATTCTGCATCACGATAATGCGCCATCCCATACTGGTCTGTCAGTACAGCAATTTTTAACCTCAAAACAAATTTCAGTACTACCACAGCCACCTTATTCACCAGATGTCACTCCGTGCGACTTTTTTCTATTTCCAAGAGTCAAAACGGCGGTCAAGGGACACCATTTTCAAACAACACAAGAGGTCCAAAAAGCTGTGACGAGGGTCTTGGAGGATATTACAGAAGATGAGTTCCAGAAATGTTACCATCAATGGCAGAAGCGCTGGAAAACGTGTGTGCAATCAGAAAGGAACTACTTTGAACGAGACAACACTAAACTTGACTAAAACGGTAAACAACATATTTTTTGACATCAGTCTCATTACTTTATTGTCGCACCTCGTATGCTTCACTTTTTTGGTGGGGCAATGTATTACAGTGTATGGAGGTATTACTTTGTGCAAACAATTTATAGTCATGACTGATCAACAATTATTTGCGTACATACCACTCCTGGCAAGGGAGTTATCTTCTGTAGGCTGTGAGATACTACACCGGAGATACACTACTGGCCATTAAAATTGCTACACCACGAAGATGACGTGCTACAGACGCGAAATTTAAACGAGAGGAAGAAGATGCAGTGATATGCAAATGATTAGCTTTTCAGAGAATTCACACAAGGTTGGCACCGGTGGCGACACCTACAACGTGCTGACATAAGGAAAGTTTCCAACCGATTTCTCATACACAAACAGCAGTTGACCGGCGTTGCCTGGTGAAACGTTGTTGTGATGCCCCGTGTAAGGAGGAGAAATGCGTACCATCACGTTTCCGGCTTTGATAAAAGTCGAATTGTAGCCTATCGCGATTGCGGTTTATCGTATCGCGACATTGCTGCTCGCGTTGGTCGACATACAATGACTTAGCAGAATATGGAATCGGTGGGTTCAGGAGGGTAATACGGAACGCCGTGCTGGATCCCAACGGCCTCGTATCACTAGCAGTCGAGATGACAGGCATCTTATCCGCATGGCTGTAACGGATCGTGCAGCCACGTCTCCATCCCTGAGTCAACAGATGGGGACTTTTGCAAGGCAAACATCTGCACGAACAGTTCGAGGACGTCTGCAGCAGCATGGACTATCAGCTCGGGGACCATGGCTGCGGTTACGCTTGACGCTGCATCACAGACAGGAGCGCCTGCTATGGTGTACTCAACGACGAACCTGGGTGCACGAATGGCACAATGTCATTTTTTCGGATGAATCCAGGATCTGTTTACAGCATCATGATGGTCGCATCCGTGTTTGGCGACATCGCGGTGAACGCACATTGGAAGCGTGTATTCGTCATCGGCATACTGGCGTATCACCCGGCGTGATGGTATGGGGTGCCATTGGTTACACGTCTCTGTCACCTCTTGCTCTCATTGACGGCACTTTGAACAGTGGACGTTACATTTCAGATGTGTTACGACCCGTGGCTCTACCTTTCATTCAGTCCCTGCGAAACCCTACATTTCAGCAGCATAATACGCGACCGCATGTTGCAGGTCCTGTACGGGCCTTTCTGGATACAGAAAATGTTCGACTGCTGCCCTGGCGAGCACATTCTCCAGAACTCTCACCAATAGAATACGTCTGGTCAATAGTGGCCGAACAACTGGCTCGTCACAATACGCCAGTCATTACTCTTGATGAACTGTGGTATCGTGTTGAAGCTGCATGGGCAGCTGTACCTGTACACGCCATCCGAGCTCTGTTTGACTCAATGCCCAGGCGTATCAAGGCCGTTATTACGGCCAGAGGTGGTTGTTCTGGGTACTGATTTCTCAGGATCTATGCACCCAAATTGCGTGAAAATATAATCACATGTCAGTTCCAGTATAATATATTTGTCCAATTAATACCCTTTTATCGTCTGCATTTCTTCTTGGTGTAGCAATTTTAATGGCCAGTAGTTCTAAGTCTAGGGGACTGATGACCTCAGATGTTAAGTCCCATAGTGCTTAGAGCCATCTGAACCTATGAAGCTTTATTTCGTTTCTTTCTTCTCTTATATATGTATTACAGTGTATGGAGATAGTCACCTGAGGTATTACTTTGCGCAAACAATTTAGAGTCGTGTGTATACATACCGTCCCAGGCAAGGGGGTAATCTTTTGTAGGCTGTGAGACACTATACGAGAGATACAAGTCTTTAAACATTGCCAAAACCACAGCGGTGGTCTCCCTCCAGTGGCCCAGCTGTCGGCGGGACGTTAGAGGGCTATCAGAAGCAGTTAGTCGAGTGTCCCTTTGTTGTGGCTGCCACGCAGTCTCTGCATTGTCCTGTCGGCCACCGGCGCTGGAACCTTGCTGGCTGCGCTTCTAAGCGTTTCCTCCTTCTCCCACGATACCCCCTGCAATCTCGTAACTGCCGTGGAATTGTCGTTTTCCGCGAACAGAGTCGTTATCCTGTCATACCACTGAAGCGAGCGTAATGTCTGCGGAACGACTCCACCGCCTCGAAGGTCTCACGAGCTGCTCGTAATTCCTCGCGTACACGAGGTGCGGGTGTTTGCTGTTTGTATCGCACAAAATGGCTCTGAGCACTATAGGACTGAGGTCATCAGTCCCCTAGAACTTAGAACTATTTAAACCTAACTAACCTAAGGAGGCAGAATTCGAACGTGCAACCGTAGCGGTCGCGCGGTTCCAGACTGAAGCGCCTGGAACCGCTCGCCCACCCTGGGCGGCTGTATCTCGTAAAACGTATCGGCGCACACTTCGTTGTTGACCAGGTATTCTGACAATGAAATGACTCATTCTTAATGCTTACTTCGTTCACGAATATGTCGATCAACGCGTTCCACTTCTACGCCATTTGAAGCATGATGAGAATCAACTAGGCGTTACAGTATTGTTAAACTGTAAGTTGGCTCTTCGGCTACTCGGATATGAATCGGTATAAGTCCAGAGGTTTCTGCCGCTGTGCATTCGTTTTCTGGCGCAGCCAACGTATACGAGCTGACGGTGCTGTGTAAGGCAGCTATTGTTGCCTCCTGAGGCACTGCATTATTCTTTGCTGAGTGTTAATATCTCGGTAGACGATCAAACAATTTCTATAAAATTTCGCGTGTTTCTACATCTACATGCATACTCTGCAAATCACGTTTAAGTGCCTGGCAGAGGGTTCATCGAACCACTTTCACAATTCTCTATTATTCCAATCTCGTATAGCGCGCGGAAAGAACGAGCTCTGAATTCCCGTATTTTATCTTGGTGATCGTTCCACCCTATGTAGGTCGGTGGCAACAAAATATTTTAGCATTCAGAGGAGAAAGTTGGTGATTGGAATTTCGTGAGAAGATTCCGTCGCAACGAAAAACGCCTTTCTTTTAATGATGTCGAGCCCAAATCCTGTATCATTTCTGTGACACTCTCTCCCATATTTCGCGATAATACAAAACGTGCTGCCTTTCTTTGAACTTTTTCGATGTACTCCGTCAGTCCTCTCCGCTAAGGATCCCACACCGCGCAACAGTATTCTAAAAGAGGACGGACAAGCGTAGTGAAGGCAGTCTCCTTAGTTCAAAAATGGTTCAAATGGCTCTGAGCACTATGAGACTTAACATCTGAGGTCATCAGTCCCCTAGACTTAGAACTACTTAAACCTAACGACATCACACACATCCATGCCCGAGGCAGGATTCGAACCTCCGACCGTAGCAGTCGCGCGTTTCCGAACTGAAGTGCTTAGAACCGCTCGGCCACCGCGGCCGACAGTCTCCTTAGTAGATCTGTTACATTTTCTAAGTGTTAAGCCAATAAAACGCAGTCTTTGGTTAGCCTTCCCCACAACATTTTCTGTGCGTTCCTTCCAATTTAAGTTGTTCGTAATTGTAAAACCTAGGTATTTAGCTGAATTTACGGCTTTTAGATTAGACTGATTTATCGTGTAACTGAAGTTTAACGAGTTCCTTTTAGCACTCGTGTGGATGACCTCACACTTTTCGTTATTTAGGGTCAACTGCCACTTTTCCCATCATAGTTTGTCAAACTTTGTGGCAGTGCGCCGCTTGCTTGACTTCTTTGTCAAACACAGGCTACACCTGACACGATTGTCAATCACAGACAGCGTTTGAAGTCCCTGAGAGAAATTTTGATTGACGGCCGATTAGACAAAAGGTTTGACCGTTTACGCCTGTGTTTGTCAAACAATAGCCAATTGCTTGCCGGACTACTATCTGTAACTGTAACTGGAGCGGATGTCCGCCCCCTTGGCTGAGTGCCCAGTGCGCCAGATTCCATGTAGTGGGCCCGAGTTCGATGCCTTGCCGGGTCGGAGATTTTCTTCGCTCCGAGCCTGGATACTGTGTTTTCGTCATCATTTCATCATCATCATCGACACGCAAACCGCCGAATGTGGCGTCAACTGAAAATACTTGCAGTTCGGAGGCCTAACTTTCCCAGGTGGGCACTCCCGGCCATCAATACTACACCATCATTTCATTTCACTGGAGCAGATTAAGCGGATTTAAAGTTACTACTGTCAAAATACTTCGCGACACGATATGCATATCGTGATAGCTGCTTCACGAGTGTGGATAAATTTGAAGAGGCTGGTACGTCTGCGCGCTTGTTTGACATTCCAGTGGGCAGCAAAAAGGGAATTTACCAAAGACGTTTGAAGTCTGCACTATGGGAGGTCTCCCCACACGACCCCTCACCCCGCGGCCGGCGATGTGGATGACTGGTTTGCTTTGTCCGCTTGTAACACTTATATCAATTAGAAGTCGGTTTATGTTATGTAACTTTGTGTCTGTAATTATGAAGTGTTTATTCTTTGTTTGTTAAGGTCATTGATTTCTGACAGGAAACTTGGAAACTTTAAATTTATATATATATATATATATATATATATATATATATATATATATATGGAAAAAGATAAATGATGGTTTAAAATAATGAAATTTTATAATACTTGTGAGTTTATAAGATAAACGGTGTGTATTGTAAGCGGGTTCATGCTTAAGGCACTTGTATTGTAAAATGTAAAAGACGGCGCGATGTAAAAGGTTGTTTTGGCGGTCGAACTGGGCGGCTCCTTGGTGTGAATGGTAGGCAGTCAGTGGCTAGCCGTTGCACGGTACACGTCGACGGTGCCAAAGGAGGCAATTGGAAGCCGCTTTGCAAGGAATTTTGCCTCGGATGTGGATTTGGCTGTTGCTTGGTACTCTTAGCAATAAGGTATGCCTCTAACACGTTAAAAATCCGTCGCCAAGAAGAAATTTTATGGAGCATTCAAACATCAAGAGCCGTGAGTACAGTTAGCCGCCACGTCGCTTGCCACCACAACTTCGCCACTGCTCCATACTAATATATATATATATATATATATATATATATATATATATATATATATATATATATATATATATATATATATATATATATATATATAGCATGGACCAGTTAATTATGTGAGTGATTTTAATAATAATCCAAATGCTATAAATCTGTGTTTGGAACCATATCTCCTATCCTGATAATGAACCTATTCAGAGTCCTCTCCTAAGTGTTTATAAAACCGAGTATCCTGTTTCAAATGAACTAGTGGTTTATTTATATTTGTCAAATGTGCAAGGCTTAGCAAAAGTTGAAGTTAGTTAGAATGTTGCTAAAGTACTCTCAGTTTATTGCCAAGTATCGTTTTGCAAAAAAATTAGTGGCAGACTGTTTAAATGTCACTGTCCAAAATAACTGTTTCACAGGTGATGGAAAAAGGCATGTAAGTTAAACTTATTTGGAGCATAATTAAGCCTTGATTACTATCATGAAAGATTTTTTTTAAGTTAATTGAGCTCAGTGTTGAACAATTTGCCTTGAAAAGTAAAAACATAAGCTATTCCAAGTGAAGCTAGGAATTAACTTTAGTTGAGTTAATTTTTGCTACTGAAATAATCATGACTAGTGATACAATATCAGTTTACGGGTCCCCACCATATTCTTCTCATATCAGAAAGATAATTGGAATATAATTGCTACTAAGGGAAACAAATACAAGCAGAGGGATATAAAGAGTGTATTTATAATATGAATTATCTTTATTTGTGGTATTTATGTCAGTTAACTCAGAAGCCCCTCCTGGCCAATTTTAGTTCCGCACTTCTTGCAGGAACATTTCAGTGGTGATCCAAGCAACAATCTCCAGTGTAGATCTTATTAGTGTTTCGTACAATTTTGCTCTCTATGACTTCTAGTGTGTGCATTACTGGTGACTGCTGCTACATACAGCTCAGAGTGCCCTGTGTCAGTTTGTATCCTATGTGCTATTCAAGGGGAAATCTTAATGAAAGTCACTTCAACAACTAATATTCAGTTTTCTTAAACTTATGTTTCCACATCAATGTGCCCAACTGGGCTGGCGACCGTTCATTTTTTCATTCGTATATGAATTTTACTACTTTCAGAAATCCCCCAAAGTTAAAGCCTGTTTAGTTTTTTTCTATTAATTGCAATATAATCAAAATTACAGTCCGATACCCTTATTCGTTAGACAAACACGCGTTCAAAATTCGAAAAATCCTTTCAGAGGGTAACATTAGCTTATGTCACGTGGTTTTTCCCTTGAAAGGACTTGAGGTTAGGTTGTTAGGGAAGAGTGACGTATAACGGGCGTTATACGCTCCAAGCAACCCCAACCGGCAATCCATCAACTTACAATTAACACAACGTAAATATTCTGTACAATGTTTGGTAGATAACTTGCCACTAAATGAAAACCAGTCGTCTGGATTTTATTTTTAATTGCCGAAAGCATCATTCTTACTCCCTATTTAAACTGAAGTCCATCAGATATTAAAATATTTCTATGAAGATTTTGTAACGATATACTGTAATTAGGTACCTTCCTCCTCCCTCTTATCTCCCTCTCCGCCCCACCAATAGAGAGCTGCAATCTTCTTATCATGGAATGAGTGGTATTCCTTATCACTTCTGCACTTATCGAAGCACATGCTCTGACAATTCTCTCTCGTGTACCGCGCAAATAGTAAACATTCACCGAATACGGCGTATCCATCTAACGTGCCATTGATATGTAAACACCATTCGAAGGTTTCACAATACAACACTAACAGGAACGGTAAGACTTGTATCGTCGAATCAAGCGAATGTCAATGATGCATTCCTTCGAAGAACAAGTCGATATGCTTCTCATTTGTGGAGAATACCAACGAAATCCAGTGAGAGCAAGACACTTATACGCTGAAAGATATCCTCAACGTACTCATCCTACACGTCTTACATTTAAATACGTGTACGATAAATATGAGAACAACTGGATCTTTAACGCATCAGAAACATATCCGGTAAAGGAAAGTTACTAACGAGGGAACGGAAATTGGTACTCTTGCCACTGTGGTTCGAGATCCTTGTGTTAGTTCACGTCAAATCGAAAGGGAACCTGGCATGAGCCAGAGTAGTGTTGTTCGTGATCTGCATCGCCATAAATTCATCCTTACCATATCACTCTCCACCAAGAATTAATTGGTATGCGTCGCTTAGAATTCTACCGATGGGCTCAACTTCAGATTCAGAGGGATGACACATTTATTAATTTGATTTTATTTGCTGACGAGGTTACATTCACGAACCATGGAAATTTTAATTTTCATAACAAGCATTATCGGGCAACTGAAGATCCATGTTGGCTGCGGCAAGTTGCACACCATAAACCGTGGTCGGTGAATGTATTGTGGGGATTCTGGAGGACAGAATCATAGGCCCCTAATTCATCGAAGGAAATATTAATGGTAGGAAGTACACGACATTCCTGCGAGAAACATTAGGCCTGTTATTGGAATAAAAAACCTTTAGGAACAAGGAACAGAATGCGGTATCAACACGATCGGTGTCCGGCACATTTTTCAATGATGGCCAGAAATGAGTTGCAGAGACAGGTCCCAAATCGTTGTATTGGACGCTGAGGAGATGTGTCGTGGCTGACTCGTTCGCCACACTTGATGCCTCTGCATTTTTTCTTGTGGGGATTCGTAAAAGACATTGTTTATAAAGACGTTCCAACTGCACCTGAAGATACGTGAGAGAGAATTGCCAGAGCATGTGCTTCGATAAGTGCCGATGTAATAAGGAATACAACTGAATCCACGATAAGAAGGTTGCATCACTGGATTAATAATAATAATAATAATGAGCGTATGGGATTGGTGGCCGGGAGACCTCTCGCGGGGCGGTTCGGCCGCCGCTCCACAAGTTCCTTAACGCCACTACGGCGACTTGAGAGTGAATGAGGATGAAATGATGATGAAAGACACACAACAGTCTGTCATCTCGACGCAGAGAAAATCCCTGACCCCGCCGGGGATCGAACCCGGGACCCCGTGCGCGGGAAGTGAGAACGCTACCGCAAGGCCACGAGCCGCGGACAACACTGCATTGATGCCAATAGTCATCATTTCGAACACCTTCTGTAAATGGAATTTCATGCCACCTTTGTGATCTTAATTGACCTTCAAAGACCTTACTGTTACACATCATTGGATTCGTCTCGACAGCCGCTATTAGATACTAAGTAACAAACTATAGTATCCCATTTAAAGAAACAAAGTTGACCTTCATATCTCTGAAGCGACCCCACCTAGCAACAAAAAAACCAACGTCATATTATGGCCCTCGTTGTCCCCTGCAACTTTTGTCCCACAAACTTTTCAGCTCCTTCTCATGCTTTCGGAGTTATTCTTGGTGGCAACAGTTAGTGACTCACCCTGTATATCTCCCTTTTTTGCCAATTTTGGAGAGTATTTTTGGATATAATTGTCTGTTGTGTACGCTAAGTTCATTCCCTGTCAGGTAATTTTATGTGTGAGTTTGTGTTTGTATGTCATTGTGTAATATCTTGTGTTTTCTCTTATGTTTTCCTGATAATTTTGTGTAGTTGTTCTGGTACTGAGTGATTATGATTGTATTATTTGGTTTTGTTGTGATGCTGTCAATGGTTTTGTGCTTTCTGCTTTCATTTTACTTTTAAATTTGTTGTTTAGCTTTGTGACCGTGTTACTACTGTCCCCTTTGTTTCTGCTATCGGCATTATTATGTCCAGTTCTTTTTGGTAGTTTTCTTTGTCGAATGGGATTGTGTTGAATCTATGGAACATGTGTCAAAGTGCTGCTTGCTGTTGTGAATATGGGTGGTTTGAGGATTGGGAGATGTAATGTCAGTTGCTGTGTGTTTACGGTAAGTTTCAAAGTATGCTTATTGTTTTGCTTTTTGATTGTTATATCCCGAAAATTAATTTGGTTATTCTGTTCTCTTTCCATTGTGAATTTTATATTTTTACGTACTTTGCTGAAGCCAGTAAGTAATTTTTCAATTATTGTTTGTGATTCATCTATTGAGCAGAGGACATCATCCATGTACCTGAACTAGTATAGTATGTTTTATTCTTTTGCAATTTTTTTGTGAAAATGATCTGTTCAACGTGGTTTATAAAAATATCTGCAAAGGCTCCTGACACTGGGACCCCATTGGTAATCCTTCTTCTTGTAAATAAAATTCGTTATTGAATTGGAAATAATTTTATTCTGTTATGAGCTTTATTAATGTATTTCGTTAATCTGTTCATCGGGGAGTTGGCTAGGTGGTTTTAGGTTCTTAGCTGTGATTTCATTGTTTCTGCTACTTGTATGTTGGAATACATCGTTTTCAATTTTACAAAAGAAATATTTCTGTGCTTGGTGCGGAGGATGGCCACGCAAAGAAACTCGTTGAGTGAAGGAACGGCAGACCGCGTGCGGGCGAGTTTCGCACGTAGCACACAGAAGTCAACGAACAGCGCAAGCAGAGAGCTGAACGTACCACAACCGACTAGCTGGAAGATCTTATGGAAACTACTGAAACTAAAGCGTTGCCGCTTGCAATTGCTACAAGCCCTGACTCCAGATGACAAAGTTAGACTCTGAATTTTCAGCAGAGCTGCAACGTCTTGTGGAAGAGGACAGGTTTTGTGAGAAACTCAGCTTCAGTGATGAAGGAACACTTTTTGTGAATGACACTGTGAACAGGTACAGTGTGCCAATTTGGGGGTCAGAGATTACCCACACTATCGTGCAGGACATTCGAGATGCACCAAAAGTTAATGTGTTGTGTGCAGTCTCACGGTTTAAAGTTGTCGGTCCCTATTTCTTCTGCAAAACGACTGTTACAGGACCCGTGTATCTGGACACGTTGGAAAATTGGTTTGTGCCACAAATGGATACCAACAGTGCGGACTTCATCTGCCAATGGGATTATGCTCCAACCCTCTTCCATCATGATATACCTGAATTCTTAAACACGAAATTGAGAAACCGATTGATCAGTCATAGTGGGGTTGATGACCAGCAATTCATGTCATGGCCTCCACGCTCTCTTGATCTAATCCCATGCGAATTTTTTGTTTGGGGTTATGTGAAAGATTCAGTGTTTGCATCTCCTCTACCAACAAACCTACCACAGCTCTGAGCTCGCAACAGTGCTTTTGGAAAGACTGATAGGGACATGCTGCGCCGAACATGGAAGGAACTTGACTATCGACATGATATCTGCAGAATTAGTGGGTGGCACACATCGAACACTTGTAATATGGAAAAATCTTTTTGAGTTATTCTATGCTTGTGGAAAGCCCTGTGACAATATGTCAAATGATATATCTTTACTTGTTTCTTCCTTTTCTGCCCTCTAGTAACTGAGGTGACAAAAGTCGTGGAGTACCAGCAAATATGTGAAATGGCTTCAGTCATTTGTAGCAACGCTGTACTTGAAAAAAAAAAAAAAGGCAGGTGCAGACGGGTGTGAATGTTGCCGAGCTACCAGTTTAATAACTCATTGCTGTAAAATACTGGCGCGTATTATTTTCAGAAGAATGGAAAACCTAGTAGAGACCGACTTTGGGAAAGATCGGAATATCAGTTTGGAAATGAGGGAAATCTAGGAACACGCGATATAATACTGACCCTACGGCTTATCTTAGAAATTGAAGAAGGGTACACCTAAGTTTATAACATTCGTAGATTTAGAAAAAGTTTTTGTCAATATTAACTGGACTACACTCTTTGAAATTCTGAAGGTAGCAAGGGTAACAAAACAGGACGCCAATGGTTATTCACGAACTGTACAGAAACCAGACGGCAGTTATAAGAGGCAAAGAACATGAAACAGGAGCAGTGGTTAAGAAGGGAGTGAGACAGGGTTGTAGTTTGAAGCCCAATGTTATTCATTTTGTACACTGAGCAAGCAGTAAAAGAAACCAAAAAGAAATCTGATGATAGAATCAAAGTTCACGGAGAAAAAATAAAAACTTTGAGGTTTGCCGATGAAATGCCGTCAGAGACAGCAAAGGATTCGAAGAGCAGTTGAATATAGTGTCTTGGTAAGGGGTTATAAGATGAACATCAACAAAAACAACGGTAATACAATACAGTTGGATTAAACCAAGTAACGCTGAGGGAATTAGATTAGGAAATGACACAGACAATAGTAGATGAGATTTTTATTTGGCCGAGGTACGGACGATACGATATGCAGATTGGCAGAAGCAATAAAAGCTTTTCTGACAATTTTATTTTTACGAAGTCTTTACTTTAGTTATTTGTATGGAGTATTGCTTTGTACAGAAGTGAACGTAGACGATAAGCATTTCAGAAAAAAATAGAACAGAAGAAATGTTGTGCTACAGAAGAATGTTGAAATTTAGATAGATCACCCAAATAACACATGACGATGTAATGAATCGAATTGGGGAAAAAAGAAATTTATGACACAACTTGACTAAAAGGAAAGGTCAATTAGTAAGACACATCATGATGCATCAAGGAACTGCCATTTAGGTAATGGAAGTAAGGGTGGGGAGAAGGTGAACATTTCAGAGGGTTTTGCGGGTTGATATTTGTAATTATAGACACTCTGGAGATATTGATTATCCTTGAATTAATGTTTTATATTCCATGATGTACGTGCCTTGGAGAGAAATAAAATTAATGTTGTATTGGAATCACGGTGTTGTGTGTCCGTAATATTTTGGTGCCGAAACCCGGGAAGAAATTGCGATTTCCTGCGTGATTTCAACAATTAACGGCTTACTTAACGCTGTAGGAAACAAGAGACGACGTCGGACCGCATCACAAGCTAAGTCAGTTCCAATATACACTCCTGGAAATTGAAATAAGAACACCGTGAATTCATTGTCCCAGGAAGGGGAAACTTTATTGACACATTCCTGGGGTCAGATACAGCACATGATCACACTGACAGAACCACAGGCACATAGACACAGGCAACAGAGCATGCACAATGTCGGCACTAGTACAGTGTATATCCACCTTTCGCAGCAATGCAGGCTGCTATTCTCCCATGGAGACGATCGTAGAGATGCTGGATGTAGTCCTGTGGAACGGCTTGCCATGCCATTTCCACCTGGCGCCTCAGTTGGACCAGCGTTCGTGCTGGACGTGCAGACCGCGTGAGACGACGCTTCATCCAGTCCCAAACATGCTCAATGGGGGACAGATCCGGAGATCTTGCTGACCAGGGTAGTTGACTTACACCTTCTAGAGCACGTTGGGTGGCACGGGATACATGCGGACGTGCATTGTCCTGTTGGAACAGCAAGTTCCCTTGCCGGTCTGGGAATGGTAGAACGATGGGTTCGATGACGGTTTGGATGTACCGTGCACTATTCAGTGTCCCCTCGACGATCACCAGTGGTGTACGGCCAGTGTAGGAGATCGCTCCCCACACCATGATGCCGGGTGTTGGCCCTGTGTGCCTCGGTCGTATGCAGTCCTGATTGTGGCGCTCACCTGCACGGCGCCAAACACGCATACGACCATCATGGGCACCAAGGCAGAAGCGACTCTCATCGCTGAAGACGACACGTCTCCATTCGTCCCTCCATTCACGCCTGTCGCGACACCACTGGAGGCGGGCTGCACGATGTTGGGGCGTGAGCGGAAGACGGCCTAACGGTGTGCGGGACCGTAGCCCAGCTTCATGGAGACGGTTGCGAATGGTCCTCGCCGATACCCCAGGAGCAACAGTGTCCCTAATTTGCTGGGAAGTGGCGGTGCGGTCCCCTACGGCACTGCGTAGGATCCTACGGTCTTGGCGTGCATCCGTGCGTCGCTGCGGTCCGGTCCCAGGTCGACGGGCACGTGCACCTTCCGCCGACCACTGGCGACAACATCGATGTACTGTGGAGACATCACGCCCCACGTGTTGAGCAATTCGGCGGTACGTCCACCCGGCCTCCCGCATGCCCACTATACGCCCTCGCTCAAAGTCCGTCAACTGCACATACGGTTCACGTCCACGCTGTCGCGGCATGCTACCAGTGTTAAAGACTGCGATGGAGCTCCGTATGCCACGGCAAACTGGCTGACACTGACGGCGGCGGTGCACAAATGCTGCGCAGCTAGCGCCATTCGACGGCCAACACCGCGGTTCCTGGTGTGTCCGCTGTGCCGTGCGTGTGATCATTGCTTGTACAGCCCTCTCGCAGTGTCCGGAGCAAGTATGGTGGGTCTGACACACCGGTGTCAATGTGTTCTTTTTTCCATTTCCAGGAGTGTAATATGATCGCATGAACTGGTTGCTTCAAAACAATTTTTGCGGCTTTGTATTGCAAGCCTGAAACTTGCACTCAGTGTAGCTAGTTTTATTAAAAGGTTTTCGTTCACTTACGTTTGCGCATACGCTGCTTATTAAACGTTTAAGCTATTCACAAACGCACTCGTAAACAATCTTACAACAGCCGTCTTTAGTAAGACATAATGCAGGACCAATCAGAGATACAGTTAGCAAACTTCAAAAGAAAGCGAACTAGGGAGAGGGCTAATGCTACGCGGTTTTGTGCGGCAGTTGATGCTCTTACCATAGAAAGCCCGTTTGATGATTTTGAACATTACAGGGAAGGTCTTCAAGAAACTCTAGAGAAGCTCGTTGCATTAGATGACGCTATTCATGACGATGAATACAATGCAGACGTGCTGAGCGGTGAGGAATATATAGACGAAGTCAAACGCGCTATACAGAAGGCTACAAAAGCAATTGATTACAAGCTTTCAGCCTCAACGTCGCAGATGAATATCACGTCACCACCAGTGCTCACACAACCAACTGTATTCCACTCTGTCAAGCTACCAGCAATTAAGCTTGAGTCATTTTGTGGAGATGTCGAAATGTGGTCCCGCTTCTGCGAACAATTTGAATCGACCATTGATAAAGACCCATCCCTTTCTACAGTAAACAAACATGCTTTCCTACGAGGGTATCTATCAGGCGAACCGAAGTTGCTAGTAGATGGAATACCTATAACGGCTAACACGATGAAGAAACAAAGAAAATTTTATTGAATAGATACGGAGATAGCAATCGCATTATACTGGCGGACCTCGATTATTTGCATGCGCTAAAGCCTGTACAGTCAGCGACACCTGAAACGCTGAACAGTACATTCCTAGAATGTAACCGTCGTATTCAAGCACTGCGTGCCTTAGGAGAAGACGTCGTGGCATACGGTAAAATTCTCACTCCGAAAATTCTCCGTGCATTTCCCGCTGAAATGTGCCAGAAATGGGTCATTCATGCTAGAAGAACCGAAGTAGCGGAAGGAGATGTACTGAAACTACTTAACTTTTTGGAAGAAGTAGTTCGTGGTGCTCTCACTGCACAAAAGATTCGTACAGAATATCAGTCATCTCCTAGCTTCACGCCCACTGCAGCAGCGCTTCACATAAATTCAAAGCAAGCGAAAAATCCGCGTAAGCCTAAACGAGAAGTACCGGTACAACCATATTGCGTATTTTGCGAAGCTCGCTCTCATTGGGCCCAAGACTGCAGCATAGTAACTGACAGCCAACAACGTATCGATAAGCTAAAGCAAGATAATCGCTGTTTTATATGTCTAAACCGAGGTCATACTGCTAGAAACTGCAGTAAGAAGGGCAAGGTCTTGTGTTCTAAGTGCAAAAAAAAGTCATCACAAAACTACCTGTACTGACATTACTGCCTCTTCTTCATCTTCTCAGCAAATTAGCTCTACATCTGTAGGGAGAATCGACGTAAGTGCAGCAGGTTTTACTTATCTTCATACAGCTCGAGTTTGGGTCAGTGGACCCGCAGGATTAAGCAAACTTACTCGCTGCGTTCTGGATAGCGGTAGTCAGTCAAGCTTCATTTCCAAGTTCCTGATTGATGAGCTAGGTTTAAGAACTATAGAACATCGTGATCTATCTGTCAACGCCTTTGAAATGCCATCCGCAACTTCAACGCATCGTAGAGTCGTTGAATTCACACTACAGGGTACATGGGCTAATTCCAAGACGTCTATGACTGCGTTTGAAAGCACATACTCATTTTCGGCGCATCCAACTGTGCCTTCCGATTTAAGAAAACTTGTACGCACACGAGGACTTCAGTTTGCGGACCTAAGGGATGGTACAGAAGATCTTCCCATCGAGATTTTTATCGGAGCAGATTACTATTGGAAAATCGTTAAAGATTCCCCTCCGATTCGACTAACGTCATCAGTTGTTCTGGTACCTTCCATTCTAGGTTGGATTCTTAGTGGAAGCAAATCAAGCACCACGGCTAACTTTGTGACGGCAAACTACATCAGTTTAGAGACAGCGACAACAACAGACGATATTTTACGACGCGTCTGGAATTTAGAAACAATGGGAATCACAGAAGATGAAACAACAACTCTGAATCAGAAGGAATTGGCGTTATTGCAAGATTTCTCAAAATCCTACTGCATCGAAGACAAAAGAAGAGTCGTGTCTTTCCCCAGAAAACCCAACGTTATGTTATCTAATAAACTTCAGTAAGCAGAGAAGAGATTTGCTTCACTGGAGAAAAAATTTACGAAGGACAAGAAACTGAAACAAATTTACGAGGTGCAAATGATAGAACACATCAAGAAGAAACATGTGGAAGTCACCCCTTCTGGACAGAAATTGCGTGACACATTTTATCTGCCACATCATGCAGTAAAGAAAGAAAAGTTAGGTGTCATCAAATGGAGGACTATATTTGATGGTTCGTCGCACGACCAGAATGCACGTTCATTGAATGACTCTTTAGAAATAGGTCCTAATTTACTTCCTGACATTCTTTCAATATTACTGAGATGTCGTCTACATCAAGTAGCCTTAATTGCCGATATCAAACAAGCATTTCTACAGTTAGTTCTTCACAGGAAAGATAGAGATCTCACGAGGTTTTTTTGGTACAAAGTAATCGTAGATCAACAAGGAAACTATATTACAACTGACGAAAGGATTACATACCGCTTCACCCGGCTACCTTTCGGACTTTCCTGCAGTCCGATTCTTCTTGCAGCCACGCTGAAAGAACTTGCTGTAATGCACAAAACGAATTTTCCGCAAGCTGCTTTACTTGTTGAAGATAATATGTACATGGATAATTTTGTAGCAGGTGCTAAAGATGACAATGTCGTAATTAACTTATATTATAAGCTTACATCACTCATGCGACAGATCAGTCTACCAATGGCAAAGTGGGCCACAAATTCAACCCAACTGATTGGAATATGGCAATCAGAAGGTGTCATAAACACTACAGATCCGGAGGTACTGGGAGTCCACTGGAACACACAGACTGATACGCTCAGTGTTGTTCACAACAATGTTACCGACAATGTTATAAATCGTCCTGCCACTAAGCGAGAAGTACTACGAAACACTGCTAGAGTCTATGACCCACTGGGTTTGTTGTCGCCTGTGTCCCTCACTGCAAAAATAATTTTTCAAGAAATTTGGTCAAGAGGAATTGAATGGGATGAGCTTTTACCCCTTGATCTTAGCAAACGCTGGCGAATGTGGGTATCAACATTACCATCGTGTTCACACATAAAAATGCCCCGATGGGTTGGTGTATCTGAAAACACTGAGCCAGAAATCCATGTCTTTTGCGACGCATCAGAAAAGGCCTACGGAGCAGTCCTTTATGTACGGTGCACCACAACAAATATGGTATCAGACCATTTAGTTTGCAGTAAAAACCGACTAGCTCCCATCAAAAAAATAACTCTTCCACGGCTGGAACTTCTAGCGACACTTCTTGGATCAAGACTACTTCATTATTTCTGTAAAGCCACGAGTTATAATGCAAGTCGTGCAACATTGTGGACTGACTCAACTGCAGCCTTAGGATGGATACAACATGACCCTAATCGATGGAAAACCTTTGTGTCAAACCGTGTTACGGAAATACGACTAACGAATCCGTCACAGTGGAGGCACTGCCCTGGTGACGAAAATCCAGCTGATATAACCTCCAGAGATACCACAGCAGATAAACTTCACCATGCTTCTGTATGGTTTCATGGACCTTCTTGGTTAACAAAGAACAGAACACAGTGGCCTCGAATTTTACAGACGGAAGAGCATTCCTTGCCAGAAAAGAAGAAATTAACAGACCAAGTCTTCATGGTACAAACAACGATTCCTGTTTTAACAGCTACACGGTACAGTAGCTATTTCAAGCTGTTAAGAGTCACAGGATGGGTACTTCGCTTTAAACGGCACTTATTAAAAGAAAACAGAACATCTGGAGAACTAACAGCATCAGATTTGGGCGAAGCACGCACTTACTGGATTCAAGTTGTTCAACAGCAACATTTTGCGCTCGAACTGCATGCACTATACAACAACATGCCTCTACCACGTAATTCTCAGATAGCTCGCTACAACCCATTCTTGGATAATGGTCTTATTCGTCTCGGTGGACGGCTGCAGTTTGCAGAATTAACCAGAGATCAACGCCACCCGATTCTTCTTGATGGACATCATTTCACACGTTTATTGATCCAGCAGTCTCACGTTCGTTTGCATCTCCTTGGAGTAAAAATAGTGTTATCTGAACTGAGAACAGAATTCTGGATCCTTAGAGCTCGACAGGCAATTAAACATGTTCTACACTGATGCCTACCTTGTAAGATGGTGAAAGCTCACGTTGTTCAACAAACTGAGGCTCCAATACCAGCTGAACGAGTTTCACCACTGAAACCATTTACAGTAACAGGTATCCACTGTGCTGGTCCATTATATGTCAGACAAGGACATATTACGAAGAAAGCGTATATTGCTCTATTCACATGCGCAACAAGACGAGCCATACACCTGGAACTATGCTCAGATATGTCAACTGACAGATTTCTTCAAGCCCTACAAAGGTTTGTCGGAAGACGAGGAGTGCCCAGCACAATTTACACTGATAATACTACTACCTTCCATGCCACGCACTTAAGAGCTGAAAGAGCTCTGGCAGGCTCTCATGGCAAGCAAGACGCACAAGTACCTCGCCCAGCAAGCCATCACTTGGAAATTCATCGCCCCACACGCGCCTTGGTGGGGAGGATTCTGGGAACGGATGGTGGGATCTGTCAAACGCTGCCTGAGAAAAGTTTTAGGACAGTCACAGTTGGACGAAGAAGGTCTCAACACAATCCTGGTCAGCATAGAAGCAGCACTAAACTCTAGACCAATTACGCAAGGGGGAGAGGAATCTGAGCCACTGACGCCCGCACATTTCCTTGTAGGTGGCCGACTCACAACACTACGTACTGGTCCATGAAACTCATCAGCCAAGTCCAGGTTCAGGAAGACTCCAGCTGGGTGATGTCGTTCTTCTACAAGAGGATGTTCGTCCACGACACATGTGGAGGAAGACGCGGATAGAAGATCTTCATGAAGGAAGAGATGGGAAAATACGAACTGTAACCTTACGAACTTCAGAAGGATCCATAATTTCACGCCCCGAAGTTGACCAGGGTGGGGAGGGTGTTGCGGGTTGATATTTGTAATTATAGACACTCTGGAAATATTGATTATCCTTGAATTAATGTTTTATATTCCATTATGTACGTGCCTTGGAGAGAAATAAAATTAATGTTGTATTGGAATAACGGTGTTGTGTGTCCGTAATAGAGGGAGACCATGTTTTTAACATAGCAAGCAGGTTCAAATGGGTATATAACAGGCAGTCAAATGAAAACTGAACACTCGCCACAACGGGACCGTGGAATGGTTTCAGTCGAATGTGTTATGGCATAAAGTCAAGCGCCGGCACCCAGTCGGAAACGAGAGAGCAAAGAGGGCTGTGAAGAAGACGTCAGCCGATTGCACACTGACCGATCCCTCTCCAGGATGACAACGCTACAGCGGCGGCCTCTATGCAAAGAGAATATAAGCGCCGCGCCCGAGTGGCTGTAGACCCAGTTCAAGAATAGCCTCAAGACTAGTCATTTCGCTTGTGCGATGTAGCATTATCTATACTGAAGAAACTTGCTTATTGTTTATGTCGCCCTTTGCTTGCAACACGTTGATGTATTTCTCAAAGTTAAGTGTTGTCAGTTGCTTTTTTTTATATAAATCTCACTAATACGATTTGCTTGAATTGTTGTCTAGCTATCCGATAAGGCAGGTTTGCTAGACACCCCATTTCGACGACTAGGTAGGATTCAACAGAAAGCAATCCTCACACACGTTAAGTATTTCCCAATTTATCCCACTGGGAGAAGAGACGATCAATTCGTGTTTCGTAGAAGGCGGTCTGCCACTGATGGATCCACTAATGCATGCACTCTTGCACTTTCTCATCCAACTGAAACCGACATCCATGCATGTCTTTCTTCAGGTCGCCAAAGATGTGAAAATCACATAGTGAAACATCCGGGCTGTATGGAGGATGTTGCAGTATTTCCCAATCAAATCGCTGGCAGTGTGTGTGTGTGTGTGTATGGGGGGAGGGGGGGAGTGGGGGGCGCATTATCGTGTAACACGATGATACCTAATGCGTCCTCCTAAGGCAACCTACAGATGCTCGATGGGATTTATTAGGGGTGTAACACCGAAAATGCAGGATGCATGGCACCTGCTACCGATATATATATATATATATATATATATATATATATATATATATATATATATAAAATTGTATTAAATATTTGTAATTTAAATGCTTTCTTTTAATAAGTAAGGACGTTGCTTCACTGTGTGTATACATTTAGGTAGAAGTCTGTTGACGTTTCATTGTATTTATCTGTGTTTTACTGTGAAACTTATAAGCTCTGGGAAAAAGGCAAAGGAATTGTTATTTGCATCGACTAGCAACGAAAATAGCAGTGCTTGTGCGTTGTAAAATCTTTGGATAGGGGGCTGTTGCGCAGACGCGCGGCGATAGCGAGAGATGGGTTCCAGCGCTTGTAGTGTGCGAAGTGTGGTGTTAACGCTCTCGCACTAGAGAGTACCAATTTCGGCGGCATCATGTACGCGCGCCGGCCAGATGTCTAGAGCAGGAGTACGGACAGTGGATGGGCGGAAGGGGCTGTATTAATTACGACTGCCCGTTCCTGTAATTAGCCTTGGCCCCACAAGATGCTACCGTCTTCAACAACAGCAGCAGTTCCAGCAACACAGATTCTTCGTCGGCTCCGAGTTTCAAATGGCTCAAAAATGGTTCAAATGGCTCTGAGCACTATGGGACTTAACATCTGTGGTCATCAGTCCCCTAGAACTTAGAACTACTTAAACCTAACTAACCTAATGACATCACACACATCCATGCCCGCGGCAGGATTCGAACCTGCGACCGTAGCAGTCGCGCGGTTCCGGACTGAGCGCCTAGAACCGCTAGACCACCGCGGCCGGCGCTCCGAGTTTCATCGCACGCACAGCACTGAAGTAAGGCTGTTCATTGATAGAAAGTATTAACGGCTAACCCAACAGCACAACTGAATGTGATTTGATTAATGAACTTTATTTAAATAATAATCAGTTAAATTCAAGGCGATTGTGTCCTCATTGCACCCAGACATTGTTACCAGGTAGGGTCTTTGTTCCTTTTTTTCCTTATATGATAACCAACGTTAGAGAATCTATCACTGGAAAAATTCCAAATCTAAAGAAAATACACAAATTAAGAGCGCAGAAGTTTTATTTTTTTTTACATATAGCTTGGAGCACATGGCTGTTTGGTTTGGTAGGTATTCTAGTATTTAATTCTGTTCAAGTCACTAAAAATGGCTCAGTTGTTCAGACAATAATTTGAAATCCACTTTGAAAATTAAGTAACTGCAAAGTAGAAAGTGCTTGCCTTTCTCTAAATTGCTTTGATGACGTTATGTTGAGGTCTCTGAAAGTCACTGTTCATGTAACGAAGTTCAGTACTAACATACAGTTTAAGTGCATATTTTCAAATCATTACTCGATTGCCTTTTTCAAAATTTAATGACAAACTTAATGTAAAAGTGACTTCTCAGTCTTCTTATGATTACATACTCACATAAATATTAGTGTCAAAAAACGTGACAACCCTCAGTTGCCACGTTAGTGTTTAATAATAAATGTTTTTCTTCCCCATCATCTTGTACAGGGTTTTGGATGTAACTCGCCCTAGTGGGCTGGCGACCGTAATTATTTGCTTTTCGTTCATTAGAGTAACTTTTGGTTTCATGATAAGTGGTACCCTTTTCTGTCCGGTGTTGTTCGTGAGTGAATGCGCAAAATAACTTTCATTTTTCCAAATTGTAGGTTTAATTAATTTTTTTATTTTTAGTAGACTTTTCTATCAAAAAGATCGGTTGTACACTTTCCCCCTACTTATCGGTATTACTTCTTCGGGAAAGATAGCCTTATCCAATTAGAAAAATTCCATTAGGTATACACGCGATTCACGGTCATATTTATATCGCAAGCAGGATAGGCCGATTAGTAAGGGGGAGATTACAGGGGGGATGGACAGGCCAGATCGTTTGCCGAATATCCTCTCGTTCCAATAGCTCCTCCACCTGCCCTGTTCGATGCGATCGCACAGTGTCATCCATAAAAATGTCAGTGCCTAATGGACATCAGAAAAGTCGCACATGAGGACGCACCTTAGCGTCACAATAGCGCTGACCGGTGAGCGTACAGTGATAAAAGATTTAGAGATCTGTGCGCCGTTGTAACATTATGCCACCCACACCGTAACACATCGCCCACCTAAGCAATCATGTTCGTTAATGTTCCTCGGTACATTACGTGTTCCCACCTCTCGCCATACGAGAGTACATCCGGAATCACTACTCAGACTGAACCAGTTCTCATCCGAGAAGAGCACGTGAGCCCACTCCACCACGGTCCAGCCCCTGTGCTCTTAGCACCATCGTAAACGGTGGCGCTGATATGTGCGTCTCAACGGAACACAACGTACGGGTCGTCAGGCGAAGAGACCACACCCACTGTCGAGCGTAAGACTCAGTGCCTTTCAGTCCTGTTAAAAGTGGTTGCAATTGCAGCCGCTGTTGGGCGTGGGTCCCGTCTTACATGTTGCGTAATGTAGCGGTTTTCTACTACTGTAGACGACCTTGGTCGAACGTCTTCTCACCTTCGTGCAGCACTGCCAGTGATCCGGAATGCTCCCCCTGCACGTGAAACAGTCGTGTGAGCAGCACCTAATTCCTGTGTTACACTCGTCACACGTCGTCTTTCTTCCAGTTTCCTGATGTTGGTTCTACTTTTGGAGTCATCTAAAAGTTGCCTCTGGGCCATGCTGTAACGAAAAACACCATCACAGAGCACTGTGATTGCTGTCCGAGTGACAGATACTGAATTTTCCCGTTCCTTCAGCTGTTTCATGTTACGGGCTGAGCCCCATTTGACGCTGACGTCATGTCATATCACAATCAACTTTCTATGCACGACTGAGATACCTTGGCAACATGCACCGCTCTTTCATTCATTTCTGCCAGGTAGTTAATATGTTACATTACGTTATCTACCTCTTCCTTAAGTATTACAGCGCAGTGTACATTTAAACATTTTTTTCTTTATTTCTGCTACACTACAATGATCTGCTCGCTAGGAAACTATAGCAGGGCGCTACTATACACAAGATCAATTTTCCCATTTTCCTAACGAAATCAATTATACATTATATAATTAATGTATAACATAAAATATAGAATGAAGTGACAAAAGTCATGAGAGAGAGATATGCGCATATGCATGTGGCGGTGATACCACATACAGAAGGTATAAAAGGGCGGAGCTATCATTTGCACTCAGGTGATTCATGTGAAAAGGTGTCCGACTTAATTATGGCCACACGACGAGAACTAACAGAAAAAATGGTTCAAATGGCTCTAAGCACTATGGGACTTAACATCTGAAGTCATCAGCCCCCTAGACTTAGAACTACTTAAACCTAACTAACCTAAGGATATCTCACACATCCTTACCCGAGGCAGGATTCGAACCTGTGACCGTAGCAGCAGCGCGGCTCCGGACTGAAGCGCCTAGAACCGCTTGGCCTCAACGGCCGGCGAACTAACAGATTTTGAACGCGGAATGGTAGTTGGAGCTATACTCATGGACCATTCCACATTTCAGAAATCATTTGGGAATTCAATACTTCGAGACCCAAAGTGTCAAGAGTGTGCTGTGAATATCAAATTTCAGACATTACTTCTCACCATGGGCAACACAGTCGCAGACGACCTTCACTTAACGGCCAGGAGCAGCGGCGTTTGTGTAGAGCTGTCAGTGCTAACAGACAAGCAACACTGCATGAAATAACGGCAGAAATCAATGTATCCGTTAAGGGAGTTTGGTGAAATATGGCGTTAATGGGCTATGGTAGCAGACAACCGATGCGACTTGTGGTGTTTCCTTTCCTCTGTGTTCTGCCGTGAAAATACAAAATAGAAAATCTGATTGGGGTTTGAATTTTGATGGAATTAGTTACGGATAAAGCGGACTTCGTATTACTGATTGAGGTAGTGCTGTAATTTGACCGTGAATGGCAGACCGGGTCGGCAACACTACAAAAAGCGACTGTAAAGAAATAGCACCAGAAATAAGTTGAAATTTACCTTATAATTCTGTCAGAAACGTAGTATCTATTATAACATAGTGTTCGTGGCTGCATCTGGAATATTTCTTGATTTTCTTGTAGGATGTCCTTTTTTTT
This sequence comes from Schistocerca nitens, assembly GCF_023898315.1. Lineage (NCBI taxonomy): Eukaryota > Metazoa > Arthropoda > Insecta > Orthoptera > Acrididae > Schistocerca > Schistocerca nitens. The sequence goes on along the minus strand of NC_064614.1, from coordinate 122,789,281 downwards.
ATTGTTCGCTGGTCCTCTTGTTCTCCGTCTGATGAAAATTTCTTGAAGTTCTCACTGTCTGGATTAATTTATAAATTTGGCGATAACCATTGCGAATCTCTACTGAAATAACTTGAAGACGCCGTTTGTTCGTTTCATAATATAGTTTTAATTTCCACTTAAAATCATTCTTTAACATCAGCGCCAAAAAATACACGTCTTAAACGTATGAAGACAAGATCTACAGCTACATCTACATCCATACTCCGCAAGCCACCTGACGGTGTGTGGTGGAGGGTACCCTGAGTACCTCTATCGGTTCTCCCTTCTATTCCAGTCTCGTATTGTTCGTGGAAAGAAGAATTGTCGGTATGCTTCTGTGTGGGCTCTAATCTCTCTGATTTCATCCTCATGGTCTCTTCGCGAGATATACGTAGGAGGGAGCAATATACTGCTTGACTCTTCGGTGAAGGTATGTTCTCGAAACTTTAACAAAAGCCCGTACCGAGCTACTGAGCGTCTCTCCTGCAGTCTTCCACTGGAGTTTATCTATCATCTCCGTAACACTTTCGCGATTACTAAATGATCCTGTAACGAAGCGCGCTGCTCTCCGTTGGATCTTCTCTATCTCTTTTATCAACCCTATCTGGTACGGATCCCACACTGTTGAGCAGTATTCAAGCAGTGGGCGAACAAGCGTACTGTAACCGACTTCCTTTGTTTTCGGATTGCATTTCCTTAGGATTCTTCCAATGAATCTCAGTCTGGCATCTCCTTTACCGACGATCAACTTTATATGATCATTCCATTTTAAATCACTCCTAATGCGTACTCCCAGATAATTTATGGAATTAACTGCTTCCAGTTGCTGACCTGCAATTTCGTAGCTAAATGATAAGGGAACTATCTTTCTATGTATTCGCAGCACATTACACTTGTCTACATTGAGATTCAATTGCCATTCCCTGCACCATGCGTCAATTCGCTGCAGATCCTCCTGCATTTCAGTACAATTTTCCATTGTTGCAACCTCTCGATACACCACAGCATCATCTGCAAAAAGCCTCAGTGAACTTCCGATGTCATCCACAAGGTCACAAGAGAGTAATGAACTAGTTGTTAAAACAAGCACCTACGCAAAAGTAAAAGAAGATCAAAATTACTCATGAAAATCTATCGCTGGGGCAGCGCTGTTCTGCATGCGCAATCGTAAATCACATCTTTGCTCAGGCGGAGGCGCGGTAGTCAAAGTACCATTACAGACTGCCTTTGCTAACAGCATGATACCGCCTGCAGCGCCTCTCCTGCTCTTGTGATCGTATCATCTGGACACTAAACGACCGGAAAACCGTAGCCTGTCCAAATGAGTCCCGATTTCAGTTGGTAAGAGCTGATGGTAGGGTTCGAGTGTGGCGCAGGTACTATGAAGCCATGGACCCACATTGTCAACACAGCACTGTGCCAACTGTAAGTGGCTCTGTAATGGTGTGGGCTCTGTCTACATGGGATTCAATGGGTCCTCTGGTCCAAATAAACCGAACATTGACTGGAAATGATTATGTTCGGCTATGTAGAGACCATTAGGAGTTAGTTATTCATGAACTTCATGTTCAAACAGTGGAATTGTTATGGATGACAATGCGCCATGTCACTGAGCCATAACTGTTCAAGATTGATTTGAAGAACATTGTGCACAATTCGAGTGAATGACTTGGCCACCCAAATCGCCCGGCATGAATCCCATCGAATATTTATGAGACTTAGTCGAGAGGTCAGTTCATGTACAAAATCTTGCACCGGCAACGCTTTGGCAATTATGGACGGCTATACAGGCAGCATAGCGCAATATTTCTGTAGGAGACTTCCAACGACTTGTTGAGTCCGTGCCATATCTAGATACTGCACTACGCTGGGCAAAAGGAGGTGCGACACGATACATGGAAGTACTCCATGACTTTTGCCACCTCAATTACTAGCGTGAGGGGACAAAATGAAGAAACAAGTAAAGATGTAACATGATTGGAAATTACAACTATTCTACGACTAGTTTGGACTCTATGAAGCCAGTGTCTGCCCAAAATGTGCATTGAGTTTTTCCATTTCCGTAGATGCTCACTGCAGTATCTGTATAGGTAAAGGTGGATAAATGGGCCCCCACTTTGTTTTTTTTATATAACACCTTTTATTTTTAGTATAATCACCTGAAATTAACATAAATCATTTCTCTAGTATGTCCTGCAAATAGTTACGACATGTTTTGGTTCAACTTTTTAATATTTAAAACAAAATTTTATTTTTCCTGATAGTCTGCATTTTGTTGCGTCAAGAATTTGTGCTGGTAATATGGGCCCCAAGGTAGTTTGAAATAAAAAGAAACAAAAATTTGAAAAAATAACTTTATTTAATTTTTGTGTATTATGAAAGAAAGATTCACTCTGAACATTGTTAATTAGTCTACTGGTGGGATGATTTTCACAGCCTATGCCTAGTCTATTCACAATAGTCACACACATAAGCATCTTTTTACACGTTACAAGTGATCCCCTTTCAGCTGCAGATAATGCACCAACTTGCCTTTTTCCCCTCAGGCCGATGACACGAGAAATTTTTCTTTGAACGACACTAAGACCTGAATCGTCTGCCACGCGGGGTGGTCGAGCGGTTCTAGGCGCTACAGTCTGGAACCGCACGACGGCTACGGTCGCAGGTTCGAATCCTGCCTCGGGAATGGATGTGTGTGATGTCCTTAGGTTAGTTAGGTTTAAGTAGTTCTGAGTTCTAGGGGACTGATGACCTCAGCAGTTAAGTCCCATAGTGCTCAGAGCCATTTTTTGACTCGTCTACATTAAGAACTCTGGCCGCAGTGTATTTGTAGTTACTGAACGCAGCTTCAAGTAAACTGAAGAAATTGTCGACAGCTTGTTTATTAAACCCATTAGCACATGAAATCGAAGTTGCGGATGGCTTCAAAATAGACAGAATATTTTTGTGCCGTGACATAAAATGGTCAAACCAAGTTCGACCAGAAACTTCGCCCTTTACAAATGGATGACGGATTTTATTTCTTGTACAAAGCGGGTAGGCCATGCGCCTGACGTCATTTCTGGTAAGGCTGTAGAATTTGGATTCCATAATGAGAAGATATTTAACCAGTTCATCCTCAAGTGCCTGTGGTAAAACCGGTGGACGGTCCAGTTTAATATTAACTATTTCTTCGACCGGTTTATCGATTCGTGAAAGCCTTTAGAGTGTAGAACGAGGGACAGAGTACACTTTAACCGCTTTTTTCAACCCCATTTTTTTCTCTATAATAGCTACAATAGCATTTGACATATTTGCTTTGTCGCACGGTTGCCGTTTCGATTTTTTTGGTGGTACAAGATGTCTTCGAGGCATCTGAAACATAAAGAGTAGCAATATTTGTAAATGGTCCCATAAAATTTGATTGATTTTACGGGGCCCATAATACCAGCAACAAAAGGGGCCCATATATCTACCCTCGACATCTTGGGAAAAATGATTTTGCCTACGGTTAGTTTAGTTCGCAACCGACGTTAATTAATGTAAAACGGCATCCCAACAACAAGCCAAATACGTACCTTACCTTAGTTTTAGTAATAACATGTTAGAAATTTGAGTTTTATTAAAATAAACGCTAACCTTTCAAACTTTTGATGACAGCGAAAAAATTCACAGCACAAATACTCACAAACCATGGCAGCTATTACGTCTGCACACACTACAGTGAAGTTTGGCAACTATTTCTAGTAGTTCATGTGCTTTCCGCTAGAATTCGTTTCCTGTACTTCCAAATATGTAGGGGGCCCATAATACCAGCAGGGGCCCATTTTTCCACCTTTGCCTCTACTACTACGGATGCTTCTGCACTGTGTGTTCTGGCAGGTCTTACAGGGTGAAAGAATATAAATGATAAGATTCGCTGATGACATTGATATCATCAGTGAAATTGAAGAAGAATTGAATGATCTGTCGAATGGAACGTACTGTGTAATGAGGATGCAAGGGTTTCGGATAAATTGGAGAAAGACGAAAGCATTGAGGAGCAGCAGAAATAAGATTGGTGATAAACTTCATATACAAACTGGGACCACGAAGAAGACGAAGTTAAGGAATTCTCCTATCTTGGAACCGAAATTACGAAAGATGGACAAAGTAAGGAGGACACAAAAGTCACACTAGTACCATGGAAAGAGGGAATCCTGGACAAAAGAAGTCTACTAGTATCAAACACAGGCCTTAATTTGAGTCTGTTTGACGCACATCTTTGTTTGGTAGTGAATCGTGACGATTGGGAAAACAGGAACAAATGAAAATCGGAAGTTTTTGAGATATGTTGCTATAGAAGGATGTTGAAAATTAGGTGCACTGGTAAGAAATGAGAGGGTTCTTCGAAGAACCGGCGAATAAATAAATTTGTGGAAACTACTGACAAGAAGAAGGGACAGGATGATAAGACACCTGTGAAGACATCAGGAAATAACGTCCGTCATACTAGAGGGAGCTGCAGAAGGTACCAACTGCAGGGGAAGACAGAGATTGGGATACATCTAATAAATAACCCTAAGCAGGGTGCAAGTGCCTTTTTGAGATGAAGAGGCTGGCACAGAAGTCATGGTGGAACGCATCGAACCAGTCAGAACACTGATGACCAAACCGAAGTCCAGAAAACAGTAAGTTCTACAAATTCCTTGTCTTGGCCAAAAGTGCATTTCAACCATCTCAACACCCACACAGCTTTGAAATATACTATTTATACGTTTTTTGACTGTTATAGACTGCCCAGAGTTTGTGAACTTTTTTCTAGTGTATCTTGCAATACCTGATTTTCACTTTTTTTTCTTTTTTGCTTTGAGATGTACCCCGTTTGATATATTCCTCCAGTGCGAGGTGTGAGATTAGGCCACCTGGACGCTGTAGTTCGAGACCACTTGCAAAAAGTAATACCCACTTTGTAAAAGCCAGAAGAGCTTCACAAAAAAGCAGTTGATCCCTCACCGCTCGCTTGCTGTTTACATGTGTCTGGGAAGTGCACGTCTTGTTACGCCCGACGTGTAGATTACGGCTTAATGGCAGTACACGTGAGACATCAACTTTAAGGCTACATGACCTTTATTCTTTTTTGCCTAGGGATGTCTGCCTGTAGAACGTTACCCATTGAGTTACTGTGTGATGAAGCCAACTGCTAATGAATAGCGCGGAACACAAAAAAAACGTAATGAGTTTAAAATGATAATGTGCAATTCGCTTCGTCATTAAGGTGTAACCTAAACGGTCTGTGTGATGTAACAAAGCTCACTCTTTAAAAAAAACATTGCCAGAGGTAAATGAATGTCCCGCTCTTCGCTGATGACAGTTTCCACAATTTTAAGTTGTTACAAAGATTATGAACTTAATTTTGCGTGTGGGGGTTACGAAAAAATGCAGAGAAATACTGACGTCAGATGAGTCACGCAATGGCAACAAGGAGAAAACAGATTCTAAGGTAATCATTCTCGACAACGAGCAAGTGTAATCAGCCAATAATAGGAGGAACGCAATAATTAATGATTTGCTAGATTTACATGTGGCACAATTTCCAGCCGAAAACCGAATTTCTGTTCTTTGCTGTGAAGTTTAAATGTTAAGGCCTGAATCGATTTTAGTGGCCTGATCAAATATTTTGTTTTGCAGTCGTCAGTTGTTTCACACAAGTGGTCTCTGCAAAACAGCTGTTCCGGTGTCTGGTTACGTGAGCACGATGACTGTTCAGCTTTAATTAAATGTAGGAAGTAGGACAGCTTCTCGCTCAGTCTCCTATGTCTACTGTTTCTTCGCTCAACAAAAAAGTCCGTTCAGATTATCCGACTTTTTTAAAATAACAAAACAGAATCTGACAACTCGGACACGTTTCAAAAACAGTTGAATATTTTCTTGGTGTCGAAAATCGATTGTGGAAGAGGAAAACTGGCAGCTAGAATAGTATTTCGAAAATCGATGCTGGGGTGTGCGACGACGTGGTTATTTTGCTGATTTCCTATCAGCGCCGACAGTAATCAACTTCCTGGGTTCTGCAGAAAAGCGGCGTGTCCTCTGCTAATAAAAAGTGTAAGAAAATAGCTATACTACACGTATCAGGTGTGTGCACAAAAACATTTAACCATGTGATGCTATGGAAGTAAATTAGTTTGACTATGTCTGTCTGTAGCTGCTAAATGGATAAAGAGTACTTGAATTAAAACATTTGTTCTGTATTTTCACTTTCTATATGCACATTTGTTACCAAGACCGCCCTAGCGTGCAGTTCCACAAATAATAGAACGAAATTAGGCATAGCTTCATTAATCCTTTCATATGTACAACTCTCTCTCTCTCTCTCTCTCTCTCTCTCTCTCTCTCTCTCTAGTATGCAGTTTAAGGTTGTAATTCAGACCAAATGTTGAAAGAACCACACTTTTCATCAGTTAATAATCACTTTGTAAAAACACATGGTGTTCAATGGGTTGCAATGCTCGCTCTAATACTATGCACATCATCAGTTGTGTATTCTGAAAGTTCGCGGTTATGACTGCACAGCACGCCGTGTGGAATGTACAGCCTCCGAACGAAATTCTCAGTCGCCATTCAAAAATTCGAAATTTTCCTAGTCGTCATCCAGAAATGATCATGAACATCTACCGATCAATAATATTCTCGAAAACTCGCTACTCCTCAACTTTTAATGAAAATGCGTTAAGCTCCGAGCCCACGTGACTTCTCATTATCACACTCCTTGTCAATTACTCGCGAAATACCTCTCCCAATACCAAGACGTGCAAAAGATCTCTTCTCTGGTTCGCAGGAGTCAGTCAGCTTCCTACTTTGATTCACGTAACCCGTATTCTCTCTCCTTCAGCCAATCCCTTGCTGAAACCAATTTAGACGCAATTACCTAATAACATACTCCTACTCTTGAATCAAAACAACAATCAAGCCAGCTGAGGACTTCACATTTGCCTCTCCCCAAAAATCACACATAAAAACAATGCCGATTTGTTCTTTCGATACTCAGAGACGTCCATTCAGAGTATGTTTTTTGGGATCAGACACCAGGCTTACTATTTGGAAATTCTGAAAAGACAGCGCAATCGCGTGCGTGCGATAGATGTAAAATTTGTGTCCCACGCTTCAGTTAACTGAAGAATAGAATACTAATGCTAACGAAAAGAAGCACGGGATACATATTTTAACGCAAGCTGGTCTTTTCGTCTTCACTAGTAGTAGTATGGATTCGAAAATATCGAAGTAATACTATTGTTAGCAGAGGCAAAAAAAAGCAACAACGGTAAAACTTCTGTTTCGTACTGCAGTTGACGCACCCAAACGTAACGGAGAAGAATATGAAACTGAAAGCAACGCCATGAAAAAGACGAATTTAACACAATACAAAAGTAAGACACTAAACTAACCGCCCGCATCTCGTGGTCGTGCGGTAGCGTTCTCGCTTCCCACGCCCGGGTTCCCGGGTTCGATTCCCGGCGGGGTCAGGGATTTTCTCTGCCTCGTGATGGCTGGGTGTTGTGTGCTGTCCTTAGGTTAGTTAGGTTTAAGTAGTTCTAAGTTCTAGGGGACTTATGACCACAGCAGTTGAGTCCCATAGTGCTCAGAGCCATTTGAACCATTTGAACTAAACTAACCATACACAAACTCCTGCAGAGAAAACCAAAGGTGGCCTTGACGCCAACAAAAACTACATATCCACATAAAATACACAACAAACAGAACATCAAAAAAGAACGCACATACACACATACAAACATATAAACCAAGAAGTTCACATCAAACAAATTAATTGAATAAAAACAAAAATCCACAGAAAAAACATTGCCTAACATAAGAAAATGAAGAATTATGAATCAACCCAAAAAAATCCAAATCAGTATCTTAATCATCCCGACCAAACCCACACTTTTCCTTAATTATCATTTACCCCCCATCCCAACCTGAAATTAACTAGCAAATTTTGGAGGATACATTTGCCCAACACGCTTAAGGAAACACTTAAACGGGCAATATGTATTGGGTACACTAACTCTGCATAAACATTCATCTAAAAGGCTCTGTAGTGTCGAAATGCGTCGTTTGCCCCTCCCTACAACAGATTTTATGGCTGACCAATAACCTTCTATACTACTGGTACAAGTTCCTGTTGTTGAACATCTGAATTCAGTGTTATGATTCACGACAATATCCTGAAAAGTCGTATTCTCCAAATACCTAAATGAAGAAAACCAATCTGAAATTACTACAGAACCCTCTGCCACATGACTTTCAATTAATTTCGTCAACACTTTTTGCTGTGGGTTGGCAAGAGAGCCAACCCGGTACTACTAGAGGAAGCCGAAAGGCACGCGTTTTAGCTCACGCAGGCTGGCGTGAGGTCTGGAACAGGACAAGGAAATTAGACTTAGAAAAAACTGACGTAGCTGGTGGAATACTTAACTTTAATCCATAAATGGTGAACGTCGCTCTTGACGGTACATGTTTTACAGTATCAATAGTAACTGGTAATGGCGCCTTGCTAGGTCGTAGCAAATGACGTAGCTGAAGGCTATGCTAACTATCGTCTCGGCAAATGAGAGCGTATTTTGTCAGTGAACCATCGCTAGCAAAGTCGGTTGAACAACTGGGCGAGTGCTAGGAAGTGTCTCTAGACCTGCCGTGTGGCGGCGCTCGGTCTGCAATCACTGATAGTGGCGACACGCGGGTCCGACGTATACTAACGGACCGCGGCCGATTTAAAGGCTACCACCTAGCAAGTGTGGTGTCTAGCGGTGACACCACATTCCTCCCCCGCAAATCGGCGGACGGTTGTGGCATAAGGCTTCCGCCCGCCGTGGGGAGGACCCCATGTTGACGTATGCGACGAGGTGGGGAGCCTAACAACAGGCGAGGCCGTGCCACCCGCACCCTGCCATTCGGACCGAGGGGAGCTAGGAAACGCCTGAAAACCTGCTCCAGGGTGCACGCCAACATGCGTGGTATGCGCCCGTAGAGAGGCAGGAGGGGCCGAAGGATCGACCTCCATCGGGCCGGAGCACCCGACGGGCGAAGACGACACATGGTCCGGAGCGGGCAAGAGTGCCATGTCGGAGGACAACTGGTCACAGGAAGCGATCGGCGGTGCGTGACCTAGGGAGGCGCCCGGCGGTTGCAGCGACGCGTCCACTGCGGGCGTCGCCGGCGGGAGAACAGGCGGTGGCGGCGGCGGCGCGTCGCCATGGGGTAAAATGGAAGGCAGCGTCGGTAACACCTGGGGCTGAGGCGAGCCAGTATATGGGTCCCCAGGGCGCTGACCGGACGGCACCGTCGCTGAAAGCAGACGGGGAGCGGCAGATCCCGTGCGACGACAGAGACGCAGCTGATTGAGATGCCGACGCACCTCACCAGAGGCCCCCAAAACCAGATACATAGCGCGGCCAAGGCAGCGAAGAATGCGCCCTTCGAGCCAACGCCGTGAACCTCGATAGTTGCGGTAGTAGACAACGTCGCCTGGGGCAAAAGCAGGTGTCTGCCGCTGTACAGGAACCTGATGCGGAGGATGTAGCAAAGAGATCAAGGTGCGATGAGGGCGACCGTGGAGCAACTCAGCCGGTGAGCGACCGTCTCGGGACTGAGAGCGATACGAGGACAAAAAAAGCAATAACGCGTCCTCCCGAGAATGCGACTCTTTCAACTTCAACATCTGTGACTTGAAAGTCCTGACCAATCGTTCAGCGGCACCGTTTGACTGTGGCGAAAACGGCGCGGACGTCAGATGTTGAATACCATTGGCCTTGCAGAATGACTGAAATTCTGCGGACACGAATTGTGGGCCATTGTCGGAAACAATAGTCTGTGGAAGACCTTCAATGCAAAAGATAGCGGATAACGCTTGGATGGTGGCAGATGACGTCGTGGAAGACATCCGGACAACAAAAGGAAAATTACTGAATGAATCTACCACTACCAACCATCGAGCATTCCAGAATGGACCAGCAAAATCAATGTGTAAGCGTTGCCAAGGGGAAGTGGCTTTTGGCCATGCAAAGAACTTCCGCAGTGGTGCTGTGGGGCGGCGGAGGAGTAATGTTGTTGGTTGTAAAATATATAACTGCTGCATTAATGTTTGCTTGCTGTCAGTTTCTAGCTTTAGAATGTTGTTAATGCTGTCTTTCGCCGTTCTCAACACTGGCTCTCTATTTACTTTGTAGACCCCCAGAAAGCGATTTGACAAAACCTGAAGCCTGTAAATAGAGTTCCTAGTGCCCACTTCCTTGAGATTACAATTATAGCTGCAGCTTGTAGCTCTGTAAAGTCAGGAAGTTGTTCGGGATTTCTAATCAAAGACGACTTTCCAAAATAGTTGAGTATATTCTCAAAATCACAAATATACACACAAATATCCCTCCAACCTAACTAACAGAACAGTTCAGAGTCTATTGCGCCAATGCAACTATAAATGTCCGAAATAATTGTTGAAATGAATGCTCGCCATAATTTGATGAAATATCTCATCAAACGCCACGCTATATTAGTAGTAGAATGTCTGTCCCGCGACGGCACGTGAAAATACGACAATACGCACACTGAGGCTAGATAATGAAAATCATTCCCGAATTAACACTTTACTTGAAACGCTTTACTGGTTACGCGCATCTCGAGTAACAGAATACGGCACCCGAGGCTGTTAGTAGCACTGATACTGGCGCGGCGCGATTCCCGACACAGATGGCGTGTCATTCAGCGTCTGGAGAGAACTGGGGCCTAGGCTTCCTCGCACAGTGCTCTTATATATAAAGCCGGGGTGCGGACCGCTGAGAAAACGCTCGATCAAATCGGCTGTCTCGACTAGCCGCTGTGCTAGTAACGCACCACTTCAAGTTGCATAATAAATTTTAGCTTCTCTTGCTGAAGGCCGATGAAGCTCCTAATTTAACTGTGCATTCAGCACGCAGGGAAGTATTGATAATAAATTTTTGACGTGGCTAACTTTAATAACTTAGGCGAGAGAATTAATTTAATTGCACTGCACGCAGCAGATGGGCTCTGAACTGTCCCTTCTGAGATCCGCTATTGCTATAATTTAATAGATATTTGAAAGAAACTTTTTACAGCTTCATCATCATAGCGGACCTCCAACCTATTAAAATCTAAACATCCTAGTATGATTTATAAGCTCACTTAATCTATCTTGCTTCCTCTAGTTTTGAGATGAAAACCACAAAATCATGAATTTACACTAACATCTTAATTTGTGAAATCCAAAGTACTATTTTTATTAAATCATTATGAAAGCTGAATCTAAATACAAATTTTGCAGTCTCTAGCTCTTTTCTGTGCCGCCAATTATTTTTATAGAAAAACGTCCAAATAAAGGAAACGGCTGAAGTTATCAAGCTGATATTTAACACACATTAGTTTATCATTATTCCAGACATACTAGGAAAGTTTTATGTCATTTGCTTGATTTTTAAGTTACTGCGCAACATCTATGACGTCAGAGCTAGCAGACTGACTAACACACAATGGAAACTGATGTGAATTTGCTGCAGTGTGAGTAGGCTGCTTCCCTACATCACCCTCTACTTAAATTTTTTTGTTTATGAATGTTAATGAATGAAGAAAAAAAAATTTAATTACAAAAAGGGAAGCAAGAGTACAATTTAAACTCCCTATGAAAAATCAAAATTGAATTATAAACATATATAAATATTAAAAGAAACTGATTTCCTACATTAATCATTTAAATTGCGGGCATTTTCACTGCCTCTTTAGAAATGTCATTACTCAAATTTTAAGCAAAGTCAATGAAATATTTTTGGCATACATATTGCCTTAGACTAACAAACACATAGAAATTGAAAAACTGTGAAAATCTTAGTTACATTAAATACATCAAATACATTTTTACACACACAAATTCAAGGAAGATAACATGATACATAAACAGATGATTATTCCTTATCAGTCTTTTATAAACCTGAAAGAAAAGTTCACAACTAAATTTTTACACACGTGGTTGTAGCCGCTTTGGCTGGCGTCCTACACTTCCATTCACAAGGGTAGAGGAGGGAAGTTGCTATGGTGTGCGTCCTTCACGTTCTCTCTAATTACATGGGGAAAGGGGAGGGGTCACTGTGAGTTGTGTCCAAGTCACTCCACGCTTTCACGCAGCTACCAGGCTGCCGTTATCTGGTTTGTCCTGTAGAACAAACAAAAAGAGTGCCTCAGACTCTGTTCACTTAATATCTAAGGGTGGGTCACAATGAAATGGGGATATATACATCTTAGCCTTCAATATGTTGCTGGAACAAAGTTAACAGAACTTTTTCAGTATTACTCTCGCGGTTACTTAACTGTCATAAAATCGGTAAACAAATGGCTTAAAACGCCTTTAGTCATGTACTAGAGAAAATTCATGCTCAAGGCATATAATCATAAATCATATTTAGTCTGAATTCATTATTTCTGGGCCGGAACACTGAACCAATGCTCGGTACATTCACTGACACCTTTGTATTTTATTCACTTAGTTGACTCATCTTTGAGTACCTTAATCTTAGAGATAGTATGAGTATGATTAGTAGTTGTTTTCTCAGCTTCTTAGTACATGTGAGTAACTTTTGGTAATAGTACAGTTGTGAGTGTTCAAAACACACTACGTTTAGTTGACTACTAAATTCACTTATTGGTCCTCTGCTGTTGTCAGTTCCATATCTGCAATTGGGTACTTACTTACACTGAAGCGTATTTATGCTGAGCTAAAATAATGTTTTACGTCTGCCATCATGTTACTTATTTACTTTGCTAGTGTACGAACTTATTTAACACTCACTATATTAATATTTAAAGCATAGGATAGCACATTTATTTCATATCTTTAGTGTATTGCGGCTGATTAGTTTGCTCACGTGGCAATCCATTTCCACTCGATCGGACGCTGTAACCACAGGTAGTCTCTCTCAGACCTACCACCAAATGCATCAAATAATTACGGACGAGCGTAATGCTAATTTCCTTAAACCTATAGGACACCATGAGCTACTCTGTCTCATCTAACATAAGGGTACCTATGGTCGCATTCACGCCTCCACCTTATAACCTCAAGATGTGTAGGTGTATCCTGTCACACACTACACTAAAATAATGGCCAGCTCCAACCTTATAAATACTTCAGGGACGTGTCCTTCACGTCTCAACCACAAACACTGCTCAATTCTCCTACACTGCCTTTCCTTGCTACACCAGGTGAGTTTATTTTTACAACTTATCTGCATATTTTTCTTATAACACTAAGCAATCTCTTCCTTACTATTTCTTAGTTGGCTCTAATGCATACACTAGATTTCACTACCACTGCAGATCCTAGTCGTACACGAATTCATATATCTTTTTAAAATATTATTGTGGGACCATTTCCAATAAAACAACACTTTGTACTTATTATTTTACCAGGGTTCTATACATAATTGTTACTCAAATACATTTTATTTTATTTTCGTCATACTTCTCTATTGTTTGTCACTATTAGGTTTGTCATATCAGGTATTTTGTTTGGCTAATCGGTAGATAGAATAGTTACATAATTCATGGCTTGATAGTCATATCGGAAGAATTTAATGTGGAAAGAAGACATCGAAAATTTTGTGGATAGAAAAGATGAAGAGTGAGTGAGACCTGAAACGGGAAAGATGATCTCACACAGCTGGGACTGCACAGCTGCCACACTGTGTAGAGGTTAAAGAACAACCTCCTCCCTACAGCCTTCATTAGTTGAATGCTGGTTTCAGAAAATTTTCGTAATGGAAAGAAGGGGTCGAAATTTTTTGTAGATAGGAAAGATGAAGAATGAGTGAGACCTGAAAGGGAAAGAAGATCTCACACAGCTGGGACTGCACAGCTGCCACACTGTGTAGAGGTTACAGAACAACCTCCTCCCTACAGCATTCATTAGTTGAATGCTGGCTTAGTAGTCATAACGGAAAATTTAATTTGTTGGAAAGAAGAAGTCAAAAGTTTCGTGGATAGGAAAGATGAAGATTGAGTGAGACCTGAAACGGGAAGGAAGATCTCACACAGCTGGGACTGCACAGCTGCCACACTGTGTAGAGGTTACAGAACAACCTCCTCCCTACAGCATTCATTCACTACCTATGAATTTCTTTAGGTCAATCACGTTTCTGAGACCTAATAGCTTCTTACTTTTAGGGTACTCTAGCCTATATGCATTGGCATGTGGTTTTCCTATGATCCTGAAAGGTCCTTGGTACACGAACATGAATTTCTTTGTTTCTGCATTTACTTTCTTTGATTTTTCCTTGGTTTTGACAAGGACTAACTGACCTATTTCAAAGCTAGTAGGTACAGCTTTTGCGTCATGACGCTTCTTCCTCTCCAACGCTCTTTTTCTGATATTTGCCCTAGCCTTTAGTTTCTTCTCGTCGGTGGATATTTGCGTTAGAATAGGGAATTCTACCATATCTGCAATTACATTGTGCGGTTCTTGGCCAAACATCAATTCGCAAGGTGCAAAACCAGTTGCATCATGTCTTAAGTTGTTAATTACATCCTCAAAATACTTAATGTGCTCTGCCCAACTTGAGTGTTTCCGAGCACAATAAGTTCTGCAAAGCCTATTCAATTCCCTCATAATACGTTCACTCATATTCCCTTGGGGGAAATACGCAGATATTTTCAGATGTTTCACGCCGGCCTTATTTAGACATTCCTTAAATCTATCAGAAGTAAATTGAGGCCCATTGTCTGACAGCAAATTCTTCGGAACGCCAACGTTCACGAAAAAATCTTTTTCCAACTTTTCAACCAATGTTTTTGCATTTGCTCTTTTAATTGGGTATAGCTTAACATATTTACTGAATCCATCCACAACAACAAAAACATGGGTGCAACCACCTCTCGAAACAGGAAGAGGGCCAAACAAATCACAAGCCAGTAATTCTAGGTTTTCAGTTGGCTCTACTGAATGCATATCCCCTTGTATTCTGGAGTTAGCAGCACGGACTTTCTGGCACACTACACATGATGCTAGACGCTTGGTCACACGGCGGTACATGTTGTCAAACACAACCTTCTCTTTTAATTTTGCAATGCACTTCTTTGCACCGTAGTGCCCATACCTCAGGTGTACATAGTCTATTAGTAAGTCCACATGTTGTGAGGGAAAGCACAGCTTCCACTCAGAAACACCTATCTTTTTCCTCCTAAACAGAATACCTTTATGCAAACAATAGTATTGCGACACCTTAGGATAGTTCGCATTTCCTAAATATCTCTTCACTAATTTCAGTTGGTCATCTGCATTCTGCTCACGTCTCAAGTTCTTAATCACCCTCTTTAATGCACTTTCTTCCTTTACTTCGTGCAATGCAAACATTCGAACTTCATTTAGGTCTGTTGCTGTAATTCCCGCGTCATCACAGAGCTCCGCACTTCTAGATAACCCATCAGCTACCAGATTGTCTTTCCCCTGAATATATCTAACTTCAAGGTCAAACTGCTGGAGATACAATGACCATCTTACCAAACGAGCATTCCTCAATTTACAGGTCTTTAAAAAGGTCAATGCCTTATGGTCACTGTAAACAATTATCTTATGACCTAATAGATACTGCTCAAACTTCTGTACCCCAGTTACAATTGCTAATGCTTCCAGTTCTGAAATGCCATAATTTCTCTCTGCTGCCTGTAAAGATCGACTTGCAAAAGCTATAGTCTTGTGCACTTCTTGCTAGTTTTCTATTTCTACTTGGAATATCTCCACAGCTATACCATAGCCACTAGCATCAACAGACATGCAGAATGGTTTTTCAAAATCAGGATGATGTAAAATAGGACTATTAATTAAAGATTGTTTTAACACCTCAAACGCCAGTTGACATTCTGCTGTCCAAACCCAAGGGGTATTCTTTTTCAGCAGGAGGTGAAGACAGGGAGCATTAAAAGCCTGATCACTAACAAAACGCCTATAGAAGCCGAAAAGACCAAACATTGATCTCAACTGCTTCTTGTTTCTGGGAGCCTCAAATTTTTCAATGACTGCTAGCTTTCCTGGGTCAGGCAGAATACCTTTTCCACTTATCCTATATCCCAAGAAACCTATTTCCTCTTTAACGCACTCTGTCTTTTCAATCTTTAGTTTCATGCCACCTTTCTCAATGGCCTCTAACACTTCCTCTAATAGAGCTATGTGTTCTTCCCAGGTAGGAGTGGCTATTAACAAATCATCTACGTAGACTGTTATTTTATTACTTAAGGCTGGTCCTAGAACATGGCACATCACCCGCACGAAGGCACAAACAGAGATATTTAGTCCGAAAGGTACCACACGGTATTGGTAACAGACTCCTTCGTACAAGAAAGCTGTGTACTTCCTTGAACTTTCCGCCAGTGGCAAATTCCAATATCCACACGTGATGTCCATAGAAGTTAAGAATTTTACTCCCCGGAATTTTTGCAATAATTCGTCCATGTTCTGCGGCCTATCACTTTCCCTAACCACTATTTCGTTCAACCAACGAGCGTCCAAGACCAATCTGACACTCCCGTCTCTTTTTGGTACAACTACAAGAGGATTATTGTATTCACTGACCGCTTTTTCAATTACACCCCACTCCAACATTCTCTGTATTTCCTTTCGAACTGCCTCCTTCCTAGCTACATGTATTTGGTATGGCTTCCTGAAAAACACTTGGCCGGGTTTCACCTTTAACTGACATTCATAACCTTTGACTATGCCAGGTCGATCTGAAAATACTTTATGATGCCTTTTTAGAACCTGTCCCAGTTCTTCCTTCTGATTGGCTGAAATCTTATCGATTTCCTGCAATTTAGCTTCTATTTTGTCTAAAATAATTGCTTCTTCTTCTTCTTCTGTGTTCAGCTTACTGTTACTAAGATTAACATCCTCGTCCCAATACCTCCTATTTTTCAGAACTCGTATCGGCAGCTCCCAAGTTGCATCATCAGTGACTACATGTTTATCACTAAAAGGTACTATAATTATTCCGGTTATTGGCAAGACCATTTTTAACTGGCTTCTTTCGAAGTCAACAACACTCTGATATTTTGACAGGAAATCTATGCCAATTAAAACCTCAATACTGAGATTATTTACAATTAAACAGGGATGATCAATTAAATTACCATCAATGTTAAAGGGCAGTAAAGCTTCTTGCTTTACTGTTTTTGACACCTTGCCAGTAGCACCAATTATTCTTAGTCCTGATACCCTCATTACTGTAAGCTTGTCTTTACCAGGTAATGCGTCAAAGAAGGACTGAGATATCGCACTCACCTCACTTCCACTGTCTAAGAGACAACGTACATTGATACCCAATATATTCACTATTATTATAGGGTGGCTTATTCTAGGTTGTACAGGTGGTTTCTCAAATTCATCTAATAGTTCCTTTTGGATTTGTCTCCAACTAAAGTGATCAACATCTGTCTTCATTACATTTAGGTCACAGTGTGTAGGGGTTTCCTGAATTACATTTTCAGCTGCCTTTTCCAGTCGGTCTATTAATTTTAAATACACTCCTGGAAATGGAAAAAAGAACACATTGACACCGGTGTGTCAGACCCACCATACTTGCTCCGGACACTGCGAGAGGGCTGTACAAGCAATGATCACACGCACGGCACAGCGGACACACCAGGACCCGCGGTGTTGGCCGTCGAATGGCGCTAGCTGCGCAGCATTTGTGCATCGCCGCCGTCAGTGTCAGCCAGTTTGCCGTGGCATACGGAGCTCCATCGCAGTCTTTAACACTGGTAGCATGCCGCGACAGCGTGGACGTGAACCGTATGTGCAGTTGACGGACGTTGAGCGAGGGCGTATAGTGGGCATGCGGGAGGCCGGGTGGACGTACCGCCGAATTGCTCAACACGTGGGGCGTGAGGTCTCCACAGTACATCGATGTTGTCGCCAGTGGTCGGCGGAAGGTGCACGTGCCCGTCGACCTCGGACCGGACCGCAGCGACGCACGGATGCACGCCAAGACCGTAGGATCCTACGCAGTGCCGTAGGGGACCGCACCGCCACTTCCCAGCAAATTAGGGACACTGTTGCTCCTGGGGTATCGGCGAGGACCATTCGCAACCGTCTCCATGAAGCTGGGCTACGGTCCCGCACACCGTTAGGCCGTCTTCCGCTCACGCCCCAACATCGTGCAGCCCGCCTCCAGTGGTGTCACGACAGGCGTGAATGGAGGGACGAATGGAGACGTGTCGTCTTCAGCGATGAGAATCGCTTCTGCCTTGGTGCCAATGATGGTCGTATGCGTGTTTGGCGCCGTGCAGGTGAGCGCCACAATCAGGACTGCATACGACCGAGGCACACAGGGCCAACACCCGGCATCATGGTGTGGGGAGCGATCTCCTACACTGGCCGTACACCACTGGTGATCGTCGAGGGGACACTGAATAGTGCATGGTACATCCAAACCGTCATCGAACCCATCGTTCTACCATTCGTAGACCGGCAAGGGAACTTGCTGTTCCAACAGGACAATGCACGTCCGCATGTATCCCGTGCCACCCAACGTGCTCTAGAAGGTGTAAGTCAACTACCCTGGCCAGCAAGATCTCCGGATCTGTCCCCCATTGAGCATGTTTGGGACTGGATGAAGCGTCGTCTCACGCAGGCTGCACGTCCAGCAAGAACGCTGGTCCAACTGAGGCTCCAGGTGGAAATGGCATGGCAAGCCGTTCCACAGGACTACATCCAGCATCTCTACGATCGTCTCCATGGGAGAATAGCAGCCTGCATTGCTGCGAAAGGTGGATATACACTGTACTAGTGCCGACATTGTGCATGCTCTGTTGCCTGTGTCTATGTGCCTGTGGTTCTGTCAGTGTGATCATGTGATGTATCTGACCCCAGGAATGTGTCAATAAAGTTTCCACTTCCTGGGACAATGAATTCACGGTGTTCTTATTTCAATTTCCATGAGTGTAGAAACACCGCACGACTTCATTACATTTAGTTTGCTGAACATAACCCAAATTACTGTAGTCTGAGCGATTCTGCGCCTCCAGACCGGGCATAACATTAGTTACAGCTAAACCACTTTCACCATTACCGTCGGTTTCCTTCTCAAGTGACAACTGGTCACAGCTACCGGGTTCATCGACCCTCAACAGCCTACCCTCTACATTCTCACTTATCTCCTGTCCTAAATCTATTAGTACATTATCAACATCCTGCACAGGCACTTTAGATAAGAGCACATCATCTTCATCGTAAATATAAGCATGAATTTCTTCTGCTTCTTCACCTGTCAATTCAGTATTTTGTAGCTCTTCCCTATCATTACACTGCTGCGCCTTCTCTTTCTCTTCCCACTTAGAAAGCGTCTCCAACACGGTATCTATCAAATACTGTGAGTGATCTAATATTTCTGTTGTATCCTTAGGCGCTACCGACTCTTCATCCACATGTTCAGTTTGAGTATTTTGATCTGTCTTACCAATTCCCTTAACTACTGGCCTAGGAAAAGTAACCGCCTGGTGAGCGCCAGTGTCCTCATAGACGGGAACTAGTTTTCCTGCCTCGTCCTACTACTGTTTCCTTTAGTTTCATTATAGTTAACTGGCATAGCATTACTTTCCGTACTGTGGTTTACATGCACATTTCTGTTTGGAACAAAATTATTATCCCTTGGATGCCATTGTTGATTCTGATAATTATTTCCCCAATTCCTACCTCTCCTAGGATGGCGAACACCTACTGTTCTGATGTTTACATTGCCATTTTGCTCGTTCCTAAAATTACTATTATTGTTATTGCCATTTCTGTTATTACGTGCTTGCTCCTCATTGGCAGCAACCCGTTCTACACGTTCCAAATATTCAATAAAACGATCAAGATTGTCTCTAGGGGCAGATATAATTCTAGTTTGCCAATACCATGGCAGTTTGGCTTCAAGACCTAGTATAATCATCTCAGGTTTTAGCTTTTCGTCCAAATGCGACAAACGTGAGATCCATGACCTAGCAAACTCTTTAATGGATTCCTTGCCTGCATTGAAGCGTTTTCCACTCCAAAATTCTCTTAACACTTCATTTTGCTTATTGCTAGACCAATACTCATTAATGAAAGCTGTTTTAAACTCCGCTAATGTTTTACACTTTAACATAACATCAGCTGACCAACGCATGGCGTCACCTGCTAAATGGCTTCTAATAAATGAGATTTTCTCTCGTTCAGACCAAGTTGGTGGAATCACATCTTCGAAATCGTTCCAGAAATCTAGCGGGTGGATATTTTTATCTGGATCGAACCGCAAGAACTGCCGACAGCCGATAAAAGCGGCGTTTGCAGCTACAACTTGTTGTACACTACCATTACCAGAAGCTACTGAAGCTACTTTACTCTCAAGGTTAGCAATGTTAGTACTGATATTTTCTACTTTCATCTCAACATTATCTACCCTTTGTACAATATGAGTAGTGTCAGTTTTGATTGCATCTACGTCAGCTTGACATATATTTACTTTTATATTAACATCTTTAAATCTATCTGAGCACAGTTCAGATTCCGCCTCGATCTTTTCTGTTAACTTATGCTCCAACTTCGCATCTTCCATTTGGAAGTCTTTGCGAACCTCAGCAACTTCGGATTTTACAGTTTTATACATCTCAGAAAACTGTTGAGCAACCTTTTTCTTAATATCCTCATGGTTGCAATCTATTTTATTATTCAAACTATCTAGATCCTCTTTCAACTTATTGCAGCTAGCCTTGAAGGAATTTTCTAATTCAGCTTTATTGGATTCTAATTTATTGTCCATTGCTTCAAACCGTTTATTAAAATTTGTCTGGCTGGCCACAATCCTGTTATTTACCTCACTTATATCAGATTTTAAATCAGCTGCCATTTGAGCATTACTGGCTGACATTTTTGCATTACTGGCAGCTATTGCTTGTAATATAACATTTAAATCAACAGCCCCAGCATCTTTTGGTTGCCCACTAGCTGGCTTTTTATCATACTCAGGTGACGAAAAACTAGCTCCAATACCAGAATCATCAAAACTAAATGAAACATCTGATTGATCAGACATGTCTAACTTCTCCTGTTTAAATTCTACTATCTCTGATGACTGTTTCATTTTTAATTCATCAGAGAAACTATCATCCAATAAATTTACAATTTCAATTTTCGGCTTCACTACAGGTGTCTCTATCACTGAATCATTGCCCCTTCCCACACTACTGTCAGGAGACAATACTTCATATTTTACTTGAACATTACTTCCATGCATATTTACAATTGAATCGTGGTCTGAATTTACATTTCCCTCAACATACATAGGTTCTAATTTAATTTTAAACTCGGTTTCTTTTGGCGGTTCCATCGCCGACAGTCTTTTAGTGCAGGTTAGTAAAATTTTTAACAACTTTTCACTTAACTTAGTTCCTTCTGCACGACGTTGTCGGCGCGGCGTACCAGGATTACTGAGGCGACGTGACGCGTTGAACTGCAGACGGCACTCCGACGGCTGTGATGTGTTTGCGTGGCCCGCAATGGCAGGCGCGTCTCCGGCTGCTGCGTCGGATGACTGCGGTGAGGTGAAACTGGCTTCTCGCGATGCTAGCAGCACCGCTAGACTCAGTGCCAGCTCCGTAAATCCAGATGCGATGTTAATCCAATAGCGTCGCTCCCATGCACACGTAACACTTTCACTGTTCTATTACTCAGCTGCGTGTCGCATTTCACTCGCGAATCCGTATAGTTAAAAATCGCTTTCACTTAGTAAATTTCCCGGCCGATGCACCATATGTGGGGCGGCGGAGGAGTAATGTTGTTGGTTGTAAAATATATAACTGCTGCATTAATGTTTGCTTGCTGTCAGTTTCTAGCTTTAGAATGTTGTTAATGCTGTCTTTCGCCGTTCTCAACACTGGCTCTCTATTTACTTTGTAGACCCCCAGAAAGCGATTTGACAAAACCTGAAGCCTGTAAATAGAGTTCCTAGTGCCCACTTCCTTGAGATTACAATTATAGCTGCAGCTTGTAGCTCTGTAAAGTCAGGAAGTTGTTCGGGATTTCTAATCAAAGACGACTTTCCAAAATAGTTGAGTATATTCTCAAAATCACAAATATACACACAAATATCCCTCCAACCTAACTAACAGAACAGTTCAGAGTCTATTGCGCCAATGCAACTATAAATGTCCGAAATAATTGTTGAAATGAATGCTCGCCATAATTTGATGAAATATCTCATCAAACGCCACGCTATATTAGTAGTAGAATGTCTGTCCCGCGACGGCACGTGAAAATACGACAATACGCACACTGAGGCTAGATAATGAAAATCATTCCCGAATTAACACTTTACTTGAAACGCTTTACTGGTTACGCGCATCTCAAGTAACAGAATACGGCACCCGAGGCTGTTAGTAGCACTGATACTGGCGCGGCGCGATTCCCGACACAGATGGCGTGTCATTCAGCGTCTGGAGAGAACTGGGGCCTAGGCTTCCTCGCACAGTGCTCTTATATATAAAGCCGGGGTGCGGACCGCTGAGAAAACGCTCGATCAAATCGGCTGTCTCGACTAGCCGCTGTGCTAGTAACGCACCACTTCAAGTTGCATAATAAATTTTAGCTTCTCTTGCTGAAGGCCGATGAAGCTCCTAATTTAACTGTGCATTCAGCACGCAGGGAAGTATTGATAATAAATTTTTGACGTGGCTAACTTTAATAACTTAGGCGAGAGAATTAATTTAATTGCACTGCACGCAGCAGATGGGCTCTGAACTGTCCCTTCTGAGATCCGCTATTGCTATAATTTAATAGATATTTGAAAGAAACTTTTTACAGCTTCATCATCATAGCGGACCTCCAACCTATTAAAATCTAAACATCCTAGTATGATTTATAAGCTCACTTAATCTATCTTGCTTCCTCTAGTTTTGAGATGAAAACCACAAAATCATGAATTTACACTAACATCTTAATTTGTGAAATCCAAAGTACTATTTTTATTAAATCATTATGAAAGCTGAATCTAAATACAAATTTTGCAGTCTCTAGCTCTTTTCTGTGCCGCCAATTATTTTTATAGAAAAACGTCCAAATAAAGGAAACGGCTGAAGTTATCAAGCTGATATTTAACACACATTAGTTTATCATTATTCCAGACATACTAGGAAAGTTTTATGTCATTTGCTTGATTTTTAAGGTATTGCGCAACATCTATGACGTCAGAGCTAGCAGACTGACTAACACACAATGGAAACTGATGTGAATTTGCTGCAGCGTGAGTAGGCTGCTTCCCTACAGTGCTGATTGTTGTTCGGCACACACCATGCAAGAAGAGCACATATTCGTAATCGCGGCATCGATTCCGAACCAAGTACAGTGCTGACGAGCAAGTTGTTTCGTTCTCACTATACCCCAATGTCCTTTGTGGAGAAGCTGTAAGACAGAGGACTGTAACGAACTTGGGACCACGACCCTGGACTGATCATTATCAGAACGCAACAGCAAAACACCACGTCGTACAAAGAGTCTCTCCTTGTGAGCAAAAAATCGGCGAACCAACGGATCCCCGATCCGTGACTTTGACAAGGGCCATTGCGTAGCAACAAAACGCAGAACGGTAGCAAGGACAGGGTCGGCAGCGGTGGCCGTAGCTACACGACGAAAATCAATCGGAAACGATTCGACCAAGTCATCGGTTTCCAAATCAATGAACATGCAAGCAAATTCGGAGGAATCGAATGCTCTATCCTCAGCAACAGGCAAACGGGACAACGCATCGGCGTTTCCGTGCTTAGCAGTGGACCGATACAAGATATCGTAGCGGCACTGCGAGAGGAAAATAGACCAGCGAATGAATTTCTGCCCTGTACGTGGAGGTATAGGCTTGGTCGGATGAAAAAGCGATGTCAAAGGTTTGTGGTCTGTTATGATGGTAAAGTGACGACCATACAAGAAATCATGAAACTTTGTAACACCAAATACGAGAGCCAATGCTTCTTTCTCGATCTGTGAATAATTTCTTTGTGCAGACGAGAGCAATTTGGACGCAAAGGCAATAGGGCGATCGTGCGAACCATCTTTGTGCGCAAGCACAGCACCGATCCCGAAATCCGATGCATCCACCATCAACAAAAGGGGCTTCTGGGGATCGAATGGCGTAAGGTAAGTATTGGAAAGCAACGCCGATTTCAACTGGCGAAAGGCGCGTTCGCAGTCCGTCGTCCAGACGAACGGAACACCTTTGCGGCGTAAGTGATGAAGCGGAGCTGAAATGGAAGAGGCGTGTGGGATATATTTATTATAGTAATTTATTTTTCCCAGCACACTCTGTAGCTGCTTCAAATTCTGCGGCGAAGGCAAGTCTTGTATGGCACGAAGGTGCTCTGGACTGGGATGTATGCCGTGGGCATTGAGTACATGTCCCAGATAGGGTAAGTCACGAGCAAAAAACACACATTTGTCCTTCCGCAAGCGAAGACCATTTTGTCGCAAGACCTGAAATAATGTTCTGATATTGGCTAAATGCTCTTCTTCCGTCATTCTGGAGATCACAATATCGTCCAGATAGTTTGCTGCAGTAGGGACCGACGCACAAACAGTTTGTAGATATTGCTGAAACAATGCAGGGGCGGATGCACACCCGAATGGCAGTCGTTTGAATCGATACAAACCAAGATGCGTGTTAACCACCAAAACGCGCTGGAATTCTTCGTCCACCGGTATTTGCAAGTACGCATCTGCTAGGTGCAACTTCGAAAAATATTTACCCGGGCACAGTTTGTCAAAAAGATCTTCCGGGCGGGGTAAAGGAAAAGTTGCAGTCACTAGTTGTGGATTCACTGTTGCCTTGAAGTCCACACAAAGTCTCAATTTTCCGGAAGGCTTTTGCAAAATTACTAAGGGTGATGCCCAGAGAGAAGCCTGCACACGTTCAATGACACCTTGTGATTCCAAATCGTGTAATGTTTTTGCGACCTCATCACGAAATGCGTGGGGAACATTGCGCACTCTGAAAAATGTGGGTTGCGTGTGGACTTTCAGTTCCAAATGTGCTTTATAGTTCTTAGCGCAACCGAGGCACGATGCAAAAATGTCTGCAAATTCTTCACAGAGACGAGAAACACTGTCCGAAGGCACAGTCTGGTTCACTGATAGGACCTGATTTACTATAGACAAGTTAAACAACTGAAATAAATCGAAACCAAACAAGTTCACTGCAGAAGAAGAACGAAGGATGTACAATGACACAGGTTTTGTTTGTCCCTTGTATGTTGCAAGAAGGCTGCACTGTCCTAACACAGGGATATGCTGACCGGAATAACTAGTTAGCTTAACATTTGCGGCACGCAACGGAGGTGTGCTCAGCAGTTTGTAAGTGTCTTGATTGATCAGTGAAACTGCAGCCCCGGTATCGAGCTGGAATGGTATCACTTTGCCTTTAATATCCAAGTCCACAAAAAGTTTATTGTCCTGCTGACGACAAGAGCGACTGTCTCGTGCAACGTGAACTGACACTGGTACAAAATCACTTGCGACTTGACGGGAGTTCCTGCGATGTCAACGCACACTATTTGTGGGACGAACACAGTCACTGTTAGAGAGAGTGACACCGGGCGGAGTGGAATTGACTATATGAATTTCCATGGGCGAAGTTTCGCCAGCCTGAGTATCCTTGGTTCGATTCCAATTCCGGCGCGAAGCAAAGGGCCTGGAATGGTTTTGAGCTTCCGTTCTGAGCTTTTTCTGGCAAACACTCTGAACATGTCCTTTTTTATTACAGTAAAAGCAAATAGCTTGGCGTGACGGGCAATTCTCACGCGAATGTCTAGTAGCATACCGCGGGCATGATTTTAGCACTGCATTTGCTTGGCGGCGCAGTACACGTGGCTGAGAGCCTGGCGGCATTGGCGCGGCTGGGCGCGAGGACTGTTTACTGTTCCGTGCAGCTCGCCCGGCGGGCCGGTTAACCTGACACACGGGTGGCGAAGTTTCAAATGATTCCTGAGCAAAGTCAAGTGTGTCCTGCCGATCCAATATGTCCATCACTTGTTGAAGGGAGGGATTGACTAGTTTCAGAATCTGTTCTCTTATACGAACATCAGAAAGGTTCTGTGCAATTGCATCACACACCATAGTATCTGAATAAGGGAGTCCACATTGCCACTCAAAAGCACAATCCCTAGTAAGGCCTTGCAAGGTTGCAACCCACTCCCTATTAGTCTGAACTGCCGTACGTTTTGTACGAAAGAAGGTATACATTTTCGCAACTACATTGACTGATTCTTTGAAATATGCATCTAATGCAGACAAAATTTCGTCGTAGGACAAAGTTGCTACGTCGCGTCGGGGAAATAATTTGACTATCACACGGTACGTTTGTACCCCGACGGAGGAAAGGAGAAAAGGCTGCCGCTCGTTACCTTGAATTCTGTAGGCGGCGAGATGGAAATCAAATTGGCGTGACCACTCCGTCCAGCTTTCCAGTGCAGCATCAAAAGGACGAAAAGTTGGTGCAACTGCGTGTTGTGGCTGCGTTAGCGGTGGAGCGGCGGCCGCTGCATCGTTTTGCATTGCACGTTGACCCTGGACGAGCTGTCCAAGAGCATCCAGTAAGGCCTGCGTCTGCTGATTCTGTAAGCGATAAAATTCGGACAGTACATCTGGAGATGGTGGCGAAGCCATTACACAAGTAAATCAGGGCAGTATAGTTACGAACGCGGTGTGGCCTCGTCGCCAAATGTGTGGGTTGGCAAGAGAGCCAACCCGGTACTACTAGAGGAAGCCAAAAGGCACGCGTTTTAGCTCACGCAGGCTGGCGTGAGGTCTGGAACAGGACAAGGAAATTAGACTTAGAAAAAACTGACGTAGCTAGTGGAATACTTAACTTTAATCCATAAATGGTGAACGTCGCTCTTGACGGTATATGTTTTACAGTATCAATAGTAACTGGTAATGGCGCCTTGCTAGGTCGTAGCAAATGACGTAGCTGAAGGCTATGCTAACTATCGTCTCGGCAAATGAGAGCGTATTTTGTCAGTGAACCATCGCTAGCAAAGTCGGTTGAACAACTGGGCGAGTGCTAGGAAGTGTCTCTAGACCTGCCGTGTGGCGGCGCTCGGTCTGCAATCACTGATAGTGGCGACACGCGGGTCCGACATATACTAACAGACCGCGGCCGATTTAAAGGCTACCACCTAGCAAGTGTGGTGTCTGGCGGTGACACCACACTTTTTTCGTTCGGTTAGGAACTACTTTAAAAACTACATCATCATATTCTGGACCAGAAATTACAGTCTCCCAAACCCATAATCGCTCAGCAGGTACCACCCAGTTGTAATTAGTTTTGCAAAAATGAGACTCATCGATTTCGACGATAACACCCTACCCCCCCCCCCCTCAAAGGTCCCCTATACTTCATATGTTCCCCACAAACTTCTCTACAAAACGAATACCAGTTTAAAACGGTAAGCTCACTCACATAACATTTATGGACACACAACCACACAGGATATCTCACACACCAACAGTATGTAATTTTTATTATACCCCTCAACGCCAGCTTCGATTTATCAAACCACGTTCCTCGTCTAATTACGCCCCACAGTCGAATTTTGCTACACCTCCACATAAATAAATCGTGAGCACAGTGAGCAGACACACTTATCAGGAGCATATGCTCGTCGCACTCACAACATCGAACAGAATCAACAGGAAGACTACATAATTGCAAAAATCGAGTGACTGAAATCATATCTACGCCCAAATATCTACGAAAATCAAAAAGTAAAAGTTGTCCAAAACGAAAAACAATTCTTTCATATTATCTCAAACTCACTATGAACGGAAATAAGTACCGGATGAACTGGAAAGAACAAATGATTTAAATTAATATAAACGACAAAAATCTTACAAAACGTCTAGCCCTGTTATTAAAAACACATTCATTTACTTCAGTTTACAATGATGGTGCTTAGCCACAGAAGATAACCGATTTATTATCTATGGCTCGAAAGGAAAGACATCGATGTCTATTAGTAAAGGCTCGAAAATAACGACAGTAATATCTATGAGTAAGTAATGACGTCATTGGTCAAAACAGACAGGTGGTATCCCATTCGTCAGTTGACCACATTTTTGAGCAAAGAAGACTGAAAGGGTACAGTACCGCCCGACATTGAAAATAGGTACGAAATAACAACACATTGTTTTTGTAAAGTAACTCAATTTCAATTAATACAGCGAAGCCGGATACCAGTGTGGGAAAGAATGACAATTTATTTATTTAATTGATCACATGTGCACTCCCACAAAGTAAATCCCTACATCCAGTTTGGTGAGATCTGTGAAATGAATGAATGTATGGTCGTCTGCTAACCGCAGATAGTGAATGTGGATATATGATCATCTTTGAGTCGATCCTTTGGCCACCTTTGGTGGGACCAAAGAGATGAAAGGTACCAGAGCTTTGAGCGCCTGAAATGTGGCTGACCAATAAGGTAGCAAGGTGCTTCTCCCACTTCGACAGAGGTGCGAGAGAACCGGAATACGGCCATGTTTCAGCACTCTGCCGCTGGATCTTCTGCTGTTAAGACCTGTTCTTGTTGTGCTCCGTAATGACGAAGGAGTGGAGGTATGGTATGCATGTGGAATATTTAAGAGTAGTTTGAATTAATAATTTCTCTTTCTCAGGAACTTTTGTGGGGAGAATTAAATGTCAGGCAGGTAATATTAAGGGGATTGTAGTAATCTTCGGAAGTGACCAACGGTCACAATGAAACCACGTGTAGCTATAAGTTGAGATACTTCCGTGTGCTTAAGTTAAGCTGAATTACTAGCGTGTGTACAATAAGTTGAAATATTTAAGAAATAGCGTGTGTAGGACTTGAAATTAGGGACGAGTACTTCCACGTGGTGAGTACTGTGTGAGTCTCAATCTGTGTATGAGACAAAGGATAAAGAGAAGTACTCGTCCATGGTATCAGTTGAGGACTCGCGTGTGTGCTCAGCATTAAACTGCATGATGTGATTCCGGGTGACGCTAGATTTAAACTCTGAGAGAGAATCAAGGTGAGTCGGCCGTCTATCCAGCAACGCCACTTGGCTTGCATTGCACATGAAGACGTGCATTTATCTCCAGAGTTCACAGTAGGAAAGTAGAATTACAAAGTGGGGCAGTGTCGTGTGAAACTGGGATAAATATTGATTGAAGTGGGAAAGCAGAAAGTGATAATGTTGTAACCATTCTTTGTGTAGTATTTCATATTGTTGTGTGGTGTATGTCATGTAATTTGGGTATGTGTGGTTTGTATGGGGGAGTAGCAAGGTAGTTTCAAAAGATTTGTGGGTTATGCTTGTTCCTTCTGCATCGCTCGATCAGGAGGAAAGTTACGTGATGATTGTGAGAGTCGAAGTGTGAGGTATAATAAAAGATCCACCATCCTATCCAGAAAGTGCACTGTAGCGTTAAATAAATTACGAGACCATAATATAGAGATTCACTAATGTAAAGCCAGGCCCACTGGGCGGAATTTCTCACGCGATATTGTGTAGGTTATAGAATTTGTGTGTTTTGGAATAAATAATATAGTGAAAAGAAAAAGATTGGTGGATTTTTCCATTGAATTGCATGTTGTCATGATGCCCCGAATTTATAATGTGTGCGCCATTCACATTCAGTGCGGTGGCCACGTGTTGATAAAAGCCGTTAAATAAAAGACAAAAAGAAAATGTGGTATTGCCAGTGCGTAGTGTACAGTCAGAGTTCTGTAATTCACTGATAGTCAGATATGCGTTTCCGTTGCGTAGTATTCATACAGGAGGATAATTTGTAACTAAATAGTAAGATACGAGAATTCATGTTACTCGATAAATTAAGGAAGAATCCACTCGCTTGGCAAACCACTCATCTTGCAGGCCTGACTGCTTGATGCCACAGTATGAGTAAGGCAAGTGGGTGCCTCTCAAGACTTTCTTTCATAAATATGAGTTACCCCAGAACATTATTCCATATGCAAAATATGTCGACTTACTGATTCGTCTATCCCCAAGATTTGCAATTATTCTAAGTGCAAATGGCTAAACTAAGTTGTTTTAGAAGTTCAAAAATGTACTTTTTCAAGTTTAAATTCTCATCAATATACATACCGAAGAAATCGTAAGTTTCGACCCTATTTATTATTTCCTCACCGTGTGTTACATTTATAATTGGTGTAGTACCCTAGATGTGCATAGTAAAATGTGTTGCCTTTTTAAAATAGAGGGTGAGACAAAGACGTAGCTAAAGAGGGGCGGGGGGGGGGGGGGGAAGGGGGGGCAGGGTCCAGTGGTCCACATCTCCTCCACCCTTATCATCTAAATAAAATTGTCACGATCTAGTTGTCGCGCAGTGAAATTGAAAGATATATTGATTTTCAAACATACGACGAAAAAGGGATACGAACTGTCTATAATCAACAAGACCATCGATGGATTTAAATTACCGATATATCGATACCGAATATCGCCCGTCCATACTTCACCTAAGAGTAACTACTGCGCTTCGTTGGCCTTACTTGAGCCCGGTTGCCGGCCGGAGTGGCCGAGCGGTTCTAGGCGCTACAGTCTGGAACCGCGCGACCGCTACGGTCGCAGGTTCGAATCCTGCCTCGGGCATGGATGTGTGTGATGTCCTTAGGTTAGTTAGGTTTAAGTAGTTCTAAGTTATAGGGGACTGATGACCACAGCAGTTAAGTCCCATAGTGCTCAGAGCCATTTGAATCATTTTTTTGAACCCGGTTGTTATTTTGTTCAGTTCTTCAGTTCTTACTTGCAGTTGGATGTAATGTACGTGTTGCAGTTTACTGCTTTTGTTCTGTGTGCTGTTGTGATAGTTTCTAGTTACTGTTAAGATTGTAACAAGAAAGGAGAGAAAACCCGATTCCGTTTCGTCCAATAGCGTTATGGTAAGTTAAAAATATGTACGTGCTGCCTTGATCGCGTAATCAAGTTTCTATAGCAACGTAATGTTGGTGTTTTTAATGTTTGATGTTAGTTGGAGACTGGCAGAACTTGAGGTTGCAATATTTCAGTATTTCACAAGGCAACGGAGCGGTAAACATAACTACAAACGACATTAAATTCAAGTCAGTGCTTATAAATACGCTTGGATTTGCTTGTGTCGCCAAAAAATCGTACTGATCAACAAAAATATCGTCCAAACGGCGACGATTGCATTTCTTTTATAAATTTGTTGAAAAATCTACCATTAGTAGCCCAAATAGCAAAATATTTCCCAGTACAGTCACCTGGGCTGTACTCAATTATGAAAACCAGTACCGATATGGTAAGACGTGGAGGAGTTTGTGGAGAGCGGAAGGCGTATGTGATAGTTCGTTCATTTCTAAAAGAAAGCAGGCTACTTCAATTCGCCTGAGCCAACTGCGCCCTGGATCCCCCCTCCCCCCCCCTGCCCCACCCTTCCCTCCAGAATATATATATATATATATATATATATATATATATATATATATATATATATATATATATATATATATATATATATATATATATATATATATATATTCCTGGAAATGGAAAAAAGAACATATTGACACCGGTGTGTCAGACCCACCATACTTCCTCCGGACACTGCGAGACGGCTGTACAAGCAATGATCACACGCACGGCACAGCGGACACACCAGGAACCGCGGTGTTGGCCGTCGAATGGCGCTAGCTGCGCAGCATTTGTGCACCGCCGCCGTCAGTGTCAGCCAGTTTGCCGTGGCATACGGAGCTCCATCGCAGTCTTTAACACTGGTAGCATGCCGCGACAGCGTGGACGTGAACCGTATGTGCAGTTGACGGACTTTGAGCAAGGGCGTATAGTGGGCATGCGGGAGGCCGGGTGGACGTACCGCCGAATTGCTCAACACGTGGGGCGTGAGGTCTCCACAGTACATCGATGTTGTCGCCAGTGGTCGGCGGAAGGTGCACGTGCCCGTCGACCTGGGACCGGACCGCAGCGACGCACGGATGCACGCCATGACCGTAGGATCCTACGCAGTGCCGTAGGGGACCGCACCGCCACTTCCCAGCAAATTAGGGACACTGTTGCTCCTGGGGTATCGGCGAGGACCATTCGCAACCGTCTCCATGAAGCTGGGCTACGGTCCCGCACACCGTTAGGCCGTCTTCCGCTGACGCCCCAACATCGTGCAGCCCGCCTCCAGTGGTGTCGCGACAGGCGTGAATGGAGGGACGAATGGAGACGTGTCGTCTTCAGCGATGAGAGTCGCTTCTGCCTTGGTGCCAATGATGGTCGTATGCGTGTTTGGCGCCGTGCAGGTGAGCGCCACAATCAGGACTGCATACGACCGAGGCACACAGGGCCAACACCCGGCATCATGGTGTGGGGAGCGATCTCCTACACTGGCCGTACACCACTGGTGATCGTCGAGGGGACAATGAATAGTGCACGGTACATCCAAACCGTCATCGAACCCATCGTTCTACCATTCCTAGACCGGCAAGGGAACTTGCTGTTCCAACAGGACAATGCACGTCCGCATGTATCCCGTGCCACCCAACGTGCTCTAGAAGGTGTAAGTCAACTACCCTGGCCAGCAAGATCTCCGGATCTGTCCCCCATTGAGCATGTTTGGGACTGGATGAAGCGTCGTCTCACGCGGTCTGCACGTCCAGCACGAACGCTGGTCAAACTGAGGCGCCAGGTGGAAATGGCATGGCAAGCCGTTCCACAGGACTACATCCAGCATCTCTACGATCGTCTCCATGGGAGAATAGCAGCCTGCATTGCTGCGAAAGGTGGATATACACTGTACTAGTGCCGACATTGTGCATGCTCTGTTGCCTGTGTCTATGTGCCTGTGGTTCTGTCAGTGTGATCATGTGATGTATCTGACCCCAGGAATGTGTCAATAAAGTTTCCCCTTCCTGGGACAATGAATTCACGGTGTTCTTATTTCAATTTCCAGGAGCATATATATATATATATATATATATATATATATATATATATATATATATATATATATATATGAGCGAGGTTTCTACGGCTGCCGCCGCCTCTCGCATCCCAATCTCCATCGTTCACGGTCATTCCAGTCTCCTTCATTGAGACCTCTCGTCGTCACTGCTTCGTTGACGTCGTCTTTCCAGCATCTCGCAGGTCTACCGCGCTTTCTTCTTTGATTTGGAGTCCATTGCCATACCCGTTTTGGCCATCTTGTGTCTGGCATACGCTGTAAGTGACCATACCAGAGTAGGCGCTTCCTTTCTATGTAGTCTAGGATTGTGCTTTTGACATTCATAACCTCTCTGATCCTATAATTTCCAATATGGTCAAATCTGGAGTATCCATAACTCCGTCTCCAGAATCCATCTCGACAGCCAGCAGGCGATCTTTCTGCCTCTGAGTTAGTTCCCACAACTCTGCACCATATGTTGTGCTACTTTCAATAATTGTATGGTAGATGGTATGTTTTGTTCTGCGTGTTATGTTTTTGTTTCAGAGAATACCATTTAGTTGTTTTATGGTTCGCTTGCCCTGGCCTGTTTTATTGTTTACATCATCCATACTTCTACCACTGGACGACAGTGTCACTCCCAAGTACTTAAAATTATGACACCCTTTAACAGTATCAGAAAAATGGGTCAAATGGCTCTGAGCACTATGGGACTTAACTGCCGAGTTCATCAGTCCCCTAGAACTTAGAACTACTTAAACCTAACTAACCTAAGGACATCACACACATCCATGCTCGAGGCAGGATTCGAACCTGCGACCGTAGCGGCCGCCCGGTTCCAGACTGTAGCGCCTAGAACCGCTCGGCCACTCCGGCCGGCAACAGTATCAGAACCGAGCTGTAAATCGTTAACGGTATTTTCTCCCACTTTCAGATATTCTGTTTTATATTCTTCTTTTAATTTGCGGAGCATGTAATTTGCATCTTCCTCATCTCCAGCTACTAACACTTGGTCGTCAGCAAAAAATAGAGTGAACAAGATCTCGTCGTCTATAGGGACACCCATTCCTCCGCATATCCTTTTCCATGATTTTAGTCACCTCTAGGTAGATCTTAAAGAGTGTAGGGGCAAGTGTGCTTCCCTGGCGTAGTCCCTTTGTCACCTCAAACTCTTGAGATAGTTGATTTCTCACTTTGACGATTGCCGTACAACCTTGGTAGAGGAGTCTGACAGCTTTCACATAGCTCGGTGACACACCATTATCAATTAGAATTGTCCACAGTTTGTTCTGTGGACCTGTGTCATAAGCTTTCTGGAGTTCTACAAAGACAAGGTGGGTTGTAAGGCCCTTTGCTGTCCTTTTCTCCACTAGGTTTTTGAGGGTAAATACTCCATCAGTACAGGAGCGACCAGATCTGAATCCATTTTGTTCTTCAGATTCAGTTATTTCCTCTTCTATCCTCTTTTTTAGCATACGGCCATAGACTCTCGCCATGGATGGCATCACACTAATACCACGATAGTTTGCACAATTCCTCCTGTTGCTCTTCTTAAATATTGATGCAATTGTTGCCTTTTTCCACTCCTTTGGGGCTTCGTCACCTCTAAGGCATTTGTCAAAAATCACTGCCAATATCTCAAAGAGTTTTGCGGTGCTGCTTTATCCAGTTCTATATAAATTAATCCTGGACCTGGCGACTTTCTGTTTTTCATGGCATTAATTGCATTTTGGACTTCCTTTGGGGTTATCGGTGGTATATTATCATTCCTGACTTCAATGCCTGGTGGGTTCTCAGTGAATGCAGCTCTTTTCTCAGTTAGTAGTCCTTAGTAGTGTTATGCCCAATCCTGCATGCTAATGAGGTTTATATTTGCTTTATCTTTATTCTGTGTTCTCATTGTTTTTAATACCTTCCAGGCTGTATTTACTCGTGTATTCCCCATGCTTTTTTCTCTCTCTTCACCGGTTTTCTGCCAGGCTTCGTTTTTTGCCTTAATTATTGTTTTCTGTGCATCTTTCCTCCGCTCTCTGTATTCCAGCCAATCATTGTCCGATCTTGAGTTCAACCATTTATTATAAGCTTTCTTCTTACTTTCTACCTTCTCTTGTACCGAGTGGTTCCACCACTCATCATATATTCTGTGGTGTCACCGCCAGACACCACACTTGCTAGGTGGTAGCTTAAATCGGCCGCGGTCCATTAGTACATGTCGGACCCGCGTGTCGCCACTGTCAGTAATTGCAGACCGAGCGCCATCACACGGCAGGTCTAGAGAGACGTACTAGCACTCGCCCCAGTTGTACGACGACGTTGTTAGCGACTACACTGACGAAGCCTTTCTCTCATTTGCCGAGAGACAGTTAGAATAGCCTTCAGCTAAGTCCATGGCTACGACCTAGCAAGGCGCCATTAGTTACTTCATGAATCTAAAGAGTCTCACTTGTATCATCAAGAATGCTGTATACAAATGATGGATTAAAGTTAAGTATTATAGCAGCTACGTACTTTTCTATATAGCATTCATTACGTATCCTGTTTCAGACCTATCTCTAGCCTGCGTCAGTAACGCGTGCCTTTCGGCTACTTCAGTGTGGTGTAGCTGTCTTGTTATGCCACAACATATTCTATTACTCTTTTGGATTTCTTTTTTCCCAGTGCTTCATAAGCTGCGTTATGGATGGCTTTTTTAACCATCTCATACATCTTATCTGCAGAGGGTTCTTCAATGGCAGCAAGTTTTTCTGCTAGCCTTTGCTGGTACAAGAAGCGGGTAGAACTATGGTCAGGGCTTTGTAAATTATATTGAATATTATTGGCTTTCTCTGGTTTGGCTTCCACTTGTATTTCTGTGTCTTTGATAAACTTGAATAATATCTTAGACATTAGCACAAAATGGTCTGATCCGCACTCTGCACCTCTCATAGCCCTCACGTCTTGTACTACTAGCTTTGTTGTTTGCTTTATTATGACATAGTCTATAATGGACTTGAGGTTAACGCTTGGTTACATCCATGTGTATTTGTGGATGTCCTTATGCTTGAACCATCCATTCATAATTCTTAAGTCATTTTGCATGCAGAATTCTATCAATCTTTCACCATTATCATTTATGGTTTCTTCACCATATTGTCCCACTGTGTTGTCATTATCTTTCCATCCTGTTCTGGCATTTAGGTCTCCTAGTAAAATGACTTCTTTGCGATTCTCTATATCTTCAAGAGATCTTGTCAGTTGAGTGTAGAATAAGTCTTTCTTCGCTACATCAGCGTCGTTGTTTGGTGAATAGACCACAATAATCACCACAGGATGGCCCTTTATTTTCATCTGTACTTGCAGAATTCTATCACTGACATATTCCCAGGTGGTTAGGTTTTTCTTGAGTTGTTTCTTTATGGCAATAGCAACTCCACTTTGAGCTCGTTGTTCCTTTGGTACGCCACTATAAATGTATTTGTCTGTTCTGCACCATGCCCTTTCACTTTGGTTTCTGTTAGGCCCACTATGTCGACATCAAGGGGCTTTATTTTTTAAAGACATCACGTTTCTTTGTAGAAATTCCCTGTATATTCTATGTTGCAATTCTCATTGTCCTTTTTCGTGCCTGTTGTCGTCTTCGTTTTGATCCATTCCGTTCCGAGGCTAAATTGGGAGGTTTAGCATTTGATTTCTTTTGCTAGGGTGGAGTGCAGGTCCAACGCCTAAACCGCCAACTTGGAGGACCAGGTGATTTTTATTCATGGTTTTCTTCCACTAGACGATTGCCTTTCTGGGCTCTGGGACTCTGTCTATCCCTCCCTTGGGTTCCTCTGGGAATGAGGTGTCACTTACGCCAAGTCCGCCGTACCGAAGTCCATCTTCTTCGCCTTCCTTGCCGATGTGGTCTTCACCCGTAACCCTGGGCATGGGTAACGCGTTATGCCCCGCGATACTGGGTCCCCAGCAGAACTTTGCCACCAGCTCGAAAGCCGGACCCACCCCCGCGACATGGACGCGTCTGCTGAGAATTACCCAAGTGCGCTTAGAGGAGGGGGCTCTAAGCACCCTGGGCCGGGTTAATGTGCGTGTATGATTCCACGCACAAAGGCTGTACGATCTTGTAACAGTTTAATAACAGATGTTGAATAATTATCTTCAGACTGTAACGTTTTTAAGTTGTAAAAACAATTATACAAAAATAATTTTTTCGTTACTTTTGTAAGAGTACTCAACTTCATTTTAGGAATAGTTATTTATTTCTCGGGCAGGCAGTATTTAATTTTAATACTGGTCTGTGTAAAGTTTCGACAATATGCTTGGTTCAGTGATATTTTCATTGGAATGCAACTAGCGATCGTCATTCTGTACTATGCATCTGTGCATGAAGATGGCTCGATTGTAGAATGGCGATGTATCATGGCTTCACGTTTTACTACAAGGACGATGATCTACTGTGAAATGTCTTATTCGTAATATCCTTGGAAGAGTGATTCCAGCCATCACAACTCCATCGTATTTGTAAGTAAATATCATATAAGCAGTAACGTATGCTGTACATTACAGAGGAGTTGATTAGCGTGAAAGGTTGTATAACCCTATTATGACGGATAAACGCAAACTCATTTGTGACGTCTAGTTGAAATCAATGCGTGAATCAATGTTGAGATCCTAAACCTGTATCTCATAGTATTTGTGTATTTCTATTTGTTTTATAAATAAATTTGATTGCTATAGTTTCAATTTAACAGTTAAAATAATTATTTAAGCAGAAGTTCTTGGTCACCTAAGGATATTGGAGAATTTTAATGTAGTGAAGAATACTTAATAGGAGACTGAATTGAGGAACTTGGAAAGCTCTGATGTGCTGAAGGAATTTTGATGCGGATTCTAGTAAGTTGGAAATTTAAATACACGATTGAAGCAGGAGAAAGACAGCTATTGTCAAAACAGATTTGAACCCTTTAACATTATAAATTATTCAATACGAGGGTAAGATGCTTCTGCTCTGCGATAGTGATCTTTATATTAGAAGACTGAGCAGTTACCATATTGCTAAACGTATATACAGTATACAAGAAATACCCAGATGCACTTTACTGTCAAACGAATTAAAACTCTAATATAATGTATTGCCTCTTTGCTAAAAAATTCCAACTCAATCTTCTATATACTGTCAGCTCAGCCTAAATACTATTGAGAATATATATTATGCTTATTTAAGAAGAGTTTTTCTGGTTTAATTTTATAGACCGAGTACTATTCGAATGAAGGCCTCCAGAAAGCAAATTATGTATAATAGGTTAAAAAATAAATAAATTTGTTTTCAGAGCAAATAAAATCATAAGTCTTTCTATGGTCCTCTTAAACAAATCCGAGCCCCTCCCCCCCCCCCCCTCCCCCTTTGACAAGATCCTGAGTGAGACTATTTGAAAGCCAATAAATGCTACTTTTAAGGACCGTGATCAGCATTTATTCCGTATGCTCGGACTGATTACAGTAATAGTGTCATCTTCTAATCTAATTACGCTTGTTGTACATTATACAGAAGACCGTTTAAACTTATACTGACGGAAAAAAATCACAACCCCAAGAAAGAGTTCTCCCACATAAATGAAAGTTGGTAGGCGTATTTCTGCAATATTATGTCTGTTCAAATTTCGCGCCATTCCCATAAGACTGGCTCCAGTAGAGCCAATATGAGGATGCAAATCAGGTTTGCTTTAAATACACGCCGTAATGGTCATGAGCA
The DNA here is from genome assembly GCF_023898315.1 of Schistocerca nitens. Taxonomy (NCBI): domain Eukaryota; kingdom Metazoa; phylum Arthropoda; class Insecta; order Orthoptera; family Acrididae; genus Schistocerca; species Schistocerca nitens. The sequence continues at coordinate 122,750,575 of NC_064614.1, read as the reverse complement.
TTAGATACCATTGAGACTGGACGTGGTAAATAAATGTCGTGTGACTAGGGCCTCCCGTCGGGTAGACCGTTCGCCGGGTGCAAGTCTTTCGATTTGACGCCACTTCGGCGACTTGCGCGTCGATGTGGATGAAATTATGATGATTAGGACAACACAACACCCAGTCCCTGAGCGAAGGAAATTTCCGACCCAGCCGGGAATCGAAATCGGGTCCCTTAGGATTGACATTCTGTCGAGCTGGCCACTCAGCTACTGCGGGTGGACACTGGACGGGGTGAGTTGATGTTAGTGAAGAATGACTTTAAGGTGACAAAGACGTCATTATCAACACCTCACTGAGTTTGACCGAGGTCGTGTATTAGGGCTACGAGAAGCGGGATGTTTATTCTGCAGAAAGACTTGACAGGTCCGCGTGGCACTGCCGAGAGGGAAGACCATCGTGTCGGTGTATGGCTCTGGCGCATCATTCTGCACCTACAGCAGCAATGTGAGCATCAGTTGGCACTACATGACGCAACGGACCGTTACAAACCAGTTACCTCAAGGACAGCTTCGAGCCAGACGCTGTGTAGTGTGGATTCCACTGACCCCAAACCACCGCCATTTGCGACTTCAGTGGTCTCAAGCAAGAGCTCATTGGAGGGCAGGGAGGAGGTATGTTTGGTTTTCTCACGAAAGCTGGTTCTGCCTCTGTGCCGGTGATGGCTGTGTGTTGGTTAGGAGGCCAGTTGAGAGCCTGCAACCAACCCGCGCCACGCGGAGTGGCCGCGCGGTTAGAGGCGCCATGCACGGTTTGCGCGGCCACATCCTGCCGGAGGTTCCAGTCCTTCCCCGGGAATGGGTGTGTGTGTTGTTCTTAGCATAAGTTAGTTTAAGTAGTGTGTAAGTCTAGAGACCGATGACCTCAACAGTTTGGTCCCTTAGGAATTCACACACATTTGAACCAACCCGGGTGCTAGACACGCTGGCCTGACACTTGGAGTTATGGTCTGGGGGGTGTGATTTCGTATGACAACAGGAACACTCTCGTGGTTATCCCACGCACTCTGGCTGCAAATTTGTGCATCAGTCTGGTGATTCGACCTGTTGTGCAGTCACTCACAAGTTGCATTCGAGGGGGTGCTTTCCAACAGGATAACGCTCGCCCACAAACCGCCGCTGTTGTAACCGAACATGCTACATGGAGTGTTGATATGTTGCCTTGGCCTGCTCGATCACCAGGTATGTCTCCAATTGTGCACGTGCGAAACATCATCGGACGATAACTCCAACGTCATTCACAAACAGCATTAATCATCTCTGTATTGACTGATCAAGTGCAACAAGCATGGAACTCCATCCCACAAACTGAGATTCGGCAACTGTACAACACAGTGCATGGTCGTTTGCATGCTTGCATACAGCATTCTGGCGGTTACAGCAGTTATTAATGTATCAGCATTTCACATTTGCAATCGGTTATCTCGCACTTACATTAACCTGTGATCTTGCAATGTTAATCACTTAAATATTTTACCTACACAAATGCACTCCCGAAATTTCATTACTCCGCATAAATTATTTTAACGTGTTGCGATTTTTTTCCGTCAGTGTACATGAGTAACAACAGTGGATCTAATGTTGAGCCTTGGGGAACCCCATATGTGACTTCTCCTGTTCAGAGTAGTGTCCCTGGACTACATTTGCTGAATTAGTAAGAACAACCTTCTGCATTCTTTTGGCTAGAATGGGACGCCTGCCGTTCAAATTACGGATTACGCCAACCGGATGTCTCCGTGTTGCGCATCCAACGATACTCCACACCATCAGGCCGAGTGCAGCCCCCGTACGACGACGGCGGCTAATGCAGTCTCCTCGGTGCTGTCACGCTGGATACGCCCATTGTAATGTTGTACGAAAGATCAGAACTCATATGAAGAGACGCCTTTACGCCGGTACTGTGTCCAATATTGTTCCTGAGTCCCACTGTCACCGCTCCTCTTTCTCTTTCTCTCTCCCTCCCTCTCTCTCTCTCTCTCTCTCTTCGCTGCAGCCTCAAGGGAAGCCACTGTGATGGGGGCCTTGCTGGAAGTCCGCAGTGACCCAGACGTCGTCGCGCCAAGTCCAACCACGCACGTCACATGGCTGTATGGTCCTTCTCGGTCGAGTGAACAATGCTTCTATCCTCTCTGGCGCTAGTCGCACAGGGACTTTGAGATGGAGGGTAACACTGAACACTCTGTATTCGCATGATGGTCGAGTCATACTGACTAACGCGAGGTACAATTGGGCCAACCACAATCTCTACAGGCCATGGCAGACGTTTCTCCTTCGTGCTCGATCTTCCCACAAACGAGTAACATTCAGATTCTGTTTCTGAATGAGAAAATGGCTGCTTATCCTTGTGCCACTGCGCTGAAATGATAATTATTTGCAAATCCAAGCATGTAGAAGGAGGGAGTGGTGTACCTAGGGGATAGTATACATAGTGTACAGAGTGTAAAGGAACTGCTCTTCACACTTTTTTTCGCGCAGTGTAGAAGAGCAGGATATACTATAGGTAGTTATGAATCTTGCGATTCACTATTATAATCACACTTCCTGATTTCCGTAACACACGAGGTATGTTCGAAAATTCCTGAACTTAGTCCATAAAATTTTTCTACGGTAACCTTTTACTTACTACGCATGGGCTTCTTCGAAATACTCTCCTCCACAATTGATATACCGCTCGCAACACCGTTTCCACTTCCGGAAACAGTGTTCGTACGCCTCTTGCTGGATCGCGATAAACGCCGTCTACGAAGTTTCTTTTATCTCGTCTATCGTTGCAAATCTTTGTCTTTTCTATAGGCTTCTAAACTATGGAAATTAAAAAATGTCCGCAGGGGCCAGGTTTGAAGAGTACGGAGGCTGAGGCAGCAGGTGATGAATGTGCGGGTGCGTTACCGTGATGCAAGAGCCACGAATTGTCCAACCACATTCCAGGCCGCTTCCTTCTCACGTTTTCTTGCAAGCGTCGCAACGCGTCGCTGCAGTAGCTTCGATTAACAGTCTGTCCCTGTGGCACGAATTCATGATGAGCTAATCCTTCAAAGTGAAAGAAAATTATCAGCATGGCTTTGACATTTGACTTGACCTGACGAGCTTTTTTTGGTGTTGGAGAACTGATAATTAAATCGCCACCTAAGCTGCAAACAGGCGTTGATATACATCATTGGAGACATGTTGAAAATGTGTGCCCCGACCGTGACTCCAACCCGGGATCTCCTGCTTACATGGCAGACGCTTTATCCATCTGAGCCACCGAGGGCACAGAGGATAGTGTGCCTGCAGGGACATCCCTTGCACGTTCCTCGTGAGACCGACATTCCCAACATGTCCACACCACTACATTCGTAGTGCGCCTAATAGACGTTTGCCTATCACACTCATTACTCGTGGCAGATTAATCTACCAAGTCCCTCACGAGTTGGGGCATAGCATGTGCGTTCGCACAAGAAGGTCAATGGCCGGGAAGCCGTATTTTAACTATATATGAAGGTAGTATCTGTTCCCGAAAGAACAGATACCATTGATGACCGTGCAGCTTCTTTAGAATGAAATGATAATTAGATTGACACCCTAGCGGCAAACAGGCGTTGATATGCATCATTGGGGATATGTTGAAAATGTGTGTCCCGACCAGGACTCAAACTGCCATGTAAGCAGGAGATCCCGGGTTCGAGTCCCGATCGGGGCACACATTTTCAACATGTCCCCAATGATGTATATCAACGCCTGTTTGCAGCTAGGGTGTAGATTTAATTATCATTTGATTCTAGAGAAGCTGCACGGTCATCAATGGTATCTGTTCTTTCGGGAACAGGTACTACATTCATATATATTGTTTGAGAACCTTTCCCGACCCGTTGTGAAGATTGAATCCTGGTCTCAACATCATAACCATAGACTCACGTCTCACCACTAGTTATGATTCTCCTGAGGAACATCTCGTTCTCATTTGCGCGATCCAAAAGCTCTTCACAGACTGCGAAGGGAAGGTCTTTCTGGTTCAAATGGTTCAAATGGCTCTGAGCGCTATGGGACTCAACTGCTGAGGTCATTAGTCCCCTAGAACTTAGAACTAGTTAAACCTAACTAACCTAAGGACATCAGAAACATCCATGCCCGAGGCAGGATTCGAACCTGCGACCGTAGCGGTCTTGCGGTTCCAGACTGCAGCGCCTTTAACCGCACGGCCACTTCGGCCGGCGAAGGTCTTTCTGGTCTTGACTCATGAGCCGTAGGACGAACTTGGCGGCAACATTATGCATTTCAAGATGCTGTGACAGGTTTTCATGACATGATCCAACTGAAACGTTACATTCTTCTGTAATCTGTCCGACAGTCAGTCTTCGATTGGTATGCACAATGTCATTCATGTTCCTGGCTTGAGCGTTGTCGGTAGACGTCGAAGGGCGTCCTGAACGAGGGTCATCTTCTAACTTCCATCCGGTCATTTTGAAGCCGAGTGAACCATTCGTAGCACCGAGTACGGCTTAAGCATTCATCACCGTAGGCTTCCAGCATCAAGAAAAAGTTTTTGGTTCAAATGGCTCTGAGCACTATGGGACTTAACATCTATGGTCATCAGTCCCCTAGAACGTAGAACTACTTAAACCTAACTAACCTAAGGACATCACACAACACCCAGTCATCACGAGGCAGAGAAAATCCCTAACCCCGTCGGGAATCGAACCCGGGAACCCGGGAGCGGGAAGTGAGAACGCTATCGCATGACCACGAGCTGCGGACGAAAAGTTTTTCCTGAGTTCCACGCTAATTGTAATGCAGTCGCGTTGCTCCTCTAACTCTGCCATCTCGAAATTCCCAAACTGTGCGACACAACGCTCTAGTCAATACAGCACCGAACAATAGCTAACAGACATACAACAATGAAACTTCCGGCAATTACACATTAAACATAGGCGTCTGCAGGGATGCCAACCGCATTCGCTCTAACACACCATTGGCGCGAAATTACGAATGTTCCGGAATTTTTTGAACAGACCTCGTATGTAACAAAACCAGTCTTTCTGCTTTTTAATGAATTTTATGCGTGCTTTGAATAAATCAGGTCACAACTAAACTACACTGGTTAATCGTAGTTTTATATAATAGTTTCTTTGTTTTTTGTGCCCAATTATATGAAATTAATGGTTACAATTATATTAGCTAAGAATACTTTATATATGGGATGAATAAACGGTTCAACTATATGTTATCTGCTTCAGATTCACATTATTGGTTAAGAGTAGCATCTTCCAGTTGTTGTAAGCATCACCCCGACTGTTTTTTGTTATGTGTGTGGCGTCTTCCTGGGATCGAAAGCAGTAAAGCGTAGAATAAAGGACGCTAGCAACTTGGGCTCAGCATACAGCTCTTATTTTGGTATCCCTGTGAGGGACCAAGACAAGAACTGGTCACCACATGTCATGTTTGGGTGTTGCAGATCCATTCCCGAGGCCTGCTGTATAGGAGAAAACAGAAAAACGAAATTTAATGTACCTAGAATTTGGTTAGAACCAATAGACTATAAGATGGGCATGAAAACCAATGTTTCTGCGTATCATACTTGCATCATCTCTTAGGCCCATTCACTCAGTGAGCAGTTACCTTTTCCTCCTCCTCCTCCAATACTGAAAGAGTGTGAAGATTGCAGTAGTGAATCAAATGCCGAAGAAGACTTCTTAGAGGATGCTACATATCACTACCCCACACAAAATGATTTAAATAACTCAAGTCACGGATCTCGGACTTACAAAATATAATGCAGAAATCCTAATGTCGAGACTAAAGGAGTGGAACCTATTGGGAAAGAGTTGCAAAATATCCAACCAGAGGAAACACCGTGAAACTTTCTCACAGTAGTTCACTCGGACAGACAAACTGTGCTATTACCACAATGTGCTAGGCCTTTTCAATGAAATATAGTTTAACTATGATCCAATGAACTGACGATTCTTCATCGATAGCTTCTGCAGTTGTCTGAAATCTGTTCTCCTCCATAATGGAAACAAGTATTCCTCAGTTCCAACCACTCATTCAAATCACCTAGAGGAAGATTATTCAAGTGTTCAACATCTCTCTCTGGTGGTAAAATATGTTGAGCATCAAACGGATGTAACTGATGATTTCAAAATGATGGCATTTTTGGTGGGATTGCAAGGAGGAACACAAAGAATACTGCTTCCTCTGTCTTTGGGATAGCAGGGATACAGGCAGTCACTGAGACTGTTGAGTGTCCATTGAGGACGGCGTTTGTGTATGGCCAGAAAAACATTAAGTGGGAACCCCTTGTCAAACATGAAAAGATTGTAATGCCTCCCCTCCATATCAAGCTTGGACTTATCAAGCAATTTGTAAAGGCATTAGACACAATATCAGACGCAATGTGCTACCTCCAGAATGTGTTCCCCGAACTATTAGACACTAAGGAGAAGGGTGGAATTTGGCGGGGCCCCAAGGGAAAAAATTACTTCGTGTCGACATATTCAGCAAGCTTCTAGCAGTTCAAAGAAAGGCCTGGAAGAGCGTCTGGGATGTAGTGAATGGTTTCCTATGGAATCACAGGGAGGACGGTTGCAGGTATGTGGTAGAGGGTCTTTTGTAGAACTACAAAGCAATGGAGTGCAGAATGTCTCTGAAGTTGCATATACTTCACTCACACACAGACGTTTTCAAGTCTCATGTGGGTGCATATTCAGAGGAAGAGTGTGAAAGGTTCCATCAGGACTTTCAATTGTTTGAAAGAAGGTACTGAGGCAGTATAATGAGCGAATGCTTGGTGATTACATCTGGAGACGGATCAGTGAGAGTGATGTATTGAATGGAGTGCTTTGGAATGGCTGTATAGTGTGTACTGATAAATGTGTGAACAAAATAAGTTACTTTGATCGTTTAACGAGCTTAAGTTAAACATTTTATGGTGTGTATATGCGGATTAGTAATTGTTCTCGGTGAGTAACTAAAAATACGGCGATCTGTTGAAAGAACAGGGACATATTGTACTTTGAAACTAACTAGTGGACAATGGCCGCGACCAGTTCGGAAAATTTGAATTCTATTTACGAAATAAGTGAGGAAGCGTGGAATAAACCATGTTCCTGTAACAAAACAGCAAGAAAAGGCGTGTGTTGTGTAAAGTGCAACAGGAAATTCCATTACTCGTGTGTAAATTCAACGAATAGAGTGAAAAGCTGGAAATGCAGTGATTGTTTTCGTACTGACGGTGACGATATGGACGAAAGCAAAACAGACCCGTTAAAAACGTGTGTGTGCGAAAAGTTACAGAATGAACTCAGAATAGTAAGAAAGGAACTTAAGTATTCGAAAACAATTATATGTTTGCTAACAAACGAACTACAGAAGCGAGAATCAGGCAAGATAGAAATGTGCAAAAACTACAGATTTGATGCACCCAACACAAATCACGATTCACAACACAGTGTGCATACCACAACACAGAACGCAGTTCAAAAAGTTCAAGAAAACAGCATAAGTAGCAAGAAACATTCGTACAACAGACACAGCACTAACACAAAAAGTTCACCTAAACACAAAAAAAGAATAACAGTGTTTGCAGACAGCCATGGCCGATCAGTTGCAGCTAACTTAATGCATCAAAGTCATAATAATTTCGTAATCCAAGGAAATGTTATACCAGGTGGACCATTAACTTCAATACTTGAAAGCTGTAACAACTTACAAGATCACACAATGAATGACACAGTTATAATCTGGGGTGGCACAAATGATGTAGCCAAAAACGAAGCAGACAAGGCATTAAATGCTATAACATCAGCATTAATTAAGCTTCAGCACACAAATGTAATCATAGTAGGGATACCCCATAGATATGATCTTGAAAGCTGGTCTTGTGTGAACGATGAAACCAGGCGAACAAATAGGAAAATAGCCAAAATAGTGAAATCTTTCCAAAACACTCAGTTTGTAACAGTTCCTGAGAACAGAGAATGGTACACTTCTCACGGACTACACCTAAATGCTAAGGGCAAGGAAGAAATGGCCAGAACTCTACTTGCAGCCATCTCTCCAAAAAATCAACTAAAGCCTGCAATATCACTTGAGTGGAAGGATCCAGATGGAACTGAGCAAATAATACCACAGCAAGAAAAAATTACAGTACCAGAAATCAACCACAATGTTGTCAAGAGGACAGTAACGAACAATGGAGTAGGAAGATCAGTTTGCAGGAACAGGATATTCAAAAGTCCAGAAACACATTGTGCTCCTAGAAGATCCTCAAGACCAATAAAACCCAGAGTTCAAAGTGACATGTTTTTGTGGGAAAGTAAAGCAACTAACATATTCCCAGGACTGGGTAAAAACAACTGGCCAAGCCAGCTAGTTAAAACAACAGAAGCTGTTGCATCAACTGCAGACTCTTCAGCATCACGTACTCAATCAAATGTGGTGGAGTATACAACTCCAGTTACTGCAACACCAGGCAGCTCGGCACCTCCTCGGACTGTACGGAGCAAGAAGGCACCTCAGCAGTTACCTTGACAACTAGACAGACAGAAGCCAGGTTGGGTAGTAGATCAAGAAACGCAAGATCGCCAAAGAACAGGAACACTTTTAGTGCCTGGATCCAGAACTTATGTAAGTGAACCAACTCAGTGCATTTTAAAGGAAGATAATCAGAGTGACCAGTTAAAAATACCACTAAGGCTCATGCACCTAAACATACAGTACCTTAGAAATAAGCTTAATATATTACAGGTTTTTGTAAGTGAACAGTCACCTCATATAGTAGTGTTAACTGAGCATGGATTAAAATCTGATGAAATTATTTACTGTAAACTAGAGGGCTACTCCCTAGCAAATAGTTATTGTAGACAGCAACATAAGGGTGGTGGTGTGGCAGTTTACATTAGTGAGAATCTCGAGTACAAGAAAATAAACTATCTAGACCAGTATAACAAAGAAGGCTTGATTGAAGTGACAGGCATTGAAGTCCACACCAAAGAGTGTAGAGAGGTTATGAGAAAACATAAAGTTATTGGGATTTACCATCCACCAAAGGCTGATGTAGTTAGCTTCATAGACATATTTAGTAGAGTAGTGGGACGTTGTGGTCCCAGGGACCTAACTATACTTGGTGATCTGAATATTGAGGCAAAATCTTCCAGTTTCTGTAATATGAGGTTAATAGATACTCTTAACTCATATAATCTCGTAAATGTAGTAAACAGTGATACCAGGGTAACAAAGTCCACATCTAGCAGAATTGATTATGTTATACTATGTAAACATATTAAAGACAGTGTTAGGTGCTGGAATATGGATTTTCACTACTCTGACCACAAATGCCAGCTTGTAGAGTATGTAAACTCAAGCATCCCAAAAATGACAAAAGTTATCGAAAATAAAAGAATCCTAAAAGAGGGTAACATCCTTGCCTTAAGAAATAAATTAGCTATAGAGGACTGGGATCTGGTTTACCAGACTGAAGGATCTGAAAACAAATGGGCCAAATTCTATGATACTATGCTAAGACACTTTGACAGATGCTGCCCTGTTAAGAAAATACAAAGAGTGTTCACCCATAACCAAAGTGCAAAAACCAACAGACTGATACTTCCAGCAAATATGATAAAACTCAGGCAAAACATCCAGGACTTGGATGTGTTACACAAGTCAACAAACCTGCAGGTTTTTAAGGCCAAGTACAACGAAGCCAAGAAAATCTTTAAGAAAGAGCTTTCAAATCTAAGAAAACAGATATACAGCAGTGAAATAGCTCAATCAGACAATATAGCTAAGACCTCATGGAGAATTGTAAATCAATTTCGCAAAGCCACACCGAAGCCAGAAACTGAATTTTTAATTATAAGACATGAAGGAAACACAATTAAAGATCCTAATAAAGTCTGCAATGTTTTCAATAAATACTTTATATCTGCAGCTGTTAGTCCAATTAATAACACAGTTGTGAGTAGTGAGGTAAAGCTCTGCCCATTTGAAGAGCCGCCTTTTGAATTCAAACAAGTAAGTGAAAAAGAAATAGGCAGGATAATAAATAACCTAAAGAATAAGTTCTCAACTGGATGGGATGGTTTGAGTAGTATCGTGATTAAAAAGTGTAATAAGGAATTAGTTAAAATAATCACCCACCTGGTAAACTGCAGTATCAGAGAACATACATTTCCAAATGTATTGAAATGGAGCAGAGTTAAACCAGTGCACAAAAAAGGATCCAAGGAAGAGGTTTCAAATTTCAGGCCCATATCATTAATACCTGTCTTCAGCAAAGTATTTGAAGTTGTGCTGCTGACACAACTTAGTGACTATTTCTTGAAAAATAAGTTCCTAACAGAGACACAACACGGATTCCGAAAAGATCATAGTACTATGACAGCAATTACGGAATTTCTTCACAAAACGTATGGTGCCCTTGATCAAGGAATGCAAACAGCTGGCATATTTCTAGACCTTACTAAAGCCTTTGACTCGGTAAACCATGAGTTACTTTTAAGTAAACTTGAGTCATACAATGTAAATGCCGCATCCATGCAATTGCTGGCTACATATTTATTTAACCGCATGCAGTGTACAATGCTGACCTACAAAATCAATAATCAGATCATTAATTTTCAGTACAAATATGAGACAGTCACACAAGGTGTACCCCAGGGCTCAATTTTGGGCCCTTTCCTTTTCCTAGTGTACATAAATGATATAGAGCAACCATTCAACTCCCAATTGGTAACCTATGCAGACGATACCTCACTGTTATTTCTTGGTAAACAAAATGATGAGTTAACGTTGGTAGCCACTGAGGGACTACAGCAAATAACTACTTATTTCCAAGATCAAGGTTTGAAAGTTAATATCAGTAAATCTCAGTTATTGCCATTTAAACTTACAAACTCACACCAAACCTCTATCAGTAACATAGGTGGAATTGAAGTAGTGGACACAGAAGGCTGCAGATTTCTAGGTATTCACCTAGATGAAAATCTAAGATGGGTAAACCATATCAAATTTTTATGCAATAAAATCAGCAGTTCATTACATCTAATCAGCCAGTTATCAAAGGTAGTTCCACATCAGACATTAAAATCAATTTATTATGGAACCATTTTTCCACAGATTAATTACGGGATAGAGATATGGGGTTGTGCTGCCGACATACATATGAACAGAATATTAACCCTACAGAAAAGAGCAATCAGAATTATCCATGGATTAGGGTATAGAGATTCATGCAGGGAAATCTTTGTCCATCATAAATACCTAACAGTCTACTCACTGTATCTTTACAAATTAATTATATTTTTTGTGACACATCAAAACAAAGAAACAAAGTGCTCTGATATGCATGCCTATAATACAAGAAATAAAGACTGCTACTACAGACAAAGAACAAAATTAAAAACAACAGACCATAGTCCATGCATTAGTGGTCAAATATGGTACAACAGATTACCGAGCTCTATAGGGTGCCACAAAGGGAACTTATTCAAAGTGAAACTGAAACATTTCTTGATTGACAAATGTTTATACTCTTTAAGTGAATATTAATATTAAACTAAAATAAGTTATTGTATATATATATATATATATATATATATATGTATATATTGTACTAAACTTGTAAAAAATGCTATGACGTTTGCAAAAGACACCAGTTGGTGTCTCCATGCAAAAAAAATACAATAAAAAATAAATAAATGTAACTTACAAGAGGAAACGCAGGAAGGCAACACAAAAAATGGTTCTAATGGCTCTGAGCACTATGGGACTTAACTTCTGAGGTCATCAGTCCTCTAGAACTTAGAACTACTTAAACCTAACTAACCTAAGGACATCACACACACCCATGCCCTAGGCAGGATTCGAACCGGCGACCGTAGCGGTCGCGCGGTTCCAGGCTGTAGCGCCTGGAATCGCTTGGCCACACCGGCCGGCAAGGCAACACATTTTCATGTACTCTAACACTTTTGTCATAGGTAATTACTGCATATACATTTTAAACCTGGTATTTAAGAATTTATTTTGTTTCATTTCAAGGGTATATGTAAACGAGTATTCATTGCTCCAAATAAATGCATTTTCCTAAAAATTAAGAAAATCGATGCCATTTCCTTAAAAGCAATTTCCCACTTGACACAATGTGTTTACATACTGTTTTGAAACAAACTGCATCAGGATCAATAAAAAATGAAATCAAACATAATCTTTTAATGGTGTAATCATTCAAGGAAATAAAATTGATATTTATGCTTCAGCTTATGAAATAACAATGATCTGTATCTCTTTGGTTAACAATTATCAATTATATCGATAGTATATGCATATCTTTGTGTGTGAAATTTATGTAGCGCTGGAATAATCAGCAAATTGCTGGAATCTATCTGTCTGTTGTGGAGTAATGAGATGGAAATGGCATGGGATGCAGGATTGGATGAACAACCAAACAAAAATTACAGCATCAACGAGCACAAAATTAAGTAGAAACAATGGACTTTAATTATACCTTATTTAATTTTGCAAATGCTTGAAAAGTAAGAAATTTGTTAATTTCCTTGGTACTTCGATTATCGTAGTCAGTACAGCAAGGAATGGGTCAGACTAGGAACACGCGATGGTTTTTTGTCGCTACTTCAGTTTAGCGACTCATTTTGGAATCACATGAAGGAATGCGCACTAGAGACAGCCATAGGCGGTTTTCTCCATTTCCTACAGCTTTTGTTGTTATTAGATACGATGTTGCGTTTTGCACAACATTTGTGAATATTTCCTGTTCTACATACTTAAGTGCTTTATAATGCAGGGCGTCCCAGGAGGAATGGTCAGTATTCAGGGATATTACAGGAACAGTCATTCGAAGTAAAAAAAGTCTAATAAAGATGGGCTCTAAAGTGCATATCTTAAAGAGTTACGAGCACTTGCTCACCTTTGCCACTGTGAAACACATCTCTTCTGCTGAACAAGTACTCGCAGCTCTTAAGACATGCATTTTGGAGCCAATCTTTACTAGAAAATGTATTTTCCTGTTTCGGTGGACACTACTTCCTCGCAAAACATGAAAAGCAAAGAGCTCACAGTAGAAGAGATTTGTTTCAAAATATCGAAGATGAAGTGCTCATAAGCTGTTAAGATATGCATATTAGAGCCCATGTTTACTAACTTTTTCGCTTCACATAATCGTGTCTGTCATATATCACAATATTGACGATTCCCCCAACACACTGTGTATATGAAATTGGTTTATAATATATTTTTAATTCTGAAAGTACAAAATATTATGGTGAGTTGATTCTATAAATTTTTAGAACTATTTATATAACATGTGGACAGTTTGGCCATCCTTCGTTGGTCATGCACCATCTTGTAAGGTAGAAACAGAAGAACATCTTTCACCCGACAACATGCGATACTTGTGAATGAACTGAGTTTCTTTAATTTCTTTAACTGTTTTAGCTGTCTTTAAAAGGGAAATTTCTTTTTGTTTCCAGTAGCTTTTATTTCAAAATTTATTTAACTTGTAATTGGTTTTTGGTAATGTTCTCGCTCAATTTGATTTTACTTATTGATTGCTGGTGTGCTGTAGAGTAATAATTTAACAGTTAGACTATTGAATCAGTATTGACAATGTTTTATCGATTGCTGCACTTTTAAATTTCAATAGAATATACTGGGTGATAAAAAATAGTCAGTATAAATTTGAAAACTGAATAAATCACGGAATAATGTAGATAGAGAGGTACGAATTGACACACATGCTTGGAATGACATGGGGTTTTATTAGAACCAAAAAAATACAAAAGTTCAAAAAATGTCCGACAGATGGCGTTTCGTCTGATCAGAATAGCAATAATTAGCATAACAAAGTAAGACAAAGCAAAGATGATGTTCTTTACAGGAAATGCTCAATATGTCCACCATCATTCTTCAACAATAGCTTTAGTCGAGGATTAATGTTGTGAACAGCACTGTAAAGCATGTCCGGAGTTATGGTGAGGCCTTGGCGTCGGATGTTGTCCTTCAGCATCCCTAGAGATGTCGGTCGATCACGATACACTTGCGACTTCAGGTAACCACAAAGCCAATAATCGCACGGAATGAGGTCTGGGGACCTGGGAGGCCCATGACGAAAGTGGCGGCTGAGCACACGATAATCACCAAACGACGCGCGCAAGAGATCTTTCATGTGCCTAGCAGTATTTTTTTTGTTCTAATAAAACCCCATGTCATTCCAAGCATGTGTGTCAATTTTTACCTCTCTATCTACATTATTCCGTGGTTTATTAAGTTTTCAAATTTATACTTACTTTTTGATCACCCGGTATGTTCCTAGTCACATGAAACTGTTTGTACCTTGGAACATGTTTTCGCATTTGCAAAAACCCTGATTTTCCGGAGTAATTTTTGTAACCACAGAAAAAGACTACAGCACATAAAAAGTGAATGCCATCACTTAATAATGGACTGCCAAAATATATTAAACTTCTGTTACAGGCGAAAGTATGGAAAGTGTTGCAAGATACAACAATGTCCTCTTACTAATGCCAATACTGCTTTCATGGTGCTACAGTAGTGTATTTTGACCAGACACTTCCGCTCTTTTAATTTTGCGATATTGATGTATCTACCTCTCTTCTTTAGAAAACGGATCGAATAAGTACGACATGATTAAGTAGTAGCGTACACATTTCTGACACGTAACGTGCTGAAATAGGCATGTACTTAGACATTTCTTTCAGGATTCGCCACCAAATTTTCAAACGTCAGCCAAGCAATTTAGTTGAGATTTGAATTTTGGGAGGCCCCAAGGCACATGCTTTATGTTACTGTTTATTAACGCTGAAGGCTGTGCCGCCCCTGCGTTAAAGCGTCTAGGCGGCGTATCCAATGAGCAGGATCACGAATTGTTCACGTGCTGGTCATCATCCTGTTAGAGCCGCCTCCGCAATCGCATTCGGTCCCAAGGACGTTTCAGTTGAGGCAGAACACTTAAATTTGCTTCGTCTCGCCGAAGTCTGAGTAGGCCGCCAAATGGACCACGTATCGAACAAGGTTTCCGTTAACACGTTGACGGAAATCACGACCAGAGCTAATCATGCGTAGCTGCTGCCGCAAGGAATTAAGACCTGATTAATTTATATTTAAAAAGGCATATGTATTACTGACTATAGTAGGAAATGTGCATTAATTATATTACGTTAATAACTAAAATTATGTTAGCATAAACTGTATGAAATAAGTCTGTTGAAACAGTTGTTGAAGAACTGATACAAATACAATTTTTTCCACCGTGTAAAAACTCTAGAGACTGATGGATGAGAGGTTACGGAACAAAAAATATCTAATGAACTTATGACCGGAAATGCATCGTTTCCATACTAGAGACTACTTATTCAATCATACCCTTCTGGCCATTAAAATTGCTACACCACGAAGATGACGCCCTACAGACGCGAAATTTAACCGACGGAAAGAAGATGCTGTGATATGCAAATGATAAGCTTTTCAGAGCATTCACACAACGTTGGCACCGGTGGCGACACCTACAACATGCAGACATGGGGAAAGTTTCCAACCGATTTCTCATACACAAACAGCAGTTGACCGGCGTTGCCTGGTGAAACGTTGTTGTGATGCCTCGTGTAAGGAGGAGAAATGCGTACCATCACGTTTCCGAGTTTGATAAAGGTCGGATTGTAGCCTATCGCGATTGCGGTATATCGTATCGTGACATTGCTGCTCGCGTTGGTCGAGATCCAATGACTGTTAGCAGAATATGGAATCGGTGGGATCAGGAGGGTAATACGGAACGCCGTGCTGGATCCCAACGTCCTCGTATCACTAGCAGTGGAGATGACAGGCATCTTATCCGCATGGCTGTAACGGATCGCGCAGCCACGTCTCGATCCCTGAGTCAACAGATGGGGACGTTTGCAAGACAACAACCATCTGCACGAACAGTTCGACGACGTTTGCAGCAGCGTGGACTATCAGCTCGGAGACCGTGGCTTTGGTTACCCTTGACGCTGCATTACAGACTGGAGCGCCTGCGATGGTGTACTCAACGACGAACCTTGGTGCACGAATGGCAAAACGTCATTTTTTCGGATGAATCCAGGTTCTATTTACAGCATCATGATGGTCGCATCCGTGTTTGGCGACATCGCGGTGAACGCACATTGGAAGCGTGTATTCGTCATCGCCATACTGGCGTATCACCCGGCATGATGGTACGGGGTGCCATTGGTTACACGTCTCGGTCACCTCTTGTTCACATTGACGGCACTTTGAACAGTGGACGTTACATTTCAGATTTGTTACGACCCGTGGCTCTACCCTTCATTCGATCCCTGCGAAACCCTACATTTCAGCAGGATAATGCACGACTGCATGTTGCAGGTCTTGTACAGGCCTTTCTGGATACAGAAAATGTTCGACTGCTGCCCTGGCCCGCATATTCTCCAGATCTCTCACCAACTGAAAACGTCTGGCCAATGGTGGTCGAGCATCTGGCTCGTCACAATATGCCAGTCACTACTCTTGATGAACTGTAATATCGTGTTGAAGCTGCATGGGCAGCTGTACCTGTACTCGCCATCCAAGCTCTGTTTGACTCAATGCCCAGGCGTATCAAGGCCGTTATTAAGGCCAGAGGTGGTTGTTCTGGGTACTGATTTCTCAGGATCTATGCACCCAAATTGCGTGAAAATGTAATTAGATGTCAGTTCTAGTACAATATGTATGTCCAATGAATACCCATTTATCATCTGCATTTCTTCTTGGTGCAGCAATTCTAATGGCCAGTAGTGTATATACAGACGCAGACATGCAGAAAACAGAGAAAACGCAATGCAGCTGTAGAATATGTAGTTGATGGTGACTGGAAGCATTCGAGAACAGTGCTATACTACACCATCTGACCAGAAAAATAGCGAATTTGCACTACTTGTTAACAATTGTACTACATTTACAAGCAATTTTAGAGTACGTGCGAGAAGTGGTCATGATCCTATCGATAGCAGCGACATAAAATCGATAAAATTAAGAAAAATGACGAAAAATACTTATAAATTGGGGGAAAATACGCCAAAATGCTGGGGGAGGGGGGGGGGGAGAATTGAGGGTAATGCATGTGTACTTGCATGTCTTCTGCTTGGTGCAGGAAAATTCTTGTGCATGAGAACGAGTATGCGACAGCAACAGGTATACGAGAAAAAGTTGACATGAAAGCACCCGGAACCAGGGGAAACACTAACTTTTTTGTCCACAGCGCTAAGACGATTGGGATAGAATGTTTAACATGGATGACCACCAAATGTAGAGCAGTAAAGTTATATATGTCGCGCCACAAGCCCAGCTGTGACCCCATAGTTACCAGCAACCGTCTATAATTTTTATAAAGTGTCCTTACCTAAAGAGCGTTGTATTACCAGCTGGGGTGACTACAGAATGGATCGCTTGTTTGAACCAGTGCAGGATTGTTTAAGTGTTTTAAACCCTAACAAACTTTATTTACAATGTGCTTCTCTGTGGTCTCCATCAGTCACAGCCACGCGATTTGAGATGACAATAACCTTACAAACAGTTGCTGTGTGGCCTTTTTTCCGTTGTCCTCTCGGGGTGTATCAGTTCTGTGGTGTAACTTGCGATCGACTCTTATACAATTTCGTGTTCTCTGTGTGTGACTTAGAACACTATCTACCTGCGATCATTAACAGCAAATCTCTCCATACCACAGTCATCAGAGGGCTTCCAACGCATGTGTGATGATGAAACATAACCATCAATGAAAAACCTGTTTCTGCGCCCTCGTCTAGACAAACGAAGATGTATGCGATGTGCTCCATTTCTCGGTCACATCATGGACATAAGTCGAGTGTTCAGTTTGTTACTATTTGTTGTTACTATACTTTTCATTCGTACTATACTTTTCATGTCCGTCCTATCCAAAATTCATTCAAGTGGATCATTGGGGAGGGCGCAGGACTTCTTAATTGATTGGTATATAAGATGCACAAATATTCTTGTAGAAAAGCAAACAGCCCATGAGTATGTCAGCCATATGACCATATACATGTGGAAAACTGTGGAAAAAGTTTAGAAAATGACGTAAAAAACGGTAAAAAATTTATGTTAGAGACATAAAAATTCACGGAAGTAACGTGTAAAATGGCGAAAACCTAGTAAACTTATAGAAACTGACCGAGGATACATAAAAGTAAAGACAAATGCCATGAAAAGAGTACTGAGAAAAATCAATAAAATTGCATATTCTGTAGGAGGAGAGTAGATTGATGTTACATATACACACCTTAATAATGGAGAGAGGTGCCATTCTGGAGACGTGGCGTCAAGGCGAAACGGTAATATTATCCTGCACATGAGCAATACAACCTACCATCAGGCCATGGCGGTGGTAAACTGCGGTAAGAGTGTTTCAGGTCCCCTGGCTACAGATCGTGGTGTTTATTTCTTCGTATGCACTTTCGGCTGTCGACGATCATTTTATAGGACTGTTGTGAGCATACCATAATTTCCGAACCGTAATCGGGCTTGAACTTCGTAAAGGTCAGGCGTCATACATCTCTGCAACCCTATTTAGTGTTTGTGTTACAACGAATCGATGTTTTCTTTGTTGTGCGAGGTGGTAGTTTTATACTTTACAGTTTGTCACCATAGTTTATCGTAAGAAACTTGCAGGGAGAATGTGTGTCATGCGCTGGGAATATATTTTTCATACTGGAATATTAACAGCGTTGCATTCCACACGACTAATAGGTCGGAAGCCGAGCCGCTCCAGCATTACAACGGGTTTTAAGTGCAGAACCGTGTAGCTTTAGGAATGTATGTGATGTGTTTATGTTCCACGATCATTTCCCTTTTACCAGAACCTTCTTGGAACTGACCCCAGACACTGCACCAATATTTCTGAATTGATTGCGCAATTGATTTATGTAAAAAGCTTCAAACTACGTCCGTCTGGAGCTCCATCATGTAAAAACCTCACGTTTCTTCTTCGTAACCATGTGTTATATTATCACAACACTCCCATATTTATTAAACACCGATAAGGGGTGATAACTTACTCCACATGTGCGCATCTGGAGAGCTCTTGTACACTTGGATGGGAGCTGTGAGTAAGATTAGTGAGGAACAGTTTTTGAAGAACAGCAGTTACAGACTCGGTTTGTTCTGTTCCTTTACGAGACGTGGAATGTAGTGCATATAGTAGCCTCCTACTTCAGGTCGGCTGCAACTGAAATCGGTGATAGAGTTTCAGGGAGTGTTGGTCAAAGAGAATGCGAGGAGATCTCTCAATCTCCAACTTTATGCTAAGAATACGAGAATGCCCTGTGACTCCCATCTGCGTAGGCTCGAAACAGCATATCCAGACACTCCGGGATGATGATGGCATTGAAACAGAGGATGACACGCGTAAAGCTGAAATACTAAACACCTTTTTCCAAAGCTGTTTCACAGAGGAAGACGGCACTGCAGTTCCTTCTCTAAATCCTCGCACAAACGAAAAAATGGCTGACATCGAAATAAGTGTCCAAGGAATAGAAAAGCAACTGGAATCACTCAACAGAGGAAAGTCCACTGGACCTGACGGGATACCAATTCGATTCTACACAGAGTACGCGAAAGAACTTGCCCCCCTTCTAACAGCCGTGTACCGCAAGTCTCTAGAGGAACGGAGGGTTCCAAATGATTGGAAAAGAGCACAGGTAGTCCCAGTCTTCAAGAAGGGTCGTCGAGCAGATGCGCAAAACTATAGACCTATATCTCTGACGTCGATCTGTTGTAGAATTTTAGAACATGTTTTTTGCTCGAGTATCATGTCGTTTTTGGAAAACCAGAATCTGCTATGTAGGAATCAACATGGATTCCGGAAACAGCGATCGTGTGAGATCCAACTCGCGTTATTTGTTCATGAGACCCAGAAAATATTAGATACAGGCTCCCAGGTAGATGCTATTTTTCTTGACTTCCGGAAGGCGTTCGATACAGTTCCGCACTGTCGCCTGATAAACAAAGTAAGAGCCTACGGAATATCAGACCAGCTGTGTGGCTGGATTGAAGAGTTTTTAGCAAACAGAACACAGCATGTTGTTCTCAATGGAGAGACGTCTACAGACGTTAAAGTAACCTCTGGCGTGCCACAGGGGAGTGTTTTGGGTCCATTGCTTTTCACAATATATATAAATGACCTAGTAGATAGTGTCGGAAGTTCCATGCGGCTTTTCGCGGATGATGCTGTAGTATACAGAGAAGTTGCAGCATTAGAAAATTGTAGCGAAATGCAGGAAGATCTGCAGCGGATAGGCACTTGGTGCAGGGAGTGGCAACTGTCCCTTAACATAGACAAATGTAATGTATTGCGAATACATAGAAAGAAAGATCCTTTATTGTATGATTATATGATAGCGGAACAAACACTGGTAGCAGTTACTTCTGTAAAATATCTGGGAGTATGCGTGCGGAACGATTTGAAGTGGAATGATCATACAAAATTAATTGTTGGTAAGGCGGGTACCAGGTTGAGATTCATTGGGAGAGTGCTTAGAAAATGTAGTCCATCAACAAAGGAGGTGGCTTACAAAACACTCGTTCGACCTATACTTGAGTATTGCTCATCAGTGTGGGATCCGTACCAGATCGGGTTGACGGAGGAGATAGAGAAGATCCAAAGAAGAGCGGCGCGTTTCGTCACAGGGTTATTTGGTAACCGTGATAGCGTTACGGAGATGTTTAATAAACTCAAGTGGCAGACTCTGCAAGAGAGGCGCTCTGCATCGCGGTGTAGCTTGCTCGCCAGGTTTCGAGAGGGTGCGTTTCTGGATGAGGTATCGAATATATTGCTTCCCCTACTTATACCTCCCGAGGGGATCACGAATGTAAAATTAGAGAGATTAGAGCGCGCACGGAGGCTTTCAGACAGTCGTTCTTCCCGCGAACCATACGCGACTGGAACAGGAAAGGGAGGTAATGACAGTGGCACGTAAAGTGCCCTCCGCCACACACCGTTGGGTGGCTTGCGGAGTATAAATGTAGATGTAGATGTAGATGTAGAAAGATGGGAAATCATAATCGTAAATAACGGAATAAGATCGAAGTACTATAAATATGTAAATCAGTATAGGACGCTGTCTGATATACTGTCGGATATACGAGGGCTATCCACAAAGTACATTACGTTTTGGAATTAAAAATAAATAAAGAATTGGAAATTTTTTTATTATATACAGATGAAAGCCACACTTAAATACTACTTTTCTACATAGTTGCCATTTAAATTAAGGCACTTATCGTAGCGATGGACGAGCTTGGAAATTCCTTCGTCGTAAAATTCGGCCGCCTGCGCCTTCAACCACGTGGTTAATCAGTAACCCGGTAGAAATACGATTTTTGTGGATTTCCTGGAAAGAGGCACTACAACAAACTCTCAAAGGTATTGCCAAACTCTGCACAACCTCAGAAGAGCAATACAAAACAAGCGCAGGGGAAAGTTGGGATCAAAGACCTTGCTGATTCACGACAACGCCCGGGCCCACACGGCAAATGCCACTAGTGAAGTTCTCGAATCTTTTAAGTGGGAGTTGTTTCCTTATCCGCCGTACAGCCCCGACCTGGCACCGAGCGACTTCCACTTATTCCCAGCAATGAAGAAGTGGTTGGCTATGCAACGTTTTGATGACGAAGCCCAGCTTCAAGAACAGGTAACCACGTGGTTGAAGGCACAGGCGGCCGAATTTTACGACGAAGGAATTTCCAAGCTCGTCCATCGCTACGATAAGTGTCTTAATTTAAATGGCAACTATGTAGAAAAGTAGTATTGAAGTGTGGCTTTCATCTGTATATAATAAAAAAAATTTCTAATACTTTATTTATTTTTAATTCCAAAACGTAATGTACTTTGTGGATAGCCCTCGTATATGTTGGAAACATATGAATGGACTTAATGCACTGTCATCTAGCTACATTCACACTCTTGTATATGGTACTCGCAAAGCAGTGAGGGGTGGTTTAGCAATGATACAGAAATTGGGATGCAAGCTGCCGCCTCATTGGTCAGTCTTGAAATTATGGAAGAACTTGTAAAATTGCTAAAACTGATCGCATTATCAACAGTAGTGAGTCTTTTCCATCCTATCTGTTCAATTGTACGTTGTTGATTACCACATGATGATTGACTAACGTCACTGTTGATTACCACATTATGACTGACTGACATCACTTGTTTGAGATGGAGAGAGAGCCTTAGTGCGAGCAACACCCTCCGAGGATGGCCTGCACCAAAGCAGTGATAGCGTACATGACTGCAATATGATGGATCAGTCGAAACGGGACAGCTAGACATCTGCTACCACGTCATTGTGAAAGATAACTTTAAAATGTAGAGGTCATCAATCACCCCGAGGAAGCTGTTTGGCAACTCCCCACAACACCACTAAACTCTACTAGTTTCCATGTCACGATGTCTTTTGCATTTTTTTTTGTCAGTACGAAATAGAACATCTGTCTTTTATTTCAATCATTCTGTGTGTATTGTGGGAACAGCAGCAGTATAATTTATACTGTGCAATGTCAAGTTTTCTGTGAGAACCAATGGATGGAGACCTGTTAACGTCGGTTTAGCACCTGACACGGACCTCAAAGTCGTGGTGGAAGAAACAAAATGATGGTGGTGTATGTAGCTGTATTCATGCACTGCTTGGATATGTTACAGCTGAAAAAAAAAACAATGTATCAAACAACAACACAGGGACCCTCTCTTTCAATTGATAGTATGTAGGATATGGCCCTCCCACAGTATAGGTGACGAAACTTTACCCTGATCTATGGAAGTGACTTCGGTCACGAGCCACCAGCTCCAATGAACCAACACCTGTGTATTTAATAGGATCGCCACATAGGCTATGGTCAGTTCAGCCACACAGACGATATTTGTTTTCAATACATGAGGAGACAGGGATGCGGTAATATCTTATTGAGTTCTCTAACAGTTGAAGTTAGTGGAGTTTTTATAGTTTGTAGTTTTTCTCTGTTGGGTGGTACAAAATAAAGCGGAAGAAGAGAGTGTTTGGGTGACAGGCATGAATGCACCTTGAGAGATGCAGAGCTCCTTCGGACTGCAGTACTTGTATGTATTTTGGAGAGGTGCCACAATGCACTAGCAAAAATGCTCGTACTTCTTCCATGTCCTGCACGATGTGGAGTCTTCCTAATTCTCCCAGCAAGATGCACCATCCTATCTGCTGATATTATCATTTCTACTACTTCGTGTTGCAGGGGAAAGCTTCGTTTGGTGCTGGCCTTACACATTGTACACAGTTGGCAGACCTACAATAACATGTTCCCATTTCCACGGAGTGGTCAAAATGCCGTCCTCTCACATTAACTGAGCTCGCCCCGTTTCTCCATGGGATGCAGAAGGTCTTAGATATAGTGCTCTTCGACTTCCGTTCAGGTCCAACTTAAATTGGGACGATCACATGGACGAAGCTGCAGGGAGGGTGCGGCAGAGACTGAGGAACAGTTACAAGATACAGAGGGACTGTCTAAGAAACTGCACTGGAGTTTTTGCTGTATGGGATCCTTAGCAGATAGTTCGAAAAATGTGACTCGTTTCGAGATATGGGAGTGGCACAAATATGATTCACCAGTAGCTGTGATCGTTAAAAGACGTTTCTACAGGATCCAACACAAGTATTTGGTTGAACGGATAGACTTGATTGCAAATCACAGACAGCATTTCTACCAGAAAGCGTAATACTATCAGCGACTCTAGTGTGTGCCTGTAGGCCCAAGACCACTTTTTATACAGGGTGACGACAACGCAGTAGTTATGATCGCGTTTTTGATAGGGGGATCCTTACACGACAAATATGTTGTGAGCTTTAGATCCCTGTGTGGCCAGCTTCAAATGTCAGTTCTCAGTAGTGTTCCTCAAAAAGAACAACGTAATCCCACTGTTGGAAAAGAAAATTACTCACCATGCAAAGTGACTCTCGTGATCAATTTATTAATCTGCCTATCAAGTTAATATCAATGATCTGCCGCCTGGTGGGTCGAAGAGATGGCTAGGACACCACATGGAAGGGTTCTTGACAGATGTTTTGTTTCTTTTCTTGTTGCGGCGAAATCTTTGAACAAATTTTCAATCTCCCACCTACACAGGGCGAGACTGGCTCTCATGATTTGTTTCGTAAACGCTGGTATGATATGCCACCACATTGGTAGAACGAGACCTGGCATAGTGTACAAAACAGCTACATCCTCTTGAATTACAGCTTCTTGTTGTCGAATGTAAAAGGATTGTGTTTTATGCAACACATGAGCCAACAGCGTTAAAGATTGTATTCTCTAATATTATTTAACGTGTCTAAAATGTTTGTAATACACACATACATGACAATTTATTTACAGACAGATTTGAATGCGAGAGACGCTCTCAGGTAGTGTAATTTGTCCATCAAGCTTAAAGAAATTGTTTAATGGGGGTAGGACGTCAAACGGGCCGACTTGAAGCAGGAGAGGCATCACAGGACATTTTAATTTCCAGTGACTATACTTTTACAAATAAACTCATCAAACTTTGTCAGCATCACCAGGAAAGATTCAGGATTCACACCCATAGCAGTGGAAGTTCGAAAACATAACAAAATAAATTTTCTTACGTGCGAAATTTCATCATTTTTTCACTTACTAATGGCTGCATTTGTTGCTATAGGTACACTATTCTTCATCAGTTAGAGAGATTCTTCGATGAATTTTGCACAGCATACATATCATACTCACAGGTGTATGAAACTCTAGAATTTATTTAATTTATGAAAAAACGAATGAACTGTTATATTTTAAACTTTATGTTTAGAAAAAACACAAATTTTATAGTTAATTACCTCCATTTTTACCACAGTTTTTAATAGATTTGGAAAATTCTAGAGTTTCATACACCTTTAAGTATGGTTTGTATGATGTGCAACATTCAACGAAGAATCTCTCTTACTTATGAAGAAAAGTGTACCACAGCAACAAATGCTGCCATTAGTAAGTGAAAAAAATGAACAAATTTCACATATAAAAAAATTATTTCCTATGTTTCCGAACTTCCACTGCTAAGAGTGTGAATTCTGAATCTTTCCTGGTCATGCTGACAAAGTTTTATGAATTTATTTGTAAAAGTATAGACAGTGGAAATTAAAATGTTCAGTGGTGCCTCTCCTGCTCCAAGTCGGCCCGTTTGACGTACTACCCCCCCTTAACAGAGAAATTTTTCTTCAGAGTTTAAATTCTCGCTTTTCTTTATTCCGATCACTGTTTCGAAATAACAAGGACATTCTGTGGTGATCAGTAATTTTCGCATCAAATGTGGAAGTTTTTTCCCTTATTTTACGCAGGGTGGACATGTCTGCTGAACATCTGTAATCGACGGCGGTACACTTTGTTGGATGTCACAAAATAATGAGATGTGAATTGTATCCTGGAGTTGAAGGTAAAAACTATACCGATTTTGCTCATAAAACTAAAAGAAAATGGACTGTGCCTATTCTGGTGGAAAGAGGTCGTCTTTTATCGTCGCAATTGTGTTTTCCTTCTTAATAGATGCTTGATTATAGGAGATGCATTGAAGTTAAATATAACTTGGTTCAAATGGCTCTGAGCATTAAGGGACTTAACTTCTGAGGTCATCAGTCCCCTAAAACTTAGAACTACTTAAACCTAACTAACCTAAGGACATCACACACATCCACGACCGAGGCAGGATTCGAACCTGCGACCGTAGCAGTCGCGCGGTTCCAGACTGTAGAGCCTAGAACCGCTCGGCCACCACGGCCGGCTAAATATAACTGTTACAGAGCAGTGCTCAGAACGACGTGCGCATGCTGGCTGGGCTACTAGAGGTGTGGTGGCCGAGTGCTGTAGGAGGTCACAGCTGGTCTTTCCGATAAATAAGTAACTGTAAGGATAGCCCTCTTTTATCATGGTCTTATTCTGATGGATGTAGCTGCCGCACTCTATTGTATGTGTAGCTTTTGTCAGTGTCGATAATTCTGACCACCCAGCCACATGTTCGCGGAGATGCATTGTACTGAAGACACTGTACTGGGGTCTGTGGCGCTTTAGGCGGAAGGCTTCCTGTTTCCAAGTAGCCGACTTTTCCTCTTCTTCTTGCCTTTTGTCTACCTGTGACTGATTTCCGCAGACTGGAGACAGGATCTCTTTGTACACCACCAGTGGTAAGATAGAACAGTCATCTATCCGTATCTACAGTGAGGAGAGGGAGGGAGGGAGGAAGGGATGTGATGTGAATGGCGGGGGGGGGGGGGGGGGGGGGGAGACTACCACCAACAAGTTGGTTAGATTGTGAGCACCCATCGAGGAGAACGCATGTTCAACTACCACCCCCTCTGCAGTCTTTTGGGACGACGATCTTCCCCAGTATATGTGTTACATTATGACCCATTCATTACAAGTGCTCGTTTTTTTCACGATGATTTCAATGTGTAATTAGAACAGTGATGCATTTCCCATCAGTTGTGGGGAAGTGGATTGGCTTCAGTTATCTAGGCTGCAGGGTGATTGTCAAGCAGGCATCTGTAGTGAACTCTGACGTCAAACAGCAATAGATACAATCTTCACTTATTACACTCCTCTGTGTCCAACACCAGCATCTCGTCAGTTGATCATACTTCCTGCCAAAAGAAAAAAGATAGTAGCTTACACCCCAACCTTTTTTCAAGCAGCTTGTAGGTGAAGTGTAGTTTGAGAGTGTCTGTCTCTAGTTTTCAGCGATATTGCGAAATTTTTCGCAGCAGGATAACACCAATTGTAATATATCGTCAATTTTTGAGCTGCATTGTGATTTTAGGCAGTCTGTGTAGCGCTATGCATATGGTT
Source organism: Schistocerca nitens (assembly GCF_023898315.1). Lineage (NCBI taxonomy): Eukaryota > Metazoa > Arthropoda > Insecta > Orthoptera > Acrididae > Schistocerca > Schistocerca nitens. Next base: position 122,723,653 of record NC_064614.1, on the reverse strand, counting down.
ATGTAATTAAGACCGTTACGATTATTTACTTAATTAGGACCGATCTTTACTTAATTTTCCCGACCATTATAAATAAAGTGCACTAACCTAAACTTTGTCTCCTGCACCTGGACATTTCCGTGTGTTGGGGTGGGGGGAGGGGGTGCACTTGGGCTTCCCATCCAGAACCAGGGTTCGAGTCCCAGAAAGGGTATCACCATTTTTAATTCCCTGCCATTTCACAGATGGGGATGGGGTGGGATGTCAGTACAAGCCAGGGACAAAGAAATTCCAACCACAATTCGAAATTCCCGCCGAAATTCGAAATTCCCCTCATTAGGATAGGTGTTGGGGAGGGTGTGGTGTGGGGAGGAGGATAGTGGCCTGGGGCCCTCGTACAGGTTGAGAAAAACACGTGACATCATCTGGGGGTGGGGGTGGGCATAGTTGGGCACTGAGGTAATTATTGATCAATTTAATTAATTTGCATATCAGTTTGATATCAAAATTTGCTCGGATATCGCCATCTCTCTATTACTACCATTGGCTGCTGATATTTGTAGCTCACTCACTATCACGAATGAAGCTTACAAAAATGAAAGCTCAGCTAGAGAAATACTAATGAGAACACGAAAATTAACTTAAAATGTACATTCTTCTTTTGAATTACTACATCTGCTAACATCCCATCCCATCCCCCACCCAGGAATTTGCGGGAAATTAAAAATGGCGGTGCCCTTTCTGGGACTCGAACCCTGTTTCTACTGGATGGAAAGCCTATGTGCTCCCCCAACACATGGAAACTGTCCAGATGCAGGAGATGAAGGTGAGGTTAATGCACTTTATATACAGGGTGATTCAAAAAGAATACCACAACTTTAAAAATGTGTATTTAATGAAAGAAACATAATATAACCTTCTGTTATACATCATTACAAAGAGTATTTAAAAAGGTTTTTTTTCACTCAAAAACAAGTTCAGAGATGTTCAATATGGCCCCCTCCAGACACTCGAGCAATATCAACCCGATACTCCAACTCGTTCCACACTGTCTGTAGCATATCAGGCGTAACAGTTTGGATAGCTGCTGTTATTTCTCGTTTCAAATCATCAATGGTGGCTGGGAGAGGTGGCCGAAACACCATATCCTTAACATACCCCCATAAGAAAAAATCGCAGGGGGTAAGATCAGGGCTTCTTGGAGGCCAGTGATGAAGTGCTCTGTCACGGGCTGCCTGGCGGCCGATCCATCGCCTCGGGTAGTTGACGTTCAGGTAGTTACGGACAGATAAGTGCCAATATGGTGGCGCTCCATCCTGCTGAAATATGAATTGTTGTGCTTCTTGTTCGAGCTGAGGGAACAGCCAATTCTCTAACATCTCCAGATACTGTAGTCCAGTTACAGTAGCACCTTCGAAGAAAAAGGGACCAAAAACTTTATTGGCTGAAATGGCACAGAAAACGTTCACCTTAGGCGAGTCACGTTCATACTGAGCTGTTTCCCGCGGATTCTCAGTGCCCCATATACAGACATTGTGACGGTTGACTTTCCCGTTAGTGTGGAAAGTTGCTTCATCACTAAACACAATCTTTGAAACGAAAGATTCATCTGTTTCCATTTGAGCAAGGATAAAATCACAGAAATCGATTCTTTTAATCTTATCAGCTGCAGACAGTGCTTGAACCAATTTCAGACGATAAGGTTTCATAACTAACCTTTTTCGTAGGACTCTCCATACAGTTGATTGTGGAATTTGCAGCTCTCTGCTAGCTCTGCGAGTCGATTTTCCTGGGCTGCGAACAAATGCTTGCTGGATGCGTGCTACATTTTCATCACTCGTTCTCGGCCGTCCAGAACTTTTCCCTTTGCACAAACACCCATCCTCTGTAAACTGTTTATACCAACGTTTAATACACCACCTATCAGGAGTTTTAACACCATACTTCGTTCGAAATGCACGCTGAACAACTGTCGTCGATTCACTTCTGCCGTACTCAATAACACAAAAAGCTTTCTGTTGAGCGGTCGCCATCTTAGCATCAACTGACGCTGCCGCCTAGTCAACAGCGCCTCAAGCGAACAAATGTACAACTAAATGAAACTTTATAGCTCCCTTAATTCGCCGACAGATAGTGCTTAGCTCTGCCTTTTGTCGTTGCAGAGTTTTAAATTCCTAAAGTTGCGGTATTCTTTTTGAATCACCCTGTATTTTGGTCAGGAAAATGAAGTTAAGATAAGTCCTAATTATGTAATTAATCATAAAGATTGGGGCTAAAAATCGCAATACAGTCAAAAACGGACGATACCATACAACTGGTGTTATGCTGCTGGGAAAAAAATTTCGTAATCTGCTCAGAATTAGTGACAGACACACTCAAACTCTACCCATCACGTACAAGCTGGCGGGAAAAAGGCAGAGGTGTAAGGTACTATCTTTATTCTTTTTGGCTGGGAATATATTCAACTGGCGAGATGCTGGTGTTGGACAGAGAGGAGTTTAAAAATTGTATTACCTGTAAGCATACAGCTGAGGATAGTATCTATTGTTGTTTGATGTCAGAGTTCGCTACAGATGCCTGTTCAAAGAACATCCTGCAGCCGAGGTAGCCAAAGCCAATACATGATACCATAACTGATGGAAAAAATGCATCACAGTTCTAATTACACTTCAAAATTGTAGTGGAAAAATCAGCACTCGTAGTGAATGGGTCATAATGCAGCGCGTGTACTGTGGAAAATCGTCCTCCCAAAAGATTGTAGTGCAGGCGGTAGTTGAACGTTCATTCTCATCAATAGGCGTTAACAAACTGTCGAAAACTGAGGCCCTCTTACCTTCCCTCATGCCTCCCCCTCCCTCTCTCCCTTCATCCATCCACCTACAGGGGGGTGGGGGTATACAGGTTTTTTTCAAATGGCCAACTGCTTTGCCAAGCACATTGTAGTTTTTCTGAGGCCAACAGCCATCTCCTCATGTTCGCTAACCACACTCTGCCTTTCGATATACCCTCTTGGACACTGGCCGTCCGGCCGCGGTGGTCTCGCGGTTCTAGGCGCGCAGTCCGGAACCGTGCGACTGCTACGGTCGCAGGTTCGAATCCTGCCTCGGGCATGGATGTGTGTGATGTCCTTAGGTTAGTTAGGTTTAAGTAGTTCTAAGTTCTAGGGGACTAATGACCACAGCAGTTGAGTCCCATAGTGCTCAGAGCCATTTTTGAACACTGGCCGCCTTGAGGCGATGCTCCTTCACCGACATAATAGCATGTACAGTCAACAAAACAATAGGACATAAAAGGTCGGCCACCCCAAGTGCAACTTGTTCGTCTAAAATATACCGACGCAGCCCTGTCCCCACACGCAGCCCCCATAGTCAGGGGGCGACCACCCACAGAGTAGGCACACTCCCGACGTTTCAAAAGGTTCAAATGGCTCTAAGCACTATGGGACTTAACATCTGAGGCCATTAGTCCCCTAGACTTAGAACTACTTAAACCTAACTAACCTAAGGACATCACACACATCCATGCCCGAGGCAGGATTCGAACCTGCGACCGTAGCAGCAGCGCAGTTCCAGACTGAAGCGCCTAGAACCGCTTGGCCAGAACGGCCAGCCTCCAACGCTTCCAATAGACCTGTTATTCTGCAAAGGAGAGCACTTTTATTTAATGTCAACGTAACTCTTGTTCAGATATTAGTCGACTCCATGCTACACGTGTTGCAGCACTTCTGCATGCTCACTGGGGCCCTACATGATATTAGGCAGGTGTACCTGTTTATTTGGCTCTTCAGTGTATGTCAACAATAACGGTTATACCTCGAGGAAGTAATGCGTTGTACACAACACCGTCGCTGCTTCACCAGATACAGAACATTATCTTTTTTGGATGCTCGCAGGTCTTTGTGTCATGAGATGCTGCTTTTTTTGTGCTCAACCATTCCTTTCTTTTCATTATATTAGCATAAAGACAACGTTTCTCGTCACCAGTAACGATACAGGATAGCAGTGGTCGGTGTTGTTCACGAGCCAATTGATGACGAGCAAATGTAAATGAATATAGGGCCACCAGCTTTTGTGAGTTCAGCTTCTATGATCATGCAATACTCATAAACCCGATTTTTAAACCTTCCTCATTGCATGCAAATACCGCACAATGGCAGAATGATCACAGTTAATCACTTTTCTAGCTCTCGACTACTCTGATGTGAATCATTCTCGATTAATGCGTTTAAACATTGTTTAGTAAACTCTGAATATCTTCCTGAATGCGGAGAGTCATAATGTGGAAAGGATCTTACTTAAAGCGAGAAAATGATTTTCTTACTGTGCGCCGGCCGTTGTGGCCGAGCGGTTCTAGGCGCTTCAGTCTGGAACCGCGCGACCACTACGGTCGCAGGTTCGAATCCTGCCTCGGGCATGGGTGTGTGTGATGTCCTTAGGTTTGTTAGGTTTAAGCAGTTCTGAGTTCTAGGGGACTGATGACCTCAGATGTTAAGTCCCATGGTGCTCAGAGCCATTTTTTTCTTACTGTGCTTTGTCCAATGGCATTATCCCCATACATGGCGCAAATGTTCCTGGGTGCCTCCACTGCTGTCACCCCTCTATTGAACTGGATTAGAATTTGTAAAGAGGCTGTTTAGGTTTTTATGTTAGTAACGCCACGTAGGGCTCTGTATAAAAATCTCTGACTGCACTGTATGCAATCTGTGGCTGGTTGGACTCATTGTTGGAATATTCGCTTGTCTAGTGTTGGGCAGTTGGATGTGAACAGCGCGTAGCGTTGGGCAGTTGGAGGTGAGTCGCTAGCAGTGGTGAATGTGGGGAGAGATGCCAGAGTTTTGAGAGGATACTACGAGCGGAGGATCTGGACGTGTGTCCGTCTGAAAAAGGAAATCTGTAAGACTGGATGTCATGAACTGATATATATATTATGACCTTTGAACACTATTAAGGTAAATACACTACTGGCCATTAAAATTGCTACACCAAGAAGAAATGCAGATGATAAACGGGTATTCATTGGACAAATATATTGTACTAGAACTGACATCTAATTACATTTTAACGCAATTCGGATGCATAGATCCTGAGAAATCAGTACCCAGAACAACCACCTCTGGCCGTAATAACGGCCTTGATACGCCTGGGCATTGAGTCAAACAGAGCTTGGATGGCGTGTACAGGTACAGCTGCCCATGCAGCTTCAACACGATACCACAGTTCATCAAGAGTAGTAACTGTCGTATTGTGACGAGCCAGTTGCTCGGCGACCATTAACCAGACGTTTTCAATTGGTGAGAGATCTGGAGAATGTGCTGGCCAGGGCAGCAGTCGAACATTTTCTGTATCCAGAAAGGCCCATACAGGACCTGCAACATGCGGTCGTGCATTATCCTGCTGAAATGTAGGGTTTCGCAGGGATCGAATGAAGGGTAGAGCCACGGGTCGTAACACATCTGAAATGTAACGTCCACTGTTCAAAGTGCCGTCAATGCGAACAAGAGGTGGCCGATACGTGTAACCAATGGCACCCCATATCATTACGCCGGGTGATGTCAGTATGGCTTTGATGAAATACACGCTTCCAATGTGCGTTCACCGCAATGTCGCCAAACATGGATGCGACCATCACGATACTGTAAACAGAACCTGGAGTCATCCGAAAAAATGACGTTTTGCCATTCGTGCACCAAGGTTAGTCGTTGAATACACGACCGCAGGCGCTCCTGTCTGTGATGCAGCGTCAAGGGTAACCGCATCCATGGTCTCCGAGCTGATAGTCCATGCTGCTGCAAACGTTGTCGAAATGTTCGTGCAGATGGTTTTGTCTTGCAAACGTCCCCATCTGTTGACTCAGGGATCGAGACGTGGCTGCACGATCCGTTACAGCCATGCGGATACGATGCCTGTCATCTCGACAGCTAGTGATACGAGGCCGTTGTGATCCAGCACGGCGTTCCGTATTACCCTCCTGAATCCACCGATTCCATATTCTGCTAACAGTCTTTGGATCTTGACCAATGCGAGCAGCAATGTCGCGATACGATAAACCACAATCGCGATAGGCTACAATCCGACCTTTATCAAAGTCGGAAACGTGATGGTACGCATTTCTCCTCCTTACACGAGGCATCACAACAGCGTTTCACTAGGCAACGCCAGTCAACTGCTGTTTGTGTATGAGAAATCGGTTGGAAACGTTCGTCATGTCAGCACGTTGTAGGTATCGCCACAGGCGCCAACATTGTGTGAATGCTCTGAAAAGCTAATAATTTGCATATCACAGCATCTTCTTCCTGTCGGTTACATTTCGTGTTTGTAGCACGTCATCTTCGTGGTGTAGCCATTTTAATGGCCAGTAGTGTACATTACAAAAATGGTTCAAATGGCTCTGAGCACTATGCGACTCAACTGCTGAGGTCATCAGTCGCCTAGAACTTAGAACTAATTAAACCTAACTAACCTAAGGACATCACACACATCCATGGCCGAGGCAGGATTCGAACATGCGACCGTAGCGGTCACGCGGTTCCAGACTGAAGCGCCTTTAACCGCACGGCCACACCGGCCGGCGGTGTACATTACATCAAAATCTTTCATTTGCTAACTATGGCTATCAATAGTTAGTGCCTTCAGTAGTTAGAATGTTTTATTTATCTGGCAGTATTGGCGCTCTCTGTATTACAGCAGTTCGAGTAGCGAAGATTTTTGTGAGGTAAGTGATTCTTGAAAGGTATAGGTTATTGTTAGTAAGGCCATTCTTTTGTAGGGATTATTGAAAGTCAGATTGCGTTGCGCTAAAAATATTGTGTGTCAGTTTAGTGATGATCAGAATAAGTAAAGAGAGAACTGTCTGAGTAAGTTCAGTTTGCTCAGCTGTTTGAAAATCAAATAACGTAAGAGTTTTTCCAGCATTGTCATTCTTTACATACAAAGGGAAAGTTTCAAATTGTTGAAACGTTCCCATTTCTCCACTTGGCAGTCCATTTTACAGCATCCACAGCTCCATTCACTACCTCCAAATGACAAAATGACACTACATAAACTCAAATAGCAACAGTGAACTCCAAAAAGCGATAATCAATAAGTAAACCCTTAGCAAACCAGCTTGTAAAACAAAAACGCAACGAAATTAGGCATCAATACAATATACGAGGTGTGGCTAGAAAAAAACCGGACTAGTACTGGTGAAACAATAAAACGAATGCAATAAGGCTGAAAGTCGCGTGGCCTGTCACGTGACTCTCGCTCCGCCTACTGCTCGAGTTTCATCTGCCTCCTGCACTCAGTCTGCCCGTGGCGTCTGTTTTAAGTAGTTGACGTTTTGTCTGTGCGTCGGAAAATGTTGAGTGTACAGAAAGAACAGCGTGTTAACATCAAATTTTGTTTCAAACTAGGAAAATCTGCAAGTGAAACGTTTGTAATGTTACAACAAGTGTACGGCGATGATTGTTTATCGCGAACACAAGTGTTTGGGTGGTTTAAACGATTTAAAGATGGCCGCGAAGACACCAGTGATGACACTCGCACTGGCAGACCATTGTCAGTAAAAACTGATGCAAACACTGAAAAAATCGGCAAACTTGTTCGACCCTTTCCTTGTCAACTCCTGTTAACTCAGACACTGCTCTGATTGTTAAACGGCGATCTTGTCGAACAAGTTTACCGATTTTTTCAATGTTTGCATCAGTTTTTGCTGACAATGGTCTGCCAGTGCGAGTGTCATCACTGGTGTCTTCGCGGCCGTCTTTAAATCGTTTAAACCACTCAAACACTTGTGTTCGCGATAAACAATCATCGCCGTACACTTGTTGTAACATTACAAACGTTTCACTTGCAGATTTTCCTAGTTTGAAACAAAATTTGATGTTAACACGCTGTTCTTTCTGTACACTCAACATTTTCCAACGCACAGACAAAACGTCAACTACTTAAAACAGACGCCACGGGCAGACTGAGTGCAGGAGGCAGATGAAACTCGAGCAGTAGGCGGAGCGAGAGTCACGTGACAGGCCACGCGACTTTCAGCCTTATTGCATTCGTTTTATTGTTTCACCAGTACTAGTCCGGTTTTTTTCTAGCCACACCTCGTACACACTGAAGTGACAAAAGTCGTCGGATACCGAGCGAGGTGGCGCAGTGGTTAGCACACTGGACTCGCATTCGGGAGGACGACGGTTCAAGCCCGCGTCCGGCCATCCTGATTTAGGTTTTCCGTGATGGTTCCTTTGAAAGGGCACGGCCGACTTCCTTCCCCGTCCTTCCCTAATCCGATGAGACTGATGGCCTTGCTGTTTGGTCTATTCCCCCAAACAATCCAATCCAATCATCGGATAGTTACATACATATATACATATGACGGTAGCATCACAACACAAGGTATAAAAGGGCGTGCACTGGCGGAGCTGTCATTTGTTGTCAGGAGATTCATGTGAAAAGGTCTCCGACGTGATTAAGGCTGCACGACAGGCATTATCAGACTCTGAACGTGGAACGATACTAGTAGCTGGAGCTAGTCGCATGGGACGTTCGATTTTGGAAATCGTTAGGGCATTCAATATTCCGAGATACACAGTACCAAGGATGTGCCAAGAATACCAAATTTCAGGCATTACCTCTTTGAGGTTCGCCGATGACACTGTAATTCTGTCAGAGACAGCAAAGGGCTTGGAAGAGCAGTTGAACGGAATGGACTGTGTTTTGAAAGGAGGGTATAAGATGAACATCAACAAAAGCAAAACGAAGATAATGGAATGTTGTCGAATTAAGTCGGGTGATGCTGCGGGAATTAGATTAGGAAATGAGACACTTAAAGTAGTAAAGGAGTTTTGCTATTTGGGGAGCAAAATAACTGATGATGGTCGAAGTAGAGAGGATATAAAATGTAGACTGGCAATGGCAAGGAAAGCGTTTCTGAAGAAGAAAAATTTGTTAACATCGAGTATAGATTTAAATGTCAGGAAGTCGTTTCTGAAAGTATTTGTATGGAGTGTAGCCGTGTATGGAAGTGAAACATGGACGTTAAATAGTTTGGGCAAGAAGAGAATAGAAGCTTTTGAAATGTGGTGCTACAGAAGAATGCTGAAGATTAGATGAGTAGATCACATAACTAATGAGGAGGTATTGAATAGAATTGGGGAGAAGAGAAGTTTGTGGCACAACTTGACCAGAAGAAGGGATCGGTCGGTAGGACATGTTCTGAGGCATCAAGGGATCACCAATTTAGTATTGGAGGGCAGCGTGGAGGGTAAAAATCGTAGAGGGAGACCAAGAGATCAATACGCTAAGCAGATTCAGAAAGATGTAGGCTGCAGTAGGTACTGGGAGATGAAGAAGCTTGCACAGGGTAGAGTAGCATGGAGAGCTGCATCAAACCAGTCTCAGGACTGAAGACCACAACAACTACAACCTCTCACCAGGGACAACACAGTGACCGACGACCTTCACCTAACGACCGAGAGCAGCGGCATTTACGTAGAGTTATCAGTGCTAACAGACAAGCAACACTGTGTGAAATAACCACAGAAATCAATGTGGGACGTGCTACTAACGTATCCGCTAGGACACGGCGGCGAAATTTGGCGTTAATGGCCTATAGCAGCAGACGTCTGACGCGAGTACCTTTGTTAACAGCGTGACATCGCCTGCAGCGCCTCCCCTGCGATCGTGACCACTTCCGTTGGATCCAAGACGACTGTAAAACCCTGGCCTGGTAAAATGAGCACCGATTTCATGTGGTAAGGGCTGATGGTAGGGTTCGAGTATGGGACAGAAGCCGTGGTTGCCAACAAGGCACTATGTCTAGTGGTGGTGGCTCTGTAATGATGGGGGGGAAGTGATTACATGGAATGGACTGGGTCCTCTGGTCCAACTGATCCGATCATTTACTAGAAATGGTTATGTTCGGCTACTTGGAGATCTTTTGTAGTTATTCATAGGCGTAATCTTCCCTAACAACGACACCGTGTCAGTGGGCCAAAATTGCTCACAATTAATTTGAACAAAATGCTGGACAATTCGAGCGAATGATTTGGCCAGCCAGATCGTCCGACATAAATTCTATCGAACATTTATGGGAAATAATCGAGAGGACTGTTCGTGCACAACATCCTTCACCGGCAACACTTTCCTAATTATGGATGGCAATAGAGACAGCTAGGCTAAATATTTCCGCAGGGGACTTCCAACGACTTGTTGAGTCCATACCACGCCGAGTTGCTGCACTACATGGTATTAGAAGATATTCCATGACTTTTGTCTCCTCAGGTACACTGTTGATAATATAATAATCTTGGATTTGAAAAATGACTTAAGTTCACATTTTCATGGTTTTGAGTTATGGGCACAGCGATTTTCCAATAGCCAACATGCATCGCTTAATACCAAAGAGACTATAGTCCCTAACTTCTGTACATTATTTCCAGTAACAGAACATTCGTGTTTACCGGCAAAACAGCCTTAGTCCAGGACTTAAGTTGTTTTGCCTGTCAGGTAATGATAATTGTTAACAGATTCGTGTATAGCTTTAAGTTGGTAAAACGCCTATATTACTTTTGTTTGTGTGGTAGGCCTGCGATACGTTAGTTGACAATGAAAATGGCGTCTAACAGCAGTTCTCTATGTATTGGCGTTGTTGAAAATGAAGAAAATAATGCGCAAAAGAGGAGAACAGGAATAAAAAGGGCTGCAGAATACAAGAGAGCTACGATAAAGCGTGCTAAGGTTAAAGGTTTGGAGCACGTAAATCACGTGGGTAAGCTAGTTTCAGCTAGACAAACAGGTCCTGCTTGCGGGTAAGCAGTTTTGATTTAATTTCGTTTCACAATATTGTTGTACACAATATTCTTGTACACATCATTGTAGCTTACTGAGACCGGTTATTACTAATAATGCAGACTCTTGTTTATAAAAAATTGTCATATATTTCAGATGCAGGAAGCAATGTCTCAACTTGATTTCCGAAAATGCATTGTTAGAAGCAGTTAATTACATGAATGTTTTTTACACTAAGAACGAACAAGATATGTCTTAAAGGGACAAACTGAAAGTATTGCCATAAAAAGACGAAGCGGAAGGAAAGACGAGCCTGGTACTAGGGCAGCTATGTTCAAGTATTATGTAAAAGATCCAGACAAGCAGATAGAGGTATGTAAGAAAGCCTTCCTCAGTGTTTATTGTGTTACGGAATCCAGGATGAAGAGATTGTGACAGTTGCTGCTTCGTGGCAAGTCTCCTGAAGACTAGCGTGGAAAAAAGAGGCTGATATACACTCCTGGAAATTGAAATAAGAACACCGTGAATTCATTGTCCCAGGAAGAGGAAACTTTATTGACACATTCCTGGGGTCAGATACATCACATGATCACACTGACAGAACCACAGGCACATAGACACAGGCAACAGAGCATGCACAATGTCGGCACTAGTACAGTGTATACCCACCTTTCGCAGCAATGCAGGCTGCTATTCTCCCATGGAGACGATCGTAGAGATGCTGGATGTAGTCCTGTGGAACGGCTTGCCATGCCATTTCCACCTGGCGCCTCAGTTGGACCAGCGTTCGTGCTGGACGTGCAGACCGCGTGAGACGACGCTTCATCCAGTCCCAAACATGCTCAATGGGGGACAGATCCGGAGATCTTGCTGGCCAGTGTAGTTGACTTACACCTTCTAGAGCACGTTGGGTGGCACGGGATACATGCGGACGTGCATTGTCCTGTTGGAACAGCAAGTTCCCTTGCCGGTCTAGGAATGGTAGAACGATGGGTTCGATGACGGTTTGGATGTACCGTGCACTATTCAGTGTCCCCTCGACGATCACCAGTGGTGTACGGCCAGTGTAGGAGATCGCTCCCCACACCATGATGCCGGGTGTTGGCCCTGTGTGCCTCGGTCGTATGCAGTCCTGATTGTGGCGCTCACCTGCACGGCGCCAAACACGCATACGACCATCATTGGCACCAAGGCAGAAGCGACTCTCATCGCTGAAGACGACACGTCTCCATTCGTCCCTCCATTCACGCCTGTCGCGACACCACTGGAGGCGGGCTGCACGATGTTGGGGCGTGAGCGGAAGACGGCCTAACGGTGTGCGGGACCGTAGCCCAGCTTCATGGAGACGGTTGCGAATGGTCCTCGCCGATACCCCAGGAGCAACAGTGTCCCTAATTTGCTGGGAAGTGGCGGTGCGGTCCCCTACGGCACTGCGTAGGATCCTACGGTCTTGGCGTGCATCCGTGCGTCGCTGCGGTCCGGTCCCAGGTCGACGGGCACGTGCACCTTCCGCCGACCACTGGCGACAACATCGATGTACTGTGGAGACCTCACGCCCCACGTGTTGAGAAATTCGGCGGTACGTCCACCCGGCCTCCCGCATGCCCACTATACGCCCTCGCTCAAAGTCCGTCAACTGCACATACGGTTCACGTCCACGCTGTCGCGGCATGCTACTAGTGTTAAAGACTGCGATGGAGCTCCGTATGCCACGGCAAACTGGCTGACACTGACGGCGGCGGTGCACAAATGCTGCGCAGCTAGCGCCATTCGACGGCCAACACCGCGGTTCCTGGTGTGTCCGCTGTGCCGTACGTGTGATCATTGCTTGTACAGCCCTCTCGCAGTGTCCGGAGCAAGTATGGTGGGTCTGACACACCGGTGTCAATGTGTTCTTTTTTCCATTTCCAGGAGTGTAGTTGCTTTTATTCATGCCCATATTACGTCATTTCCAACTAAACAAACCCACTATGGAAACACAGATGTTTTCTACTTAAACAGCGAACTAACTTGAAAACTATGCATGAAATGTTTCTTGTCAAATATCCTGATAGTAATGTGTCTTACCGCTATTATCACAGATATTTCAATAACCATTTCTGTTTGCGATTTGATACGTCCAGTGTAGACACATGCATTACATGTGAAGAACTGAATGTTAAAGTGAAAAGCAATGCATTTTATGATTGTGTTAAACGTGTGGCTGCAGCAGAACTCCTTGTTCACAAACATCGCAGCAAAAAGTTCTACAAAACACTAGAAGAGGCAACCAAGTTATGCACTGAGAGAGAGAATTTTCTTGCTCTAACATTTGACTGCATGCAAAATGTATGCTTGCCTAAAATACCAATTCAGGACATGTATTATTATCGTCAACTGACAATTCCAGTTTTCTCTGTGCATAACATGAAGACTAATTCAGTATCCTTCTACATCTACCATGAGGGGCAAGCTAAGAAAAGTCCAAATGAAGTATGAAGTTTTCTCCTCCATTATTTCAATACCTGTGTCTCATCTAGTGTTAGAGAACTCTGGTTGTTTTGTGACGGCTGTCCAGGCCAGAATAAGAACAATACTCTCATCAGGTTTTTAATGGCTATAAGTGCTCAGAGGCGTTTTTTGAACATCAGACTTGTTTTCCCTATCAGAGGACACTCCTTTCTGCCAAATGATAGGGACTTGGCAGTAGTGGAAAGACGATTGAGGCGTGTGGACAGACTCTACACAATGAAGGGCGTGTGTGAACACATAGTCAGCTCTAGCGCCAAATGAAATTTTACAGTTACAATCGTTGAAAGAGGATGTTTATGATTACAACAACTGGTGGGCACATTATTACAAAAGAAACGCAAATTCCATAGAGACGCCTGTTAAGGGCGTTTCTAGTTATAAAAAGGTATCTTTCATTGTTTCAACTTTTATGGAATTCTGCTTTTCTGCAGAACAGATCGGAATAGTTGTGGCAAAACCATTGATAGGAGAAATAGTCAACATTCTTTCATCCTTGGGCCAACATATCCACACATCCCATAACTATCACATAGACATGGTTATCCAAATGGTGTGTGTCCAATCAATGAAAATAAAATTAAAGATATACGCAAAATGCTCAAGTACATTCCCGACTGTAATGAATTCAAAGCATTTTATGAAAAAATTGTAGCTTGGGAAACAAAGACAAATGAGAAAAATTGCCGTTTCGTTCTGGAAACTTTGTCCTGTATGTTTATTTCCCTGGATGATTTACTGTTCTGTGTATTCTGAATGTGTTTTTCAATAAAGAAAATACATTATTATGTGTTTATATGCATGAATTTTATTACATAAGAAGCAAAACCGAAGTTAATTTGAAAAACGACTTAAGTCCTTCTTTTTCAAACCAAAATTTGAACATGAAGGGGCCGGCCGCGGTGGTCTCGCGGTTCTAGGCAGGCAGTCCGGAACCGTGCGACTGCTACGGTCGCAGGTTCGAATCCTGCCTCGGGCATGGATGTTGTGTGATGTCCTTACGTTAGTTAGGTTTAAGTAGTTCTAAGTTCTAGGGGACTGATGACCACAGCTGTTAAGTCCCATAGTGCTCAGAGCCATTTTTTTGAACATGAAGGAAGTACAAGATCATGCTTTTCTAATGACAGTCTTATGTAGTTTCGGTGTATGTAACATATGCAATAATTTAATGCAATATTCGTTTCAGTAAGATAATAGACGGTTTTTGTTGTTTCTGAAAATGTACCTCTAGGGACTTAAGTCGTTTCGCAAATTCACGATTCAATTATGATTTAATTCTTTAAGAAAAACTATTCTTGGCTAATTTTATAGAACATGTACTATTTGTGTGAAGGCCTGCTGAAAGCAATCTATGTTCATATAATTAGTAAATAAATAAATATGCTTTCAGCATAGAATGAAAAACGCGAGCCTTTTTAAGGCGCTTTTTAACGCTCGGTTCCCCCCCCCCCCCCCCTTTCCGACAAAATCCTGGCTCGTCTTGGCTTCTTGCATCGAGAAATTGCTGTAACAACAAGCGTCAATCGGACTTACGCCTCGACAAATGAGCGAATTAGTACAGATGTTCACGGTCGTGCTGTGCGCTGCAGACTAAAATGCTGATTTCAGTATCTGTCATTTTCTTTCCTCCCATGTTAGATTTCACGACTGGCAGACGAGCGCGAATACAAATTATATAACATAGAATAAAACGAGACACTAAATTTGAAATCGCCAGTGTATAATAAATATTTAACAGATACACATTATGTTGATGAGCATTTTCAACTTCTCTCGACGTAATGAATAGTCCATTAAATTTCGGGCACATTAAATTTAATGGACACATTATGTTGTTCTTCATATTCACTTCTTTCGCTTTTAGTAGCAGGTATGACGTCAAACTTCAGTTGCTTAAGTACATTAATGTATCATTTTTGAGAATCTCGCATCAGGTTATCTTTTGATTACGGACATCAATACATAACACAGTTTCATATACATTTTATACATCTTCTAGACAGTCTGAAATCAACTGCACAATTTCCGGTGAAAAACTGCTCTGGATGAGGTTGCTGCGGTGCGGCGTGTGGAGGGGCACGCCAAGGCTAAATAAATGAATCTCTGGAAGCGTCCTTCAGTGTGTGCATAGCTTCGCGGCGTAGAGCATTGGTGCTGTTGCTGTTGTATTCGAAGGTCTGTATTACGCAATAATCTGTGTTGTATGACTGTCCTGTGTACATACAATGACAGTTGAAGATATACTTCCATAAATTGAATCCAGTCTTTCTACACTTTCCACTACAAATCCATTTCATTGCGTATGCCAGTAACCTTAAGTCCTTCGATAACTCATAATGCACTTTCACGTTATAATATTAATGACGACTGGAAACGAAATTTATGACGTAAAGCAGTTAACAATGTGTTCCTGGAATATCATCATAATTATAATCGCGCGGTACATCCATGTAGCACGTGTTACGGGCCCCGCAGCTGAACTGCCCAGTACATTGGGCGGAAATTAACTGATAACAGTTTTGAATTCAAAACAGTACTTTTTTGGATTATGTATGCATGGCTGTTCAGCATTTTAAGCACTACATGTAGTAGGTCATTTACATAAAATAGTTCGTGTTTTGAAATGTTTTGGCGTATGATACTTTAGTTCATCATATTTCTCGTGGAACAAATAGGCAGAAGAATTTTATTTGCATGTTGTGTTCCACTCTGGTCTGCCGTTCATTATTTGAAATTGTATCACAACATTGTCGACAGAAATGGTTCGCTAATCATTGTTAAGAAAGCGCACCTAAAAACCGTTGATGTATCATCGCGTCAAACGACTTAGGCTTAAGCGAAACAAAATAGCTGCTAAGTTTGGCGACTTGTTTTTGAAAGTTAGTGCTGATGTAGCTCACTTAGAGCTATTTTTACGTTCCTTCACGTCTTTTCCACTAATTGTTCATCCACTACCGGATGTTTCAACACATTTATGCAAAAGTTTTCACGGGTGATTAATATTTAACCTAGTGTGCTTTTTGCAAGGAACATAGAATAAAGCTTTTTGTTTCCCGCCGCTATCATAGTGTTAGGTTTTAAGTTATTATCTCCACTAATTGTTCATCCACTACCGGATGTTTCAACACATTTATGCAAAAGTTTTCACGGGTGATTAATATTTAACCTAGTGTGCTTTTTGCAAGGAACATAGAATAAAGCTTTTTGTTTCCCGCCGCTATCATAGTGTTAGGTTTTAAGTTATTATCAGTATCGAGAAATTTATAAAAGACAGCACGTCTTTTCCATTAATTTAATGTTCATCCGCTACCATATGTTTCAACAGATTTCCGCAAAAATTTTCATCCAAGCTTTAATGTTTAACCTAGTGTGATGGTTTCCCGCAGAATGTCGCAGTGTTAGGTTTTAATTTATTATCAGTATCGAGAAATCTATAATAGACAGTATCTGCTGCGACGGAGAACAGTCAGTTCCGCTTTGTGGTAATTTGAGCGGCGATAAAAACCTGGAACAGCGGTTAATCCCCTCTTTCCAATTAGCGAAAAGCAAAAGTAAGAACGCCCTGGTCAGAGCCCTTATATACACTGTCTTAAGTAGTGATGTAAAATTTTGTTTGTTTTATGATGGAAGTACGTATTATTCATAAAAGTTAGGCCGAATAAAGTATTGTGACTTTTGACAGTGTTCGGCTACAATTAACGTGCCCTAAAATTGTCGTCTTCCACAGCATAAATACAGTGCTGAATACTTGCAATACGGCCGTTTTCTGTATAAATATCTTCTTGTGTATGTTTTGTCTTATCAAGTTTACTAATAAATAGATTTTCACGTGGATGTATGAGTGCTTAAATCCCTCTGTGTGTGAGTGTCCCATGATAAGGCGTTTTCTCGTATGCTTTCTGTTCGTATAAAGACTAACTGCCCGAAAACCACCTTGAATCTCATCAAGAGGACCAACTTGAAACGACCTGGAGAACTTTTTTACGTCACTGTATAAAAAATTTCTTATTCGAGAGAGGAACAAATGTGGGATGACATTTAACTATTCACTCATCTAAATTCCTTGCTTTGTTAACGAAGCAAATGAACGTCAAATTTTGAATAATATTTCTTATGTTGCTCAGATAATGATTCAAAAGTCAAAATGGGTAACATCTACTATTGAAATAAAATGTTATTAGACGTTACGTTCATATATTATATGTAAGTAAAGGGAGTTATATTTTAAAAAAATTAAGCAAACTGGACCCCAGATTCGTAAATACACGGTGTTCATGAAGTCCGGAAACGCTTTCGATTATTTATTGAACAAGAACGAAACACTGCATAGATATACATATCTCATCTTGAAGAGAAACCCAGAAAGTTTTTTTCGATGTAACCGCCACGGCGTAGTTTGGTAATTTGCCGATAGTCAGCGCTAGTCGCAATCGCAAACATGGCGAGTCCAGGTGGGAGCACAAAACAATGTGGCGCACTATTTTCGGTGCATAGTCACACTTTCTTATTAAAACCAGTTAACATCCAACCTAGTACCGATTACCTGAGATACGCTACAGACACCTGGTACAGAATCAACGTTTTGGGTGGTTCTACTGTTTTCATTTCTATTCTTATAGCGGTTATATCGCTTTGTGACGTCATAGACAAATCATTTGTCTCGGAGTACACTGAAAATGAGCCGTGGTTCTTGATCATTCGTACCTCCTGATTTTTAAAACGGAATCTCTGATTTTTTGTTTACGTTTGCAGGTGTTCTTTTGTAGTAACTTCAGTCTCGTTGGTTTTTACGTGGTAGATACTTTCAAACATTTTCACTTGAGCTTAAAAGCTGGTTTCTTTTTCACTTAATCCATTGGCAGCGATGGTTGACACTTCCGAGAGTACATTCTAGGGCGTTGCATGTCGAACCACACGGGGCAAGGTGGTGCCGGCACTGAAACTCAAGTGTGTTCGCTAGGGACTGTCCACCTTCTGTAGTAAAAAACTGAGTGAAGTTCTCATCGACAGAATTTGATAGCTGTCGTGCTAGATAAGCAAAGAAACACTAGCGACATGACGAGCAAGAAACAGATAAAAAAATTGGTTAGTATACTGGACTCGCATTCGGGAGAACGACGATTCAAATCGCGGTCTGCCCATCCACATTTAGGTTTTCTGTCAGTCGCTAACGGCAAATGCAGAGTTCGGGGCACGGCGTATATGTTCCCTAATCCGAGCTTGTATTCCGTCGCTAAAGACGTCGTCGTCAACGGGACGCTAAACTCTTAACTTTCTTCACTTTTTTGTCGAACCGCTGGCCCTCATCTATTTGTTGCATACATAGTTGGGACGCTGTTGATACTGCTTATCCTCTCTGTTTTGATTCTGAGCTTCGGATAGGCACTGAGTAGGCGTTCATTTTTTAACTTGGTTAACAGGCTTAACTGCGTAAGGGAACATTAAATTATATTTATTCAGTTTCACTTTTCAGTAGTCATTACTTTTTTCAGAAATTGTTTTAATTACATCACAAAATTCATAACAAGAAAGTTCCGAATTAATTTTAACATTTAGCAAATGTTTAACAGTGATATTGAAAGTCTGTCCCTTTCTGCAGACCAGATGTTCCAGATAATTGAAAAAAAGCTCTCAGCTAGAGCAGGCGCCCCAGGCAAGTACAGCACACTTATGATTTCTGTTGTCCCGTCTTTGGATTTAAGAAATTCTTTAATCTTTGGTGAAGGAGTACCATTAACAACACTCTTTTGTTTTCACCTTTCCTTTTATTTATTTTCCAGTACACCGTGTACAATAAACCACGTTCATTATTACTGTCGAAGCAAACCCAAAATTTGTATTCCTGTTGCAGGTTAACATGAAACGCGCACTTCGTTTGCCCATTGCTCAACGATGAGACCAAAAACGAGTAGATATAAAATGGTGGAAAACGTGTAGACAAGTCACTCCGCATGAGAAAACAAAATGAACACATTGTGTTGCCGAATGACTGAGAATTTGTGGCGGAGCCCATCGAATCACCGCTTGCTCCAAGACCTGCTAAGAGAGCCACGACCGTGTCTAAAAACGCAATGTCGAACATATAGCGCTAAAATTTAAAAGCAATCTCCGCTGGTCGTAGAATTCTCAAACCCTGAACATTTTACAACCCCGGACATTACTCGGACAGCACTCAAAACCAGCTATATCCGGAATAATCACGGACGTGTGGTAACACTATCACTGGGAAACATACGACATTTATTTACAACACTTGCAATATGTACAGAAATGTGTTATAATTTTATTGGATGGGCTTAGAAACGTTTACAATTTTGATGTACACGCAGATTCTCATCCTCATGTCTCAACCTCATCGGTTTCTGGTGAATCGTTGACTGTGGTTCAAAAGCACAACTCTAGTCTCATTCCTCACAACACTGCTATGCACCGAGCAGCTGTTGAGTTTGCAGAAAACTATAAAGGCGGGCGGAAGAAGTGAACCGATGGCGGTGACATCAAGCAGAGAACACAACTGTAGACCGAAACGTCATATGTTGTGTCTGCAGCACTAAAATGTTAGGCTCTCCGTACACGGAGATGCTCACAAGGGAACCTCCCCATCGCACCCCCCTCAGATTTAGTTATAAGTTGGCACAGTCGATAGGGCTTCAAAAACTGAACACAGATCAATCGAGAAAACAGGAAGAAGTTGTGTGGAACTATGGAAAAATAAGCAAAATATACTACCTGAGTAGTCCATGTGCAACATAGCTAACAACAAGGAGACCTTGAGCTCAGGAGCGCCGTGGTCCCGTGGTTAGCGTGAGCAGCTGCGGAACGATAGGTCCTTGGTTCAAGTCTTCCCTCGAGTGAGAAATTTTTTTTCTTTATTTTCGCAAAGTTATGATCTGTCAGTTTGTTCATTGACGTCTCTGTTCACTGTAATAAGTTTAGTGTCTGTGTTTTGCGACCGAACCGCAAAACCGTGCGATTAGTAGACGAAAGGACGTGCCTCTCCAATGGGAACTGAAAACATTTGATCGCAAGGTCATAGGTCAACCGATTCCTCCACAGGAAAACACGTCTGATATATTCTATACAACACTGGTGACGGCATGTGCGTCACATGACAGGAATATTTTGTCGACCCACCTAACTTGTACACTTGGCGAATGGGTAAAAAGATTCTTCTACCTTGCCCGATTTAGGTTTTCTTGTGGATGTGATAATCATTCCCAAAAAAGTGATGAAAACATAAGAGTTTGTGACATAAACTGAAAATAAAAAATTAAATTTTTCACTCGAGAGAAGCCTTGAACCAAGGACCTCTCGCTCCGCAACTGCTCACGCTAACCACGGTACCACGGCACTGCTGAGCTGATATTGTCATTGATGTTGTAGATCTTCCACATGGACTTGTATATTTTGCTTATTTTTTCATAGTTCCACACAACTTCTTCCTGTTTTCTCGATTGATCTGTGTTCAGTTTTTCAAGGCCTATCCACTGTGCCAACTTATAACTAAATCTGAGGGGGTTGCGATGGGGAGGTTCCCTTGTCAGAAGGAACTCGTCGCCGACGTGAGCTGGTAAAGTGTCGGGAGCGAATCGCTTCCTGTGTAGTTAAAATATGGCTAGTCAGACGGCGCCACTGTTGAGTGACATACCAGTTAATACTTTACAGATCGTTGCGAATCAGCCCCCGCGCTGCCAAGCGATTTGAGTTGCGCCGAGTCCTCGCACACAGCTCTGTATTTGTTTCATTTAAAGATGAAAGAGCAGGTTGTGAACATTAACTTTCTCCGGAAAGTCTAAAAACATCTCGTTTTATACGATTACAAGCTCCCAGGCTACTGCAGGAGAGATATGACAAGTGGGGTAGTGAAGTGGGAAAAGAATTTCATATTACATGTGTAGTTCGCATCTGTTTATCTATTGCTTAAAATAAAATTATCCGTACATCAATGAAGCAATGTACAAACAATTGTAAACGATACCGACAATATCCTTTTGTATGACTCAGCTTCTGTCATTCCATAAAACTTCATTGTCGAGTGGAAACGAACAGTGAAAAGCTACAAATCTCCGATACGTGTAAATACAGTGGTGTTAACATACAAATAATTTAACGAGCACAAACAACTATCACCACAATTCTATGTATATTAATCTCAGGATATTTGGTTTTCAAAAGAAAAGTAACGATATGTTATGGCGGGAAGAAGTCAGCTGCCCTATATCACTGTAGCATAGTTTGTTCGTTCTATAAAAAAATACGAATTTCGAATCTGCCTGTTACAGATCCTTGGCGGCTACAAACGGCCTGCAGTTTATACTTTTTTGGGTCTCCGGATGAATCCAGAATTTTCGTTGGTTGTTTTTTTATTCCTGTGTAATAATAATAATAATAATAATAATAGAGGATCGCATCTTCCTTTGAGCTTGAATATGTACTCGACATGCCCAGACTAACCAAAAAAAGAGGTTCGGGTGCGACAAACAGTACTCCCTCTCCTTCACTCATGCACACGGCAGCTGCAGTTTTTCACTTCTGAGTTGCAAGTTAGTCGGCAAGTAGTTGCCGAAGTAGATGGCTGTTCATTGCGTTCCTTTCCAGTCTCCCCGAGTACGGGCTTGAAGGCAGTCGTTGAGACTTCGTTCTAATATCATAGACCCTGTCAAGTGTATATAGAGCGGCTTCCCGATGGAATGCACAAACGATAACTATATCGAAACTTCCTGGCAGATTAAAACTGTGTGCCGGACCGAGACTCGAACTCGGGACCTTTGCCTTTCGCGGGCAAGTGCTCTACCGACTGAGCTACCCAAGCACGACTCACGCCCCGTCCTCACAGCTTTACTTCTGCCAGTACCTCGTCTCCTACTTTCCAAACTTTACAGAAGCTCTCCTGCGAACCCTGCAGAACTAGCACTCCTGAAAGAAAGGATATTGCAGAGACATGGCTTAGCCACAGCCTGGGGGATGTTTCCAGAATGAGATATTCACTCTGCAGCGGAGTGTGCGGTGATGTGAAACGTCCTGGCAGATTAAAACTGTGTGCCGGACCGAGTTCGAGTCTCGGTCCGGCACACAATTTTAATCTGCCAGGAAGTTTCATTTCAGCGCACACTCCGCTGCAGAGTGAAAATCTCATTCTGAAAACTATACCGACTTACCGGTGCTGGTTGCATCCAATAACCAAGCTGCTGCAGTTGCTCGTGCGTTTACTTAACGGTACTTTCAAAACCGCCATCCCGATAAGAATGGTTCTCGTCGCCTGGAGCAACAACTTCGGGAAGCCGGCAACCTTTGTCCAGAAGTAACGGACAGAAATCGTCTAAGGACTAGACATACTCCACAGAGGACGCGATTCATGAAACCGTTCACTAGTCACTTCTGTGAAGAACCCTTGATATTGCAAGACAGTTCCAGATAGCTCAAAGATTGGTTGTGGAAGTATAGCACGATGAAGAGTTGCATTTATATTATTACATGTTAATACCAACAGCCAAAATACCGCATTCGAAGAGTAAAATTTTGTGAATGCCTTTTGAACCTAGTGCAAGATAACGAACATTTTATAAATAACGTGATATGTACGGATGAGATGGCCTTTGTAGCAGAGCGTTTCTAGGCGCTTCACTCCGGAACCGCGCTGGTGCTACGGTCGCAGGTTCGAATCCTGCCCCTCGATGTTGAGCGCCCATAAGCCCCAACACACACTCGAATCCTGCCTCGGACATGGATGTGTGTGCTGTCCTCAGGTTAGATAGGTTTAAGTAGTTCTAAGTCTAGGGGACTGATGACCTCAGAAGTTAAGTCCCATAGTGCTCAGATACATTTGAACCATTTTGTACGGATGAATTTAGCGTTACTCGTGAAGCTTCAACATCGACAACACCCATTGTTGGTCGGAACACAACCCACATGTCATCCGTGAACGTGACCTTCAGGCACGCTTTGGCATAAACCTGTGGTCTGGAATCGTGGTAGGAGTGCTTTCACCTGTTGCCGGACGTGTTGGATGCGCCCCTGTATCGTATGTTTCTTTGCAATAGTTAGCCTGACGCATTAGAAAGCGTTCCACTTGGTGTTCGGCGTCAGATGTGGTTTCAGCATGATGGTGCTCCGCCACACTTTAAAGTGAATGTGCGTAACTATTTAAATGAAGCGTTTCCAGGGAAATGGATTGGTTGTGGTGGTCCAATGTTCTGGTCTGTCGGCCTGTGTGGCCGAGCGGTTCTAGGCGCTTCAGTCTGGAACCGCGCGACCGCTACGGTCGCAGGTTCGAATCCTGCCTTTGGCATGGATGTGTGTGATGTGCTTAGGTTAGTTAGGTTTAAGTAATTCTAGGTTCTAGGGGACTGATGACCTCAGGTGTTAAGTCCCATAGTGCTCAGAGCCATTTGAACCATTTTGTTCTGGTCTCCACGTTCCCCGGAGGAGCTTAATGCATTAGATCTTTATTTCTGAGGACACATAAACGAACATGTTTATAGTGATCCACACGACCTAAAAAGCTCGCGTGCATGCCGCTTCGGCAATGGTAGATATAGGCGTGTTACTATGTAACGTAAGTGCTACTACCATACGTACGTATGACCCAGCGAGTGGTGAAATGTTTGCTAAGGCACGGTGATCGCTTTGAACACCGTCCTGAATTGGGATGAGGAATCGCATACCGATTGCCCCGAGCGGCATTTTTTCTTCAACCTGTATAATGTATTTGTAAATTTAACTTCCTGAGAGTAAAAGGACAACATTCCTCGCCCTGCAGATTGAAATGAGAACAAATTTTCGGTGCCGGCTCGCCATTGCTGCTATTAGGTAGCACCGCTGTCAAATCTGATCGTCCCCTGTATCTAGCTGGCGTTTCTGCTACATTGTCTTGACCATATGGTGCGCGCGCATTTCCCCCACTCCCCTACTCCTCTACTCGCGAGCAAGAGCCTGAGCTGGCGCCAGTCAACGCCACATAGGTGGCGTTGCGCCAGTGCTCATTCTCACATCAAAATCAGCGAGTTGCTAAGCTCTGAACTAGGGTTTGTCAGCGGCGCTGCTATCGCCCTCATACTGTTAACAGAGCGGTAAATCAAGCAGCAGTCTCGAACTCATGCAGCAGAACCCTCCCTTGCGTGCGAATTGCTATAATAGCTGAAAAGGGCGCTTCTACAAAGAGAGCTGAGTATGTTTGCGTAGCCTCCCTTCTACAGTTGCTGGAAGGACATACTGTTTATTTTCTGTCTGCTTTACCGAACGGCATTTACTCGCAACTCGTGGTAACTCAAACTGAATAAGTAGTTTTAGCTCACTTGTTACCGTCGAAACAGCATAATTAATTGCTATACGAAAACTATGTAACCCGATTTCTGTCATTTTTTTATTTGAAGAGATGCGTTATGTTGCTTGCGTATTCAAATTTCATTGGTTAGCGAACAGCCAATAACAACCCAGTATACGCTACCGGCGCCGGAAGTGGACAGCGAGCCTGGAATACCAAAGCGGTCAGTAAACACGTAGTCGCAGCAGAAGCGGTGTTTCAGTGGCGTCTAACTTAGTTTCTATAAAGCACAATACTGCGTGCTGTAAGGTATGTATTTAATTCTTTCCTCCCCGGGCCAAAATATTGTTGCAGCGTTCATATGTGAAACAAGCAATTCCATTATAAAAATGTCAAAAAGTTGCATGCCAATGAAGAAAAGTTTGACCGTTCTTCGTCATTCATCCCTCATTTTTTCGAACAATGGAATTTAGAAGCGTAATTCCTCTGCCTTTAGTGTGTTTCCCAGTGAATAAGCTAGCTGACGCATACGCGTCCATAACGATCAAGCTTAGTGATCAGAGTTGCAGAATAAACAGAATTATCTCGATGGATGACTCTTGCTATACAGCGGATTGCGAACTGTCGCGAAACTTCCTGACGTAGCCACAAAATCATTTTTTTAAAATGAATATTTTTCTTTGAAACGTGTTTAGGAAATTTCACAGCAGCCTACTCCGCCATACCTTCCTAGCAATTCTAGACGAGCAATGCGCAAAATACAGTTTAGAAATTACGGCCCACACAATTGAAAGCTGTGGGGGCGCGTCGTGAGTCGTTTCGTTTCTTTTAATTATTTCAAAATATCTTTACTTCGAAAGTAAATTTAAAATGAACTATAAAAAGGAATTCTTCGCACAACTTTAACTAGTATCATGTATGGTAATTGTTATTGCTGTCTTTCGTGTGTTTAATGTGATGAAAATAAGTTTCAACCCTTTAACTAAGAAATAGGAAGTTACAAAATATTCTCCAGTCTGAGCAAAAATGTACTCAAAATTACAACATCCAGGCTTGTCACACCATAGGAGTTAAATTTTATAGGTATTCTAAAGATCTGAATTGTATGATAATTCTGTACTGATTAACAACTCTGGAGGGCGATGATGATGATGATGATCCCTCCGCTCCCCATAAACCCGTATATTAACAAAGTGCTTGAGAATGTACGTCGCCCATAATACATTGTGCTCAGAACACAGTATGTTGCAGTGCAGAATTGCCACCGAATATTGATTCTTATAATGTTAATGATTGGAAGTAGGGTCTGTGGTATGGTAACTAAACTTCTGAAATTGTGATCCCCAAAAGGAGCAAACACACAGGACGAAGTTGCTGAATAAATAGAAATATGTAATAGCATCTATAACGCCTCATTTTTTCAGTAGAAGTTCGTATCCAATATGCTCACCAATAAACTGAAAACTTCATTTTACTTTACGTTCTAATGTCGTTGTCGAATTTTTATTGTATTTTTTTCTGTTTCTGTGTTAAGTAGTTGCCTGTTTACAGAGCATTGATTATTTTACTGAAAGTCAATTATCTTTCTCACACTATGAAATCAAGGTATATGTCCAACAATTGTCTGACGTTAGTGAACCGCGAGTACTCAATAAATAGATTTTCACATTATGCGTAATAAGGGCAAATTCCTGCGTTGCACGGTGCCTGATAATTACCAAGTGTGCGTTTATTTTCTCGCAAGTGTTCCTAAATGATTGAATTTTTCAGTAATTTGTCAGTCTGTTTTGGCTCTGCCACAAGTTGTTGGCCGCTCTTGGCTAGTTGCCTGTGGCTAAATGCGACGCAGTGCGTAGTAACGGTAAACATGCGTGCTTCAAACCGGCGATGGCTGCGCTCATGGGAGGACTGAGTTCATTCTTGTCGAGCAGTTTAATCTCTGTGCATGTTAACATGCATAGAAGTGGATATACGAGTAGTAATAGATCACCCCACTTTAATTTCGGTCGGAACGGCGTTCCGGCATCTCCCAGGGAATTTTTATTGGACTCACTGGAACAAGTCTGCGCCGGAGATTTTAAATAATACACATGTATGCAATGTAACTATAATTTGCCTCTGTGCCGTCACCAGTGAGCACGGCAATGGGCCAACGTGATTGGATGGGCAGGTTCTTGGGGCTAGGGACTCTGTGTGTGTGTGTGTGTGTGTGTGTGTGTGTGTGTGTGTGTAAGATTTGCTTCAGGTAATATTGTTTATATTAAATCTTGTAGTTTTTTGTTATTATTGTAAGAAATTGTATTTTAAAAACATGAATTTCGGAACAGAATTATGTTAAAAAATTGTTTTTCATTGTACGAGGGTTGTTTTTTAAGTAAGGGCCGTTCGCGCGTATAGTCCCGTAGTTCGCGCGGACGCCGCAACAAGCCACCGCGCCATTTGCCAGCATCCTTCCCGTTCACACTAGAGATGGGTCGAACTCGTTCATTCCCGTGAACTACTTCATTCATTTCACTCTTTGCCGTGAAGCGTTCAAATGAAGTAGTTCATTCATGAAGTACGGAAGCCTGGCGAAGTTGCCAGTTCGCCGCTCAGCTGCGGCTACGCTCGCTTCGCCTCGCTCGTAGCTTCGTAATACTTCATAATTTTACCAACAGATGGCCGAACTATGCAGTAACGTGCACGCAACGTTTTGCGCTCTTATAGCGTCTGAGTTAAATAGAGCATGGTCGAAGGGGACAAAGGAAAGATAAACAGAGAAGCCTGTCACATATAAAGAAGGTATTACATTTAATCTTGCTCGACATTTTCTCATGAAGCGCCCAAAAAAGTCTTTATCTGCTAAATGAAACATTATTTGTTGAATTCATGGACTGAAAACTAAGACTACCAACGAAATGCAGTCCAATTTTATGTTCCTTTTAAAATTTAATCCAAAATAGAATGAGTATGTTTACCACTGTCACAAAGTCTATATACCTACGTTAAGTAATTATTCAGAAGTTTTCCTGTAGATTTTATTTTTGTTGAGAATAATAACCCTCCAGATTCAAAACGTAAAGTGTCACCTGTAGTCATTGGTACGATTTCAAGTAAAATCCCTCTTTCAGTGTTATAAACAAACATTTATTTTCATGTTGGCTGTGCGTGCTCACACAGCCAGCCTCTTCGTTTGTATCTTTAATATTCATTTGTCTGCAAGCGCTGCCAACGGTAGGCTACCCATAGACACGAAGTTTAACTGCACAAATAGTCACGGGTAATGATGTCAGCACTGCAGGAAGCAACTGAAGCTGCTTTCCCCTCGCCCCTCACCCTCCGCAAGCCCACGTAAACCTATCTTTCCCAACAAACACCGCACGATTCGTCGACAGGTAGTAAAGGGAGGACTGAAGTGAAGGGAGGATGAGTGACGTAGCGCCGATGTAGTGGGAGAGGGAGAGGGGAAGAGAGTAAGTTAACTAGAAAAAAGTGTGGAG
This sequence comes from Schistocerca nitens, assembly GCF_023898315.1. Taxonomy (NCBI): domain Eukaryota; kingdom Metazoa; phylum Arthropoda; class Insecta; order Orthoptera; family Acrididae; genus Schistocerca; species Schistocerca nitens. The sequence goes on along the minus strand of NC_064614.1, from coordinate 122,695,655 downwards.
TGTGCTATCTGTGAAGAGTTTGAAGTACCAGTTCATTGAAATTGAGTGGTTAGTTCACACTTCACTGGAGTGAAGCGTTCATTTGAACGACTCATTCACGAGCTCCCCATCACTAGTTCACACTGATGCAAGTTGCAGCTCTGTAGCATCGCTGTGCTACTTTATAATGTTTACGATTATTGAATCGCCCGCCGCGTGTGAGATACGGTCAGTGATACGTTTTTTGACCGCGAGAAGCCTATCAGCTGCAGAAATTCATCGTCAGTTAACAGAGGTTTATGGCTTGAATGCAATGAGTGAAGGTAAAGTGCGTCAATGGGTTAGAGAGTTTAAAAATGGCCGTCAAAACGTCCATGACGAAGAACGCTCAGGCCGGCCCTCTCTGATCACTGATGATTTGGTGGCTGCAGTCGAAACAAAGATTCGTGAGGACAGAAGATTCACAATTTCCACTCTTTCTTTGGAATTTCCACAAGTTTCAAGATCGGTTTTGTACAAAATTGTGTCTGAAAACCTAAATTTTAAGAAATGTGTTCTCGGTGGGTACCCAGACTCCTCACCGAGGACCACAAAGGGAAGAGATTTGCCACTTCATTGGACTTTTTGATTCGTTACGAGGAAGAAGGGGATGACATGTTGAGTCAAATTGTCACTGGAGATGAAACATGGGTATCCCATATCACTCCCGAAAGCAAGCAACAATCGATGGAATGGCGACACACAACCTCACCCGTCAAGGTCAAAGCCAAACAGACGCTGTCAAAGAACAAGATTATGGTAACTGTGTTCTGGGACCGGCGTCGTGTTTTGCTAGTGGACTTTATACCACGAGGAACGACAATCAACTCAGATGCCTACTGTGCAACTCTAAAGAAGCTCCGCAGAGCAATTCAAAACAAAAGGCACAGCATGCTGACAAAAGGAGTTTTGCTCCTGCACGATAACGCTAGGCCTCACACCTCTCAAAAGACTCGGGATTTGATTGATTCTTTTGGCTGGGAAGTTTTGGACCATGCACCATACAGCCCCGACCTTGCTTCTAGCGATTTTCACCTTTTCCGGTACCTGAAACACCATCTTGGCGGGCAGCGCTTCAGTGACGACGATGAAGTGAAAGCGGCCGTGAACTCTTGGCTGTCGGAGCAGGCGGCCGAATTCTTTGAAGAGGGAATTAAAAACTTAGTTGTACGGTATGACAAGTGCTTAAATAAACAAGGCAACTATGTAGAAAAATAGGTAAAAGAGTAGAATCAGAAAATAAGTTTTTTTACAAAAGTATTTGTATCTTTTCTTTTTTTTTTCTTTTTTTTTTTTTAATAAAAACGGCCGTACCACAAGTTTTTAGAAACTGAAACTTATAATTTTTGCAGCTTGGGGGCGTTGTACAATTGAGGAGGTTCCTTCCGCCACCTAAAATTTTAGAAATTGGGCACTGGGCCAGTGGACACATTCTGGACAGAAAAATAAAGGATAGAATGGAACAGATAAAAAAAGACGTTCTGAACTCCTGATCTTAGACATTATACTGTTTCATAGAAGAAATGAGTCTAATTATGATCACCGATTTGTGATTATGTATGCAAATATCTAGGTACAGTGAACAAAGTTTTAACATGAAATCGCGTAAAACTACAAGCTGCTTAACACAAAATAATTTTGCAGACCATAAAAAATACCGTGTAATTTAATACATTTCACATTCATTTGAAAGGAAACAAAAATACTTTAAGACGAGGAGACTTCGCTTTTCGAATGAACAAAAAGCCTTCGTTTGCGGTTAAGGCGTAACACAATGTTGTGACTTAATACTTTTTTCCGTTAGACCGAACAAAGTACATATTGGTTTCTATAATATAAAACTGTTTTAGCGTTACAGCTTGTTTGGGTATTGCCATTGTCTCAAGAGCTCGTTTCGTCATTTTGGAATTCGTGATGGGTGTTCGAAATGTGTATTTTTTTATTTTTTCAAAATCGTCTCGTGGTTTTTGTTTTTAAATATCATCTCTTATTTCTTTAAATAATAAATAGACTGAGTCACGAGGAAGGTCGTATAGAAAGTTTTGTAAATATTTCTTGGAAATTGGCTGCACTATGATGAATTGAGGTCCGCCACCGCTGTGGAAACGGTGACATTTCCATCTAGCTGTGCAGACGCCGCGACTCCAAACAACAGAACTGGGCAGAATCCGAGCCGCGCCTGATGGTTTGGGGGTAAAATGCGTGTCTCACAACCGAAAGGTCGCGGGATCGAATCCTGGCTGGATACGGATTTTTCACAGTCTGGAATGTATCATTCACCTCTTAATTATGTGGACATAGCCAGCAGATTCCGTTTAAATTGTAAGTGTATTTTCAAGAGTAGAGTTGAAGTCGAGCTTGGAGGTCTAGTGGTAAAGTGGCATGCTTGGTAACCCCGGCTGTCTCCAATGATTAGGTTAGATTAGATTAATTATTCACTCCATAGACCCATAAAAGAGGGAATCGTCCTGGGTGTGGAACATGTCAGATAAACACATTACAAAAATGTAATTAGAAAAACTTGAGTTTCATTACTTTTAATGATCCTCAGTCAATAAACAGTAAAATTATGTACATGAATTAAATTTAAACTTCTAATATTTACAGGTTTAATACTTACATCTGCTTTCATTAAATCCATCATTCAGACATTTGCTAGTTTCTTGGCCATTACAACCAAGTATTGTCAAAAATTAAAGTAAATTATTCATTTCAATGATCGTCAGTTAAGAACAGTCAGATTATGTACAAGATTTAAAATTAAACTTCCACTATTTACAGGATTAAGACTTACATCTGCTTTCCATATGTCCATCATTCACACAGTAGGTAGTTACTTGGCTGTTACAACCAATTGTTTTGTTTTTCTTTCTTAACCTAGTGATCACCTCTTAATAATATTTAAACAGTGAATGACCTTTTCCCGTTTGGGCAACTGGCTAGGAAGACACAATACGCCGAAGTTGTTGTTGTTGTTTTTGGGGAAAGAGACCGGACAGCGAGGTCATCGGTCTCATCGGATTAGGGAAGGACGGGGAAGGAAGTCGGCCGTGCCCTTTCAAAGGAACCATCCCGGCATTTGCCTGGGGTGATTTAGGGAAATCACGGAAAACCTAAATCAGGATGGCCGGACGCGGGATTGAACCGTCGTCCTCCTGAATACGCCGAAGTGATTTCCAGTTGAAACACTTACACAAGGACATTGAGCCATGCAAAAGAATTTGTACATATACATACATTTTCCTTCTAATTAAGTCCCTATTTTGCCTATAAACGGTATCCCAAACCTTTGGGCCAAATTGATATTTAGATATGGAAACAATGGTTGCAAATGTATCTTTATTGTGTTACGGACATACACAGCATACACCACACAATGATGTAGCCCATAGTAATTGTTCAAAGCGACGACTGCCAGGCTCAATGCATGTACTGCAACAGCGCATGCAATTCTGCCTGTCTCTCGCAAGGATCCCGAGTGTGTTATGCACTGGAACAAGCAGTGGGTGATAAACAGCATATACCCGAGATGACCACCAAACAGACATACCATACACAACTTAACTCATAGCACATGTGTCATGTGACAACCGAATGCATCGCACTGGCGCATTAACTTGTGCCGTATGCACACCACTATTCCTTTTGACTGTTGTCCATCGCACCAAACAGCTTGTGCTGTGTCCATGGTGAGGTGTGTTACTGTGTGTTGTGCATGAACGTAGTCAAAGATGGAACGTTACTCGTCACAAGAGTTGGCAGACACGCATGTAATATACGTTGCGGCAGGATGTAGTGCCCGTAAAGCAGAGAACGCTTTTCCAATAGGTGTAATCCTAATTGGAAAATGTTTATTTACCAACTTAATAGAGATGGGGTTAGTTCACACCAATGCCTGTCAAAGACATGTCCGAACACCAGACTTTGAGGATATGGTGTTGGATCGTGTGGCTGATCACCTTGGCAATAAGCACCCACCAACTAGCCCATGAAACATGCAGTTCAAAGGATACAGTATGCAGAGTACTGGTGGAATAGGTATTACACCCCTGTCATAAAGAATGTGTGCAAGCGCTGAGGTCAGTGGATTTTGAGCCGCGCACTAACGTCTGTCTATGGATTATCCACCGCAGTGCTGTAGTGCCGAACTTTGTACAGCTTTTATTCTTCACCAGTAAGACCTCATCATTCACCTATGATGGATGTTTTCAACATCCATGTCTGGAGTGAGGACAGTCCCCACACCACCCACGTCGGTGACCACCAGCATCGATTCTCTGTCAACGTATGGGCGGGCATTGTCCAAGATCACCTGCTAGGACCAATCTTATATCTACTGCCTCTATGACTGGTCCACGTTACCCAGTGTTCCTGTGAGATGTGCTGCCACAATTCTTGGAGATTGTACTCCTTGTTATTAGCGAAACGGGTTGGTGCACCAGCCCGCTTTGATTTTAATGCCCTCAAGCACCTGAACAACGTGTACTCCCATTGTTGAATTGGAAAGGGAGGTCCTGTCCCATAGCCCGATCACCAGATTTCAAACTCCAGGACTTTCATCTGGGATTACATCAAGACATTGGTGTATTGAACCCCCATAGAAACGGATGAAGACCTGCTTGCTAGTGTCGAAGCTGCCAGTGTCCTGGTACAACAGACCCCAAGGATCTTTGAGGTAGTGTGGAAGAACTTTAGGCACAGTTGCCAAGCATGCACTGAGACTGCCGGTCGTTACTTTATTTTGAGCTACATTGTTGTGATGCTGTGTACGCCGTGTGTTCCCATAACACAATAAATACACATTTCCAACCGTTGGCTCCCTGTCTCAATACAAGTATAATCGGTTGTGGACTCTGTCATCTGCTTCGGTTTGACCTCAAAGGTTTGAGGCATCCTGTATATGAAGGCTAATCCTAGTAATTTTGACAAAGTTTTCATTAACAGGTATAGGGATTCACGAGGAAGTTGGTCTATTCCGTTTATAAAAATTTGGTGCAAATTGACTAAACCATGATGAATTACTGTCTCCAGCCACGTTTTTCTGCCTGTATGTTAAGACTACTCTGTACGGATTTTGATGCTGCCAGAACACTTGCGCAAGTGCCCCATCGACAAATGAGCGGCTGCAAAGCCTTGGATGCAAAGCTCGCATTGTTAGCGGGTTGTCCGCGAAAGCTTTTAGGTACTGCTGTGTGCCGGAAGTGGCGAGTGCTGTTTAAATCGTTTAATTTATGGTAAAGTGATGATATTCAGTTACCTTATGTCGTTTTCTGATTTTCAGTCACTGCACCGCGCAGTACCCCTTACAAAAAATTACCGCTACACGCCTTTACACACACACCACTTTATCGGCCAACCGACCAATAGACCAATTCCGTTGCAGCCTAGACGAGTTCCAATGGACTTTACTCAGTGTTTACAGCGCTGCGGTGACAGAAGAACTTTTGTCCTGCCGTTGGTCCAGCAGCAGTACACGCGGCATAATTTGTTGGTTAAAGTTGGAGGAGGAGGAGGAGGGGGGGGGGGGGTTGGTCGGTCGGTTGCCCAAAGCGTCTACACACATCCGGTTTGTTGGGTCGGTAGTAATGATTAAAAATATGTAATAAAAGGAAACATTTGCAGCAGTCGTTTCGATGTTATTACATTGTAATCAGTTTCGATGGCTCAATACACCATCTTCAGGCCTTAACTGATGCTGAGTGATTGAACTGCAGTTGTATACATGATCTCACCAGTGGCCAACATCTGTGAACTGGCTTTCGTAGAATACTGTAGACGTGCCAACTCTCCCGATATAAGCGGGAGACTCCCAATTTTTCCTTCTTCCTCCCAATCTCCCGACCGTGAAGACTGATCTCCCGTTTTTCAGAGCAGTTTCAATACTTTCCTTACTATTTGAAAATCCTGCGCCTTCGATATATTGGTGGATGACAAGGTATTGCTGCTAGTTGAGTATGTTAACTAATATTCTGACTAGCGAAAGTGAACACTTAGACACAGAAGTTGATATTCTCCACTCTCAGTTCTGTAACCAACTTGGCAGCAGAGAGAATTGATATTCAGTGGGCATTGGTAGGTCATATGAAATCAGCTGATGGGGTTCTTCAATAATTTGCAAAGGTGATGCTGGCTATTTTGTCAATTCCACATGGTAATGCGGAATGTGAGAGAATTTTTAACACAGTTACTAAGAACAAAACTCAGTTCAGGTCCATGCTTCCAGAAACGTCTTTGGAGAAATTTTTAATTTTAAAATCATCTCAAAAAGGCAAGTGCATTGAGCAGAAATTTAGTTCAGGGTTTTTTAAGAAGGCTAAGTGACCTACGGGTGTGCTGAATAAGTAACTACTGTAATTAGACAAATTCAGACTGATAAACTATTCAGATTATTTGCTAAGCGTAACAGGTACATCCTGCATAAAATTGATTTAAATTTGGGAAAGATGTCTTACGGATATAAGATGCGATGCAAATAGGGGTTGCATTATGAAATGAAAACGTGTCATCATTAAACAGTGATTTATTCATGCAATAAGTGTGTTAATGTCAAAACAGAAATCTAATAGACGTTAATTTGTTTTCTCAGATCGTAATTTCGAACTGTAGTTCTCTCGATAGTGCTTCACTTGAATGTGTGTGAATCCAAAGAAGCCTGCTGAGCTCATCATTTATGTTGTTCAGCATGTTGAATGATAAATTATACAGTCCGAAGGCTCAGGTATGTCCATTATTTAGTATTTACATGTAAATAATAAAGCAAATGTAACTGAGTTGTTACAGGTATTGAATTATTGCAACTTTAATCATCAGGGATGTGTTGTAGTTCACAATGGTGCACCGCTAAAATTCTCCTGATTTTTAACTCTTGAAAGTTGGCATATCTGTCTGTACAAGCGAGGTTGTGACTGCAAACATGGTTGCAGACACAACATTGCTTTTGCAGTATCCTACGAAAGCCAGTTCATTGATGTTGGCCGCTGATGGGATCCGCTCAGCATCACTTAAATCCCGAAGATGGTGTACTGAGCCACCGAAACGGGATGCAATATAACGACATCAAAACTACGGCTGCCGGTTTTTCATTTTATTACGTAAATGAATGACTGATATCCCGCAGACCATCAGTCGCTGGGATGGACATGTTGTTGTTGTTGTGGTCTTCAGTCCTGAGACTGGTTTGATGCAGCTCTCCATGCTACTCTATCATGTGCAAGCTTCTTCATCTTCCAGTACCTACTGCAACCTACATCCTTCTGAATCTGCTTAGTGTATTCATCTCTTGGTCTCCCCCTACGATTTTTACCCTCCACGCTGCCCTCCAATACTAAATTGGTGATCCCTTGATGCCTCAGAACATGTCCTACCAACCGATCCCTTCTTCTGGTCAAATTGTGCCACAAACTCCTCTTCTCCCCAATCCTATTCAGTACCTCCTCATTAGTTATGTGATCTACCCATCTAATCTTCAGCATTCTTCTGTAGCACCACATTTCGAAAGCTTCTATTCTCTTCTTGTCCAAAGTATTTACCGTCCATGTTTCACTTCCATACATGGCTACACTCCATACAAATACTTTCAGTAATGACTTCCTGACACTTAAATCTATACTCGATGTTAACAAATTTCTCTTCTTCAGAAACGCTTTCCTTGCCATTGCCAGTCTACATTTTATATCCTCTCTACTTCGACCATCATCAGTTATTTTGCTCCCCAAATAGCAAAACTCCTTTACTACTTTAAGTGTCTCATTTCCTAATCTAATACCCTCAACATCACCCGACTTAATTCGACTACATTTCATTATCCTCGTTTTGCTTTTGTTGATGTTCATCTTATATCCTCCCTTCAAGACACCATCCATTCCGTTCAACTGCTCTTCCAAGTCCTTTGCTGTCTCTGACAGAATTACAATGTCATCGGCGAACCTCAAAGTTTTTAGTTCTTCTCCATGGATTTTAATACCTACTCCGAATTTTTCTTTTGTTTCCTTTACTGCTTGCTCAATATACAGATTGAATAACATCGGGGAGAGGCTACAACCCTGTCTTACTCCCTTCCCAACCACTGCTTCCCTTTCATGTCCCTCGACTCTTATAACTGCCATCTGGTTTCTGTACAAATTGTAAATAGCCTTTCGCTCCCTGTATTTTACCCCTGCCACCTTTAGAATTTGAAAGAGAGTATTCCAGTCAACATTGTCAACAGCTTTCTCTAAGTCTACAAATGCTAGAAACGTAGGTTTGCCTTTCCTTAATCTTTCTTCTAAGATAAGTCGTAAGGTCAGTATTGCCTCACGTGTTCCAGTGTTTCTACGGAATCCAAACTGATCTTCCCCGAGGTCGGCTTCTACTAGTTTTTCCATTCGTCTGTAAAGAATTCGTGTTAGTATTTTGCAGCTGTGGCTTATTAAACTGATTGTTCGGTAATTCTCACATCTGTCAACACCTGCTTTCTTTGGGATTGGAATTATTATATTCTTCTTGAAGTCTGAGGGTATTTCGCCTGTTTCATACATCTTGCTCACCAGCTGGTAGAGTTTTGTCATGACTGGCTCTCCCAAGGCCGTCAGTAGTTCCAATGGAATGTTTTCTACTCCGGGGGCCTTGTTTCGACTCAGGTCTTTCAGTGCTCTGTCAAACTCTTCACGCAGTATCGTATCTCCCATTTCATCTTCATCTACATCCTCTTCCATTTCCATAATATTGTCCTCAAGTACATCGCCCTTGTATAGACCCTCTATATACTCCTTCCACCTTTCTGCCTTCCCTTCTTTGCTTAGAACTGGGTTTCCATCTGAGCTCTTGATGTTCATAAGAGTGGTTCTCTTATCTCCAAAGATCTCTTTAATTTTCCTGTAGGCAGTATCTATCTTACCCCTAGTGAGATAAGCCTCTACATCCTTACTTTTGTCCTCTAGCCATCCCTGCTTAGCCATTTTGCACTTCCTGTCGATCTCATTTTTGAGACGTTTGTATCTCTTTTTGCCTGCTTCATTTACTGCATTTTTATATTTTCTCCTTTCATCAATTAAATTCAATATTTCTTCTGTTACCCAAGGATTTATACTAGCCCTCGTCTTTTTACCTACTTGATCCTCTGCTGCCTTCACTACTTCATCCCTCAAAGCTACCCATTCTTCTTCTACTGTATTTCTTTCCCCCATTCCTGTCAATTGTTCCCTTATGCTCTGCCTGAAACTCTGAACAACCTCTGGTTCTCTCAGTTTATCCAGGTCCCATCTCCTTAAATTCCCACCTTTTTGCAGTTTCTTCAGTTTTAATCTACAGGTCATAACCAATAGATTGTGGTCAGAGTCCACATCTGCCCCTGGAAATGTCTTACAATTTAAAACCTGGTTCCTAAATCTCTGTCTTACCATTATATAATCTATCTGATACCTTTTAGTATCTCCAGGGTTCTTCCATGTATACAACCTTCTATCATGATTCTTAAACCAAGTGTTAGCTATGATTAAGTTGTGCTCTGTGCAAAATTCTACCAGGCGGCTTCCTCTTTTATTTCTTAGCCCTAGTCCATATTCACCTACTACGTTTCCTTCTCTCCCTTTTCCAACACTCGAATTCCAGTCACCCATGACTATTAAATTTTCGTCTCCCTTCACTATCTGAATAATTTCTTTTATTTCATCATACATTTCTTCAATTTCTTCGTCATCTGCAGAGCTAGTTGGCATATAAACTTGTACTACTGTAGTAGGTGTGGGCTTCGTATCTATCTTGGCCACAATAATGCGTTCACTAAGCTGTTTGTAGTAGCTTACCCGCGTTCCTATTTTCCTATTTATTATTAAACCTACTCCTGCATTACCCCTATTTGACTTTGTGTTTATAACCCTGTAGTCACCTGACCAGAAGTCTTTTTCCTCCTGCCACCGAACTTCACTAATTCCCACTATATCTAACTTTAACCTATCCATTTCCCTTTTCAAATTTTCTAACCTACCTGCCCGATTAAGGGATGGACATAGGAAAAATAATTAAAAATAGACCAGATTACATTCGAGCAAGGCAGAAAACGTATGACAACATATATAATCACTGTAGTGGACTGACAAGGCAGCCAGTCCAGAGACGGGTAGCCGAAAGGGCACGCGTACACACACACCGACTGGCGCGAAGTCTGGAACAGGATTCGTAATGAGTGTGATGAAGAAAAGAACGTAGCTACTAGAACACTTAACTTTTATATCGTCCTTTGGTATACAGCATTCTTGATGATACAAGTGAGACTCTTTAGAGTCATGAAGTAACTAATGGCGCCTTGCTAGGTCGTAGTCATGGACTTAGCTGAAGGCTATTCTGTCTCTCGGCAAATGAGAGAAAGGCTTCGTCAGTGTAGTCGCTAGCAAAGTCGTCGTACAACCGGGGCGAGTGCTAGTACGTCTCTAGAGACCTGCCGTGTGGTGGCGCTCGGTCTGCGATCACTCAGTGGCGACACGCGGGTCCGACATGTACTAATGGACCGCGGCCGATTTAAGCTACCACCTAGCAAGTGTGGTGTCTGGCGGTGACACCACAATCACCAAAATATATACTGCGTTGCGTTTTTGGTTCAAAATAGCTACGTTTCCGAACGCCCCGTTATTAGAATCTTATCGAAATGGTGTACTGGATTTCCTGCAAATCCAGGCTGGCTGGGACGTTTCCTGAAAAGGCGTGGCATAGCGTTAACTAATGAACTACTGTTTTCGGCAAAGTCATAACCAAAGTTTACCGAGTATGAACACAGGCTGGTTGCTGCCTTCAACACTGGAATGGGAAAGATGTCTCGAAACTGGTTCATTTTACTGCTGCTTAGCCAGTAAAACTTCATTGAGAACTTTCAGTGTGTTAATTGGAAGGAGCGTTTCTCACCGAGGCAGTACGATGTGTGATGCGACTCAAGATACTAAGCAGAAGCAACCCAGCATTGGTGGAGTGCATAAAAAATTAGTTGAAGTTACTTAACTGGTTCAAACTGAGACGAGCGATATGACACCTACACCTACTAAATATATCTACTGTATCACAACAGAGATTGTAACAATTAAAAATCACGGATGTTAGATTCACTATATCTGAGGGAACTACCCGGCATATTTAAAAAAAATTTGCAGTGAAGACTGTGGTCGTTGTCGAGTTTACGTTTGATGGGTGTTTGGTCGTACAGTGCTGTGTACGAAATATAGCTATTAGCCTACATCGAAATTGCATTTAATTGTGAACGGAGAGCAGTACATCTTTCCATTCTTGAGAAGTTATGTGAGATGTGCTGGAGGTTGTCTGCCATGTTGCCAGCTCTACACGGCGCGTTCCACACCCACACGCGGATAGGGCCGGGGGGGGGGGGGGCTGTTGCCGCCTGCCATGCGGAGTGAGAAGCTGCCTCGGGATTCCTTTTTCCATATGCTGACGATAGAGGCCGAAACAGGGTGGTGAGTGATCGTCCGGGAAAACGGTGCCGGTGGTTTCAAGGACGCGCCAGTCACCCAAGTGACATTCAGTTGAAAGACTTGCACTAGGCTGTCATGCCACATGACAATTTTTATTATTCTGAATACTTGTCAAACTGGCCATATACTACAACCTGACCATATACTACTTTGTGAAATTGAACAGTTGTATAAATACTTTTCTAACTTAATGAATTCATAACTGTTGTATTCGTGAATGGTGGAACAAGAAATAAAAGGAGGCGTGAGTAATCAACAAGGTTTATTCCTCCACAAGTGAAGACAGAAAACAAATGGAAGAATACAATGCTTCAATGATAGAGCTAGTGCTGCCATTGGGACAGTGATCAGCAAAGTCCTTGGTTGAACCCACTGTCTAGAATGCCAAGTGGTAGAAATCCATGAATAGACCAGTTCCATCCATTGTCAATATCCAGAGGACTGCTAACTGAACGGTGTGGCGCTGAGGTATTGGCAGCAGTGAAGTCAAAGATGAGACTACTGCCATGAGGTGCTGTGTGCACCTACAAAACCCTGGCGGGGTTGGAAGATGCACGCTGTCGAAGAGTCTAGGGTGGCGTGGCACTGTGTGATTCGTGTGATACCGTCGTGCAGTTGTTTGACATGGGTACACTGGCCAGGAGTTGCTCCATTACCGCAGAGGCAGCTGCGTGCATGGGCCACAATTGCGCTGTTCGACTGGGCGACACTATGTATTAGCCAGAAATAGTTGATCGTGGGGTGTGTGAATCTGACCTGTGACCATGTGACGGCAGGCGCCAAGGTGTAGACAGTGTTGCTACCGTAGACTTCCCCCTCAAAATGACTCACTGTGATGAACCACGATGATGTTTGAGAGATCTTGACCAGAGGCAGGATGTTGAGGTCAGACTAGAAGCTGGATGTGGACTTGACTGACCTACATTCTAATAGTTGTTGCATAGGTATGTGGAAAAACTGGAGGCAGAATGCACCTCCTACCTGTCCTGGTGTGGGGAATCCCACAATGGCAGAGGCAAGTCCAGGTCCGTGGACACCACAGTAGATGTGCAGAGAGAACAGTGGCTGGAGCTGAGGTGGCAGAAGGTGCAGCGACTGTGGCAGTGACTACAGCAGCGGCAGCACCACAGCTTGTGATGACAGAGACTGTGACGCCAGTGCTGCCGTGGCGAGGTGAGTGGTGCCCTTGGCCGAGCTGACCCAGGCTCCAAAGGCTGTGAGAATTCCGCTGGTAGTGCACGACAAGTGGTACGAAACTTGCCGAGATTTACTGCTTGGGGGAGATGATGTCTGCCTGAGCACACACAGAACAGAAAGACCCACAAAAGGATAGGGAAGACCTGCCATGCAGAAGTTCAGCCGAACATATCTCCCTGAGGCGTCATATGGTATATCGATAGGAGCAGAACCAGAGCATTTCTGTTGGAGTGTGACTGCCTTAATTTCGACATTTGCGCTTTGGAGGTATGCGCTAATCATTCTTCTTCATCGTCAACTTGTGATGAGAAAGATGCTGATCTGATCTGGGTGATGCCCGTTTGCCTTACAGAAGATGCGAATTCTGTTGAAGTCAGTTGTATATCGTTAGCAGGTACAATGGTAGTTGGTAATTCCTCTTGTCATGATATAGTTGCTAAAGCTCAGATTGTGCTGGTCAATGTTGTGGAACTCAGAGGGACCTCAAAAGGAAGTGAAATGGCCCAGCTAAATGTATGTGAATTTGTTGCCAGGGGGTGTATAGTCTTGCCAGTTGCAAAACTGTTGGTGAGGAGCAGGCAGGCTCTCAGCACATTCCTTGCAAGCATGACCATGTGATCAATGACTTTGCCTATCCCCAGCTACTTGTAGTGCTGTCTAGCCAAATGTTTCATACGAATGATGCACCAATGTCCTTTATGAAGTAATAGCAACACCTGCTACCACAGAGATACCAGTATCAGCACCCATGTCTTTTTGTTTGGTGTGTGTAAGAGCACATCATTTTGGACCGAAAAGGCACTCTGCTGGAAAACCAATGCCAAAGGGACTCGTTCAATAGTGATCAATTGCAAGGGTAACCACTGTGGCTTCATTTATCTGGTCAATGTGAAAGCAAGAGCTTCGTCAAAAGAATCAAATTCCTCATCTGATTTGAGAGGAAGATGAGATATAGTGTCCACATTGGCGAGATATGCCCAGAAATGATAAAGAATCTCACAGCTATAATTGGCCAGGGTAAGCGCTCATCATTTGCTTTTTTGTGCCATCTGGATGGTCAGTTTTGGCTGGGTGGAGTAAACTAATGAGAGGCTTGTGGTCCATTAGTAGGAAAAATTTTCATCCCTAAAGATGAAAGTTGGAAATGCCGTACAGACAATTGCCAAGGCCACCTTCTCTAATCGACTGAAAGGTACCTGAGCTTTGTTAAGCAGTTTTGAGGCAAAAGGAACTGGACAGCCCATGGTACTGATCCTGTGGGGTAGGACCAGCCCAGTATCATAGTAGGAGACATCCACCACGAGGATTATAGGTTTTGCAGGATCAGTGTGGACTAGACATCTGTCTTTAAGCAAGACTTTTTTTACTGTCTGGAAAGCTGTTTCTTGCTCAGGTTACCAGACGAAGGAAACATTTTTCCACCAGAGAGCACATACAGGTGCCGCTATTTGAGCAATATTAGGTATGAAGTGAAGATAATATGAGATCTTTCCGAGAACAGACTGGAGATCAGCGAGATTTTTCTGGAAAGGGAGCTTCGAAATAGCCTCAAAGTGTTTGGCGGAAGGGTGGACATGTTGGAAGTCATTGATGTGACTGGGGTATTCGATTTGAATACAGAAAAAATCGCATTTCTCCCAGTTTCATCTGAGTCCTGCGTTAGTGAGAGTTTATAAGAAGCTTTCCAGATTGTGGATGTGCGTCTCTGTAGTACTGCTTGAGATAATGATGATGTCCAGACAATTAGAGCAGGACATCAGCTCCTCTAAAAAGCTTTGGAAGATGGCCTGGGTAGAAGCGCTGCTGAAAGGTAGACGCTCATGCTGGAACGCCCCATTGTGAGTGTTGATAATGAGGAAGTATTTCATTATGCCTTCCAATAGGAGCTTCAAAAAGGCGTGCTTGAGATCTATCTTCGAGAAGCACACACCCCGTTGTAATTTTCCCTTAACTGTTCAGGGAAAGGGTACAAATCCATGATAGGCAAAGCACTGACGTTGGATTAAAAATCTCCACAAAGGTGGAGTTATCTGTTGAGTTTTTTGACTATGACAAGAGATGACGCCCACTGACTGGCAGATACAGGCACGATAAACCCCAGGTCCTGCAGCGTCATCTTGAATTGTGTCAAGGGACCTGCTGTGCTTTGATGAATCGTTGCTAGGTGGTATCTTTCAAGTTAATGTTGCCAGAAAAGTCTTTCGGCATACAGAGAGTCCTCAAAAAGCTAACTCTTTACACAGAGCTTTGTGATGCTGCTGTTTTTTATTATTATTATTTTGTGGGAGGGGGGGGGGGATTGATCGTAGCCACATTATCTAATATTTGGAGTCCAAAGATGTCATAGGCATTGAGGCCGAAAATGTTAGGACTGTCATAAGAGTGAAGCACCATGACTGGAGTTGCCTTAGTTGTAGATCTGTACTGCATCTGTAGAAGACAAGTGGCGAGGACAGCTCAGTGATTCCTTTGTATGTAGTGAGGGCTTGTGTCAGAGTTCAGAGTTGTTAGGAGCCAGGCTTTTCAAATGTGCATTTATTGATCAATGTAATAGAAGCACCAGTATCGTCTGGAATTGGACATATTGAAAGAAAAGTTTTTTTGGCTCATATACAAGCACAGAGGGATGCTGAGGACGACCAACAACCTGGGAAGATTTATGGGTTGTGGAAATGCTATATCAGATTTGAGCCAGGAATGACTCCTCAAAAACTGATGGATTCAGTAGTACGGTTTCATTAATATTGACCTGATGGATAGATATCTATTGCCTCAGAATCATGAGTGGCCATGTTAACAAACAGTCATTTAATTTCTGTGAGCAAGCATCTTGGATGTGCCCAATCTTTTTAGAAAACAAACATTTGGTTTGGTAGAAATGACAAGTGTCCCTGCCATGAGAGTGTAGCGCTGAGGGCAGGACTGCTATTTGCCATCATTACGCGGCTGCCTCGGGTGCACGGTAGGTTGTTTATGGTGCCTGGTGTGTGGCAGAAACAGAGGACCCATGTGAAGAAGACCGACGGATGTTAAGAGTGGCCACCAGAGGCAGTGACTTTTACAAATGAGCAGTGTCAAAAAATTTGTGTACCTCAATTATACCAATTACTTCCTTAGGCAAATTATCGAATAGTTTATGGGCTGCTTACCGACGTCTGGAGTCAGTAACATTTCAAAAAATGATTCCCATAGCATGATGTCCATGTATGACTTACTGTGGGGACATAAAAATTTGAAGGTGCTTGTAATGCCTCTTAACTCTGAGCTATTGCCATTAGGTCTGGGTAGGATGGTGCATAGTTCAAAAGAACTTATACCGTGCGACGACGGCCTGGGAGTTGAAATACTTATCGAGAGGTGCAATGACTTCTGGGAAAGGAATTGATTCAGACTTGAGTGAGGGGCAAAAGCTTTACGCAAATGCAGAAGGTATCCGTGCCAACTTCAGTTTGTATTCGACCCACTCCTCTCCGGCAGTGTTGACCTCGCAGAACGGTAGAACCAGTCAGTGTCTGCTGCCTTTGTCAACAGCATGAGTGTCGCTTGTTAGCAGGGTTTTCTGCAGAAGCTGTCAGTCCTCCAACAGCAATGTCACATTGTCCACCAGTTGAGTGAAACTTAAGAAGTTCCTATAATGACGCAGGTTCCTCTAGTTGGGCAACTGCCATAAAAATTGCTCAGCGATCCCATGTTGGAAGTAATTAGATACAGAACTGGAAAGTAAAGATGTGCCACCACGTCAAAAATCGGAAACCAATACAAGAACCAGCTGTGTCGCCCCTAACTTGTTGTCTCTCTCTCTCTCTCTCTCTCTCTCTCTCTCTCTCTCTCTCTCTCTCTCTGTGTGTGTGTGTGTGTGTGTGTGTGTGTGTGTGTGTGTGTGTGTGTGCGCGCAACTCAGCATCTCCGCTATATGGTGAGTAGAGTAGCAACTGTTCTTCTCATAATACTCGTAATGAATATTAAACCATTATCATCCTTCTTTCCATAGACATTTCTCATACTGACTGAATTTATGTTTATGTTCCACATTTCTGTTTTCAATCTTGTTATGTGATTGTGAAAGAAAATAACAGTGCAGCCTGGAAGTTCATTCTGAGTCTTCATTTACAGGTCAATAAGACCAGAAAGATGGTGTCACATAACAGTGATGTTCACTAGCTGATACCTCTTCAGATTCAGATTCTTTATTCGTCATTCAGCATTATTACATGCAATAGACTTCATTAAAATGTAACCTATCCCTTCAAATAATAATCTTGAAAATTGCATACTGAACCACTAATTGTATGATGGATATGTGGATGTTTCACACTATAGAAGTTATCCTGAATAGGTGTTGCAAACTGCGTAGTCACAAAAAATGAAAGCCATAAATTTCATGTGGTACCACAACTGATGACACATTTTATTATGTATTAATATTTTTAGTGTTGATCAATATCCTTGATAAAACCATCACTTTTAAGATTGCCATAAATAATAATATGTACAAATAATGCAGAATGTTTTTGTACATTACCATGAATTATTACAGAATAATTATCATTGAATAACTGATATTGATGAATCTTAATCCACAACCAGCCACTGTTTGAAATAAACTTGTCGTAAACCGTGCCAATGATTCATCCCACTTATCTTAAAAGATCCCCTTCATTGACAGCTGGTAAAAATTTAACATAATCCAAAGTGAATCAATTTATTTTGTGTTCACTTTTCAGTATGTCATTTAATGTAAGTGGGAGTGATGAAAGGTAGTGAACCGATGCCAGAAATTACCGATTGCCATATCTCAGAGCCCCCCCCCCTTTCCGAGAAGTGTTTTCCATGGTGTAAATGTATTATTGTCATTGTCATCAGCTTTTGATTATGAGGAGAAAACTCCAGACAAGAAAAACATTTGTCTTTAATAAGGTGATATGCGAATTTCTTAAAATTTTACAGTCCATGTCCTTTATTGCAAGTACGTGTTTGAAATGTAATACAGTATCAAAATATAAACCAGTTTTGAAATGTACGTTTGTACGTATCTACATTTTATTTTTTTCTCCATGTTTGTACTTGTATAGCATCCTGTTGTATAAAGACTTTCATTCTATCAGATAAATGTATTATATAAGCCGAGGTATAACATTTTGTTTATATCCTGTTTATCAATTTTCCAGTTTTGTTTTACTGTATTTATGATACTATTTCTTCTGCTATGTAGTGCATAGCCTTTTTAGAGTGTCAATTTGCTCACCTTCCACTGCAGAAGATGGCACCAAAGTACAAGTTGACTTACTATCCCTCCAAGGCAATAGGAGAACCTATCCGTTTGCTTCTGTCTTATGGCAAGATAGAGTTTGAGGATGACCGTTTTGATAGAAAGGATTGGCCTTCAATAAAACAGAGTAAGTTTTAAAATAAGAGTATCTCATTATCTCACCTTTCTCTTATAATAAGTTGACATACTGTGTATTATTTCTTTTTCTTTCCTTGTTTACTTACGTACGTAGAAGTTAGAGAGAAATTTTTTCAGTGGGACCTTTCTTCAAAAATAATAATAATAATAATAATAATAATAATAATAATAATAATAATAATAATAATAATAATCCCCGTGGAGGCCCGGGAAAAGAATAGGCCCCCGGTATGTTCTGCCAGTCGTAAAAGGCGATGAAAAGAACAAACCACTAATAGGGCTAACCCCCCTTTTAGTGTGATTAGTTGGTTCAGGACAGAACTAAAGAAGCCTCGGACAAGCGCCGTCATGGTCGGGGACGACGCTTGAACCCTATGCCCGCCCACAATGGTAACGACACTGCTAGCCAACTGGAAAATGATTTAAATCCAAATAGAGGTGTTTTGCAGGATATGCTTCCTGCAACCACCCTAGAAGGAAAACAAAGACAGAGGATGAGATGGTCAGATGAAGTTAATCAACACCTCATGTTCTGTTATTATCAAGCAACAAACCTAGGAACCAACACAACTGGATACAGATCACAAGTATACACAACATTTATTACCAGATACCCAGAATTAAAATTTTTAACACAACAACGACTAGCTGATCAGATCCGTGTAATAATCAAAAATAACAGGATACCCCAGTCAGAATTAGAAAACATCAAACAAGAAGTACAACAAATACTGGAACAAAATAATGTGCAATCAGAAAAAGAAGAAAATACAGTAATGGACTCAAACATCCCAGAGCAAACAAACAAAGAACAACACGCACCAATTAAACAATCAGAGGAAAACGAAATCTTAAGACAGCCACCAGAACAAGCACAAATAGAACACGAAGTGACACAGATGCTAGATATAGAAGAAAAATTTCAGCTAACATATATGGAATACAAAGACACAAATACAGACATTAGACCATTCTTGCATAGACCACCAAATAACCCACAAGTCGAAACAACAATAAAAACTATAAACACAATCATACACAACAAAATAAATGAAAACACAACTATGGAAGAGTTACAACTACTGGTTTATATAGGAGCACTCACTACACTAAATATACACACTAGACAGAGATCAGAACCAACCAACACACAGAAGAAACCCACAAAACCAGCATGGCAACACAGGCTACAGATCAGAATAGAAAAACTGAGAAAAGACATCGGACAGCTAACACAATTTATAAGAAATGAAATCTCGGAAAAAAAAAAAAACGGAAAAGGTTAGGTAAAATCTCACAACAAGAAGCAACAGAGCAATTAGACGAAAAGAAGCAGAAATTACAAGCATTAGCCAAATGACTCAGAAGATACAAAAAAAGTGAAAATAGAAGGAAACAAAACCAAACATTCAACACAAACCAAAAGAAATTTTACCAGACAATAGATAACACACACATTAAAATAAACAATCCACCAAACATAACAGACATGGAACACTTCTGGAGCAACATATGGTCAAACCCGGTACAACATAACAGGCATGCACGGTGGATACAAACAGAAACAGACACATACAAGATGATACCACAAATGCCTGAAGTGATAATTTTGCAACATGAAGTCACCCAATCAATTAATTCTACTCACAATTGGAAAGCTCCTGGAAATGATAAAATAGCAAATTTCTGGTTAAAGAAGTTCACCTCAACACATTCACATCTAACTAAATTATTTAACAGTTACATTGCAGATCCATACACATTCCCTGATACACTTACACATGGAATAACTTATCTGAAACCTAAAGATCAAGCAGACACAGCGAACCCAGCTAAATATCGCCCCATAACATGCCTACCAACAATATACAAAATATTAACTTCAATCATTAAACAGAAATTAATGACACATACAACACAGAACAAAATTATAAATGAAGAACAAAAAGGCTGTTGCAAAGGAGCACGAGGATGTAAAGAGCAACTGATAATAGATGCAGAGGTGACATATCAAGCTAAAACTAAACAAAGGTCGCTACACTACGCATACATTGATTACCAAAAAGCTTTTGATAGTGTACCCCACTCATGGTTACTACAAATATTGGAAATATACAAAATAGATCCTAAATTGATACAGTTCCTAAACATAGTAATGAAAAATTGGAAAACCACACTTAATATCCAAACAAATTCAAATAATATCACATCACAGCCAATACAGATTAAGCGTGTTATATACCAAGGAGACTCATTAAGTCCTTTCTGGTTCTGCCTTGCTCTGAACCCACTATCCAACATGCTAAATAATACAAATTATGGATACAATATTACTGGAACATACCCACACAAAATCACACATTTGCTATACATGGATGATCTAAAACTACTGGCAGCAACAAATCAACAACTCAACCAATTACTAAAGATAACAGAAGTATTCAGCAATGATATAAGTATGGCTTTTGGAACAGACAAATGTAAGAAAAATAGCATAGTCAAGGGAAAACACACTAAACAAGAAGATTACATATTGGATAACCACAGCGACTGCATAGAAGCGATGGAAAAAACGGATGCCTATAAATATCTAGGATACAGACAAAAAATAGGAATAGATAATACAAATATTAAAGAAGAACTAAAAGAAAAATATAGACAAAGACTAACAAAAATACTGAAAACAGAATTGACAGCAAGAAACAAGACAAAAGCTATAAATACTTATGCCATACCAATATTGACCTACTCATTTGGAGTAGTGAAATGGAGTAACACAGACCTAGAAGCACTCAATACACTTACACGCTCACAATGCCACAAATATAGAATACATCACATACATTCAGCAACAGAAAGATTCACATTAAGCAGAAAGGAAGGAGGAAGGGGATTTATCGATATAAAAAACCTACATTATGGACAGGTAGACAATTTAAGAAAATTCTTTATAGAACGAGCAGAAACTAGCAAAATACACAAAGCAATCACTCATATAAATACATCGGCTACACCACTACAATTTCATAACCACCTCTACAACCCTTTAGACCACATAACATCAACAGATACGAAGAAAGTAAATTTGAAAAAGAAAACACTTCATGGCAAGCACCCGTATCATCTAACACAGCCACACATCGATCAAGACGCATCCAACACATGGCTAAGAAAAGGCAATATATACAGTGAGACAGAAGGATTCATGATTGCAATACAGGATCAAACAATAAACACCAGGTATTACAGCAAGCATATTATTAAAGATCCCAATACCACAACAGATAAATGCAGACTTTGTAAACAACAAATAGAAACAGTAGATCACATAACAAATGGATGTACAATACTAGCAAATACAGAATACCCCAGAAGACATGACAATGTCGCAAAAATAATACATCAACAGCTTGCCTTACAACATAAACTTTTAAAACAACAAGTTCCTACATACAAGTATGCACCACAAAATGTACTGGAGAATGATGAATACAAATTATACTGGAACAGAACCATTATAACAGATAAAACAACGCCACATAACAAACCTGACATCATACTCACCAATAAAAAGAAGAAATTAACACAACTAATCGAAATATCCATACCCAATACAACAAATATACAAAAGAAAACAGGAGAAAAAATTGAAAAATATATCCAACTGGCTGAGGAAGTCAAGGATATGTGGCATCAGGATAAAGTTGACATTATACCAATTATACTATCAACTACAGGAGTCATACCACACAATATCCACCAGTACATCAATGCAATACAGCTACATCCAAACATATATATACAACTACAGAAATCCGTAATTATTGATACATGTTCAATTACCCGAAAGTTCCTAAATGCAATATAACACATACCGTACAGTTAATAGGAAGTGACGCTTGATCAAGGTCCGCGTCACTTTCCATTCTCAACCAGACTTAACGTCTGAGAAAGTAAAGAAATAATAATAATAATAATAATTTGTTGTAGGTGTTTATGTTCTTCAGTGATTTTTTGAGTTCTTGAGACATAAATATATTGAATCTAATAAATTTTATTGTTGAGGGGTGGAAGAAATTGTCAAACGAGTGGAGGATTTGTCCTCATATGCATATAATATCCCGTCTTAAATTTTTCAGTAATATATTCTGGACACTCTTTTGAAAAATATGCTCCTTTCACTCTAGAAGTCAGTCTTTTGTTAATTTTATTATGAGACTTACATAAATTATCAACTGCTGGAGAAATGGCTTCTTTTTATAGTCTTTTACTTGGAATTTTGTTCTGGTAATCTTGGATCCTTAATCTTAAATTTCCTCAGGAAATGGAAACAAGTTATTTATTCCAGAATGAAATATTCATTTTGCAGTGGAGTGTGCAGTGATATGAAACTTCCTGGCAGATAAAAACTGTGTGACATATATGTTTTCCAGGAGAACTTTTGTGAAGTTTAGAAAGTAGGAGATAAGGTACTTGTGGAAGTAAAGCTGTGAGGATGGGTCATGGAGTCATGCTTAGGTACCACAGTCTATGGGTCACTTTCCCATGAAAGTCAGGCATCCTGAGTTCAATTCTTGGTCCAGCACACAGTTTTAATCTGTCAGGAAGTTTTAAAGTCATCTCTTCTTTTGCATAACTTCAGAAAATATATATTTAGCCAATGGAATGGATGAATGTGATTGCTGTTTTTGTATTCTATTACATCCCATCTTCTTATTAAGTTTTTAAATTTTACCTGTTTTTATTTTACAATGTCTGTATTGTATAGATTTGAGTTTATGATGCACTCTGTCTGTTCTTGTAGACATTCTGAAGAGGGCATGTTGATTATAAAACGTTGAATAGCACATTGAGATTTTGGCGATGCTTTAAACTTATTGTGCTTTATTTAAAATCCCAATTTTCTGACAGTCCACAGCACATACAAATTTGCATAGCAAGCATAGATCATGAGAAACACATACAATGAAATTTACAAAATAAGTTTCTTAGATGGCAGAAATACTTTTACTGTACACGTGCAGTCATTGGCAGCTATGACAGAGCATTTACGCAAATTAAATTTATTTTTATTTTTGTAAGGAATGTAGAGGTGGCTCTACCAGAAGTTGATAAATGCTTTGTGTACAGCCAGTTTAGAGCTGCATTTTTTGTCAGAATCAATAATATCTGTCATCTGGGGTCTGATGCTATTCTCAAATGCTTCCACCAACTTTTTGAAGTGCTGAAGACAGCTACCTTCTCTCACAAGATGGGAATCCAGCTCCCAACTGTAGTATTGTTCCTAAACTAACTGTGATCTTCTGGTTTGTAACCATGTCCAAGGCTCCCATCAGTGCTGTGCTGATCTCATGTGAAAAATACTTGACCTACGAATCGCTATCCACAGGTACCAGAGTATTGACGGCTTGTACATAAATCTATTAAAAGTTAGAAAAACCTCTCCACAGAGTCACTAAGTGGTTACATGTAGTACATCAAACAGCGAAGATCAGGTCTCCTGTATTTGTTATAAAGGAGAATATACATACTTCAGTTCAATTCAATTTATCATATACATGATATAGGAAAGAGAGAGAGGAAGAGCAAGATTTATGTTTTCAGCAATTAAGGGAAATAACATTTTCTTAATTACACTTTACATATTTTGCCTTCTTTTTATGTGCAAGTTGAAAAAAAAAGTTTATGCAGAAAAATCAAAAGATGAGCACTATCTATTTAGACACAAAGAAATTCATCAACATTATAGAAACTTTGACCTAATAGTAGCCTCTTTAATTCTTTTTTAAATGTATGTAAGTTACAAACACTTTTTATTTCTTTTTGTAAGGCATTGAACATTAATTTGGTTAGATACATCACACTATCTTGGTACAGGACTTTGAATGTATGTTTCTAAGGAAATCATGCCTGTTTCTGGTTTGATAGTCGTGTACTTCACTGTTTAGAGGAGAGAATTCTTGATTTGACTTCAGGAAACATAGGGATTCATACATGAATAAACTAGGTATGATCAAAATTTCCAACTTCTTAGAGTCCTCTACATGAATCTCTGTAGACAACACCCTTCAGAATACAAGTAGCTCTATTTTGGGGCTTAAAACAACTTTTTGTGAAACCTGTATTCCCCCAAAATGTAATACCCTATCTTATATTACTATGTATGTAAGAGTAGTGGGCACATAGTCCTGTTTCTTGTAGTTTCCTTAATGTATAACAGTATTTACTAAGTTTTTTATTCAATAGTTCAACATGTTTTTCCCATCTCAAGTTATTGTCCAGCCATACACCTAAAACTTTTGTACAAGAAGTTTGTTCTATCAGACATTTTCCAATCTCTACTCTTATGTTATTTTTTACTTTGTTCCTTATGTGTCTAAAATTCATCCAAGTGGTTTTTTTGTCATTTATAATTAAGTAATTGTCTTTGAACCATTCAGCTGCCTCATTCATTGTTGAAGATATTTTTTCTTGTAGGTCAGCTTCACTAACTCCCTTGTTAAAAAGACTCGTCCGCAAAAAGTACTGATTCTGTTCTTGTTAGATGGTTAGGAAAATCATTAATAAAAACTAAGAAGAGCAGAGGGCCTAGAACAGAACCCTGGGATACACCACAGTTGTCTTCCAGATATGTTGAACAATATTTTGTGGCATTATGTATTATTTCAACACTTTGATATCTGTTGCACAGATACGATTGAAACCAGCTGTATGCTTTTCCATGTACTCCATATCAATACAGTTTCTCTAGCAAAATACCATGGCTGGTGAAGTCAAATGCCTTGTATGGGTGTAAAAATATTCCACAGTTGAAGTCCTCATTATCCATTGCAGTTAAAACCCATTCCAAGAAGTGATATACAGCTGTTTCTCTAGACTTGTTTTTCCTGAAGCCATTCTGTGCATTGGTTAGAATTTTACATTTGTTTAGGAAACTCAACAGTCTCTCATACATAATCCTCTCAATTACTTTAGCAAAACCTGACAGTTGTGACAATGGTCTATAATTTTGTGTGGTATATGGACAGTCTTTTTTTGTAAAGTGGCTTTAATATTGATTTTTTAAGTGCAGAAGGGAATTCACGAGTTTTAATTGATATATTACTAATATCAACTAATTCAGTTATTATTTTGTTTGCAATATGTTTTATGACATGAGGAATACTGTCACATCCATAGCACATTTTATTTTGCAGCTTATTAACTGCGTTTCTTACTTCTCAATGCATAACTGGGTACTAAATCATTGTCTTTTCATTTGTGGGAACTTTTACTACTTACTACTTTTTGAGTTACCCAGGTTCTTGATAATGTAGTAGTCATTGAACATATTGGCAACAGATTGAGGGTCTTCAACAACTTTTCCTCCATTGTTTATGATAAGATTATTGTATGTCACTTTGGATTTACCAATGTTATGGTTTATGGCCTTCCAAACTGATTTGGTTTTATTGCTGTCTTTCCTGATAATCAAATCACTGTTCAGTTTCTTTGCCGCATGAATAACTTTTCTATAGACTTTTGTGTAGCATCTAAGATGTGGCTTTAATGCTGCATTACATTTTTAATGCCAACCCAGATTTCTAAGAGTACCTAAGATTTGTTTATTCTAACCATGAATTAGATTTGAGAGAGATTTTTACTTTTCTAAGGGGGAAAGCGACATCAAAGCAGTATTTATAATCGGAGAAAAATGGCTCATATTTAGAGTCTGCAGCTTTACTTGGATCTCTGTCCCATTCGGCACTGTACAATATGCTATGAAAATTCCTAAGGCTACTTTCATTAATGTATCTTGTTTCTATATAGTTTCCACTGCCATGTTTTTTTCCTAGCCATATTTTTTAGTAAGAGCTTGATTGCCATGTGGTCAGAGAAACAAGTATCTGTTACTTCAGCCTCATAACTACAGGTCTCTTTGTTAATAAACACCTGATCAATTTTCGTCTCACACACATCTCCATACATGGTGACATCAGTTACTGTGGCTTCTTAAATTATATGAGGTGAAGATATTTAGCAGTTGATCTTTGCGTGCTTTATATTACTTCTAAAATTGATGTCAAAATTCCCCAATACAACTGTTGATTTTGACCTAAGTCTCAATTCATTCATTAGATCCTCAAGATTTTTTAAAAATAAAGTGATATTCCCAGAAGGTGACCTATATATACAGACAATTACCAAACCACAGTCAGTCAGTTCACAGACACAGTATTCAAATTCTTTTTCTATACACTTTACATTGCTTAACTTTACTTCTTTAGAATTAAGACTGTCTCTAACATAAACACAAACACCTCCATATCTGTACATTTCTCTGCAAAAACTGCTTATGATTTTAAATTTGGGAAGGGCTGTTGTACATATTTGAAAGTTTTGTAACCAGTGTTCACTGACACATACAACAGATACTTGGTTAAAACTGTCTCTTAACAAGACTTCGAGTTCACCCAACTTATTACATTACTTGCAGGCCAGAAAAACCATAAAATTAAAATCTATCATTAATCGACAACAGAACCATTGAAGATAATTTTCTATAATTATTCCCACCTATTAATTGTGATAATGAATGAGATACTTAAACTAAAAAGCTGGCTGAACTACATATCAGTAATATCAAAATCCAAAAGAGAATACCTGCTAGAAATACACTTAAAATGGACACCTTTGGCTGTGACATACTTGTTGTTGCAGATAACTCAATAATGTATAATGAGATAAATAGAGGAGCAAAATGTAAGAAATCCGAATGAAGACATGCATCAGCAGTGCGTCAAAAGTATGTCAGATGTTTCTGCCCCCACCTACATTATGTACTGAAAGCTTCAAAAATTTATATTTCCCTGACAGTGCCTTAGTGATACGAGGAAATTTTGTTCTGTCAGCAAAGAATGGGAGATGCATCCATTCAGAATGGGAGGCTGGGACAGATATTCTTTTGACTTTGTGTTAACTCATTTTCCAGAATTGGGCATCATTGGGCAGTTGGTTAGACAATCTATCCAAGAGGGAAACATCAGGTCTGTTGTCAACAGAAATGCCCTAACTTTTTGATCCACTGGATGCAGAGGTAGGAACTGGTGATGTCAAGGCTATTATAACATCATTGAACACTAGTATCAAATGAAAAGTTAAGAAAGGTGGGAAGAGAATTCTCTTTAACAAGTGCGACAATGCAATGATTAGAAACTACTTGAACAACTGACCATAAACGTTACCTCCGAGAAGGATAATGTGTGTTGTGTGTATGGCAGAAATTTGAAGATACTATAGGCCACATGCTAGGTGTGTTTGTGCTGTTAGAAGACAGTGAGGAATAACAAGGACTTGCAATAAAAATATTAGAATATTGTTACAAAGGCGTAGGGATTTCTGTTAAAAGTTTCAAACAAGATGGAAAAAAAAAAAAACTAACTTTCTGACACATGAAACCTAAACCTCTAAACAAGCTGTGTCAGAACCAGTTCATGAATTCAGTTTCAATTTATTTACCGCCAAGCTGTCAAAAATTTCATGGATCACAACACGTCTTGTGCTTCTGGTTGTCACATGGATGTGAAAATGAGAGGAGAAAAATTCAGCGTTAAATGAAAGACAATCAGTTGAGATAAATCTGCTGAAATTGACAGGGTACAAAAAGTACGAGACAGTTCCCCCCTCCAGAAATTGTTGAAACAAATCTATCACATTAATTGAAAAAGGCACATATTATTGTTGACAAGTGGGGTCACAGAACATAGGGATTGAACTGGAGACTTACCTCACAGAGAACAGTTTGCTTGCAGAATTTTGAAACACATTTTGTGCTTGTTCACAGTGAATCATAGGTTTGTGTACTAATTTGCACAGATTCTGCAAGCAGCAGACATTAGCAGCCCTTTTTATAGTTCCAGATCATCACCTAGTAAACATAATATTATATGCTTAAGGGATATATTAACTGTTGTGTGTACAAAGAGAAGACCTCTTCGATAATATAACCCAGTACGTTGTTCTTAATAGGAGAAACCACCAGAAGTATCAGTAGTGTCCTATGTAATTAAGGAAATGTGGTAGGACCATTACTGTTCTCTCTCTCTCTCTCTCTCTCTCTCTCTCTCACACACACACACACCTGGAAGGTAGTATTTTTATTTCCCTGAAGTTATTTGTAGATAACAGGACTGGATGCAGCACTTTAAATAAATAAATATGTATAAACAGATGAAAATACTAATGTTATTTGACTGTGTAATCAGAATTAATCACAACCAACAAGTATCTTGAAGTAGGTGTCTGGGGTCATTTAAGATGACACAATTATGACCTAAATCTAAACACATGAAAGCCAGATGTTAGGTCAGATTTATTGGAAGAGTTGTGGAGAAGTTTGTTTCATCCACCCATGTAGATCACTTAACAAAAACCTTGTTCAGTCAATCCTTAAATAACACTCATCGGTCTTTAGCCTTTACCAAGGTGGATTAATGGAAAAAAAGAGAGAGAATTTTTGACAATGCAGCAGGTAAGAAACTGCTTCTGAATGCACTGAAGGCTTCTCACATAATTGTCCTAATGCTTGCTTTGGCTGATCAGGTACTATCAGCTAAATTCAAAGAGTTGCATGCTTTATCGTAGGTTCCGTCTAAACAGCAGGTGCACTGCTGATAGCATTACTCTTAACATTGAGTGCCTACATTACAGTATGAGTCAATAACATGTTAATTCTACCCCTGTGAAGCCCAAGTTGAAATATCAACAATATTATAAAAAGAACAGAGGACTGTTAGCCATAAAAATGACACACTGAGTTGCAGATAGGCACAACGAAAAGACTGTTGTACATTGAGATTTCCACCAAAGCTTCTACAGAAAAGAAAAGAAAAATCCAACGTCCACACAAGCAAGCATACCTCATGCACAGATGACCGCTACCTCTGGACATTCTGGCCAGAATGCAACAAAAGCAGCAAAGTGGAGTGGGGTGGGGAAGGGAGTGCAGGGTAAGGGTAGGGGGAGAAGAGCACTGCCTAGTGGAGTGTGCAGGGGCTAGATGGCAGGTACAATATCAGGAGGCAGTGGGAGAGGGGGCTGAGTGAAAAAGGAGAGGAGCAGAGCAGAGAAGGGAAAGGGGGGGGGGGGGGGAGCTGGTGTGCACATTGGCAGAGTGCGGTGCATAATGAGGGTGAGACAATGTGAACTGGGAGAAGGTGATAGGACAGGGGGCAGAAATTTTTGGGTGGAGGGTGTGGGGACAGTAGGTTACGTTAGTTTAAGGCTGGAATCATTTTGAGAACGGAGAATGTGTTACACAGATACCTTTAATCTGTGCAGTTTAGAAGAGCTAGTGGTGGGAGGGAGGATCCAGATTGGGGGGAGGGGGGGTGTTGTGAAGCAGCTGTTGAAATCGGGCATGTTATGTACAGCTGCAAGTTGTGGGTGGTCCATTTCGTTCTTGACTGCTGTTTGGTGATGGCCATTAATCCTGGTAGACAGCTAGTTGGTAGTCATACCAGTATAAAAAGCTGTACAGTGATTGCAGCAGAGATGGTATATGACATGGCTGCTTTCTCACTGGTGACCTGCCCTTCAGTGGTATAGGCTAAGTCTTTGACAGGACTGGAATAGGAAGTGATGGGTAGGTGCATTGGACAGGTCTTGCACAGGGTTATGATCCCTGTGTCAAGGGATGGGGTTTGGAGTGGCATAGGGATATACTAGGATGTTATGAAGGTGTCCAAAATTTCAGGGCATAATGATAGATAATGAAAACCCTGATGAAAGATGTGATTCAGTTTTTCCTGTCTGGGATGGAATTGGGTGATGAAAGGAATGCTTCTTTGTGGCTGGTTCTTGTGGATGGTGGGAAGACTGGGAGTGTATGGGGATATGGCATGGGAAACATGTTTGCAGACTAGGTCTGGGGGATAGTGCCTGCTTCTGAATCCCTTTGTGGGACCTTCAGCATACTGGAGAATGGAGTTCTTGTCACTGTAGGCACACCCGCTCTGGGAAAGTCATGATGACTTTTTGTGGCTGCAGGGAGCCACTGCTCATTGTCTTTCTGGAATGTGGTATCACAGTTAACGACAGTGGTATATCGACACTTTGAAAAAAATATAAGTGCACCATCAACTCCAAAACACCCAGAAAAGTTGATGGCCAGCATCATTGTGTTGCAGAACAATGCCTGCCCACATATAGGTTTGACTATGCTGCAGAAGTTTTGCTGAGAAGGCCTTACGCATCCTCCATACAGTCACAGTCTCTCCCCGTGTGATTCCCATATTTTTGGATCCCTGAAGAAAGACATTCATGGCCATCGACTTAACTTTGTCCAAAGAGGTGCATGCCTGGGTACAATAATGGTTCCATAGGCAACCAAAAACCTATGAAGGCAGTGATATTCTTATCTCACAGTGAGGTAAATGTATTAACAGTTATGGTGAAATAATAAACAGTTTACTTACTTTTTTCTGTCTGTCTTGTTTTCATTTGAGAGCCTGTTATACAGTAGGTCAAAGTTCTGTCGTGAAAATGAGAAATAGATAGTTCTTGATTGAAATCACTTCCTGAAAAATGTATATTCTATACATAAATCATTACTTAAAGTGTGATGCTTATGAGATAGAAGATTGAACATATCTGGTAAATCATATTCTCGATGAAGATGTGTTCCCCAATGTCAGAAAATGACAGTTAAACTTCCAATTTATAAGAAAGGTGAAAGGAAAATTCCAAGCAGTTATAGACCCTTATCAGTAGTTTTCATTACATCAAAAGTCATGGAAAGCAGTATACATACGAAAATTTACATTTATTTTGAAAGCAATAAATTACTGAGTAATAGCCAGTTTGGCTTTACATTTCACCTATCAACCATAAAAGCACCAGAATGTCTACAGCACCAGAATGGCTACTCATTAATATATATGAAGGATGAGAAAAAGAAACTCACTTGGGTGCAACCCAATTAGATTTAAGTAAACCTTCGATTCTGTCACACATGACATAATAATTAAAAAGCTAGAACATTATGGTGTTGTAGATAGGCCACTACAACTATGAGTCATATTTAAGCGAATAAAATAAAATCTTAAATTTACTTTATTTTAAAGGCATTTAAACCACACAAAGTGTTAAGTTACTGGGATTGCATTTCGATCAGAAACGCACATGGGATAAGCATACGAATTGTCTGCGTGGCAAACTTGCTTGTACTCTTTCAAGCTGGCAATCATTATTAGTAAGAACTTATTAATTTCTTAATACTTTGCTTTCTTTCAATCACAACTGCAGTATAGGGTACTGCGTTGTGGTAACTCAGTGAGTTCAAGTACCATCTTCAAATGGCAGAAGAAAGCAGGTAGATGTATGTTAGTTCTAGCAACAAGACAAAGCTGCACAAAACACTTTAAAGAACTCAAGATAATGACACTGCCTAGTATGTGTATCTGCAACTGTTTAATATATGCTAAAGAAAACATAAGCAATCTTTAAGATTCCAAGTCTATGCCTGTAATACCCAAAATAATAACCTAGATCTTCCGTACTCAAAACTGACATTTAACGCATAAGAGCCATAAATACCTATGTTTGAAATTCTGTAACAAACTCCCAAAGCAAGTGAGTGACCTACCAATGAATGGTTTTAAGCATACCATAGGAATGTAGTTCAAATGTATGCCATACTACTCAATTGATGGCTTTTTAAATAGTGATACACAGGAGATAGACAGTAGGCAGCCGGTAATTACATTACGAAGTATGCCTATATGTGTGTGACCATAATGTATAAGCATTTACACTTTTTCTGCATGGTACTTACGTTAAAAAATAATTATAAATGATACTATCATGCAATATGTAATTATTATTATTATTGTTACTGTTATAGTAACACAGTATGGTACCACTATGTATAGGGGAAATGATAATTAAGGAAAAGGTGGGTTTGGTAGGGATGATTAAGATATTGATTTGGGGTTGATCCATCATTCTTCATTTTCTTATATTAGTTAATGTTTTTTGTGGAATTTATTTATTTTTCTGTGAACTTCTGGGTTTATATGTCTGTATGTATGTGTTTTAGATGTCTGTATTTATGTGATGTGTTTCTTGGCATATGTGGATATGTGATTTTTGTTGTCTCTCCAAGGCAAGTTTTGGTTTTTGCGGAGGAGTTTGCGTATGGTAAGTTTAGTTTTTTTATTTTTACATTGTACTGAATTTGTCTTTTTTCATGTATTTCTTTGTTGTGTTATATTGTTCTGCATTAAGTATGAGTTCGTCAGCTGCAGTACGGAATACAAATTTTACAGTTGTCGCTCTTTTTCCCTTCACTATCACTAGTATTACTATGATTTTTTGAGTCCATACTAGCACTACTGAAGACGAAAAGACTGACATGTGTAAAATTTATATCCCGTGCTTAAGTTGGCCTATATGGGTCAACTGACGAATAGGAAACTGGTGCTAGCTAAGATGAAAAAGCGATACATGTAACATTGGTATCATTTACCTATATAGGTCAACTGAAGAACAGGATACAAATGTTATGTTTGTTGTTATTTTTCATCTTCGCCAGCACCAGAATCCTATTCTTCAGTTGATCTATATAGGTTAACTGAAGTACAGGATACACATGTTATAAATTTTCCCATTCGCTAGTACTTCAGTATCCTATTCTACAGTTGATCTATACATCTCAGCTGAAGAATGGGGTACAAATTTTACTGTTGTCAGATTTTTTGTCATCTAATAAGACTATGATAATTTTCAGTCGATACTATTAGTATTAAAGACAAAAAAAATTGTGTCACATACTTCAGTTGACCTATATAACTGAAGTATTGTATACAAATTTTAGTGTGTCTCTCTTTCTCGCGTGCTTCAGCTGAGGTACTGGATGTCATTGTTACTTACTTCAATTTCTTCATTTTCGTTAGCATTGTTGTCCTATTCTTCAGGTGACCTATATAGGTCAACTGAAGTAATGGATACAAATACTATGTATGTAGGTCTTTTTGCCTTCGCTAGTAATAGTATCTACAGAAGAACAGAATGCTAGTAGTAGCAGAGGCGAAAAAAGCAACGCCTGTAAAATTTGGACCCTGTACTATTGAATAGGATACTAACGTTAAGGAAAATGAAGAAATCAACATATGTTAAATTTGTATCCCATACTGCAGTTAACCTGTACAGATCGACAAGTTCAGGATACGGCTCATATGTATGTCAACTGAGGTATTCCATTCTAATGTTACTTCTGTCCTTTTTTTTTTTTTTTTTTTTTTTTACAGAAGTATCCCATTTTTCTGTTGAGCTGTATAGGACAACTGAGAATGGGATACTAGGAGTCAAACAAGTGATATATTTAACATTATGTTCAAAATATTAATGGATGTGGTATACGTCTACCATCTGTTTTCTCTCTCCTGCATTCCTTTGTTTGTGAACACTCATTTCACCTGTTGATTCTGTATAAATCTCTGGTAAATTTTAATGTCATTTGTCAAATCCGACAGGTTGTATCCCGTTCTTCAGTAGTCCTGTTGTTGATTGATTGTATGTTATGTGGTAGTTTCCTGAATATCTTTTTTCCAAGGTGCAGAACTCTTATTTGGCAGAGCTTGGTTTTTGTATGGTGGAATTGAGACACATTTTTTGCTTTGTGTTGTGTGTGTGTGTGTGTGTGTGTGTGTGTGTGTGTGTGTGTGTGTGTGTGTGTGTGTGTGTGTGTGTGTACATCTTCATTTTTGAGAAGAGTGCAGTACTTTCAGTCACATGTTGCTGTATGTATACTGTGGTTTCCTATATATGAAGGCTTGGAAGTGGGAGGATTTGCAGTTTTTTGCAGAGCGGCTTACAAGATTTTCTGTGTTTCGCACCTTCTGTGATTCTTAGGAACCTTTTTTGGATTCTAAATAGCTTGATGGTGTTTGGAGAAGCTCCCCAGAAAATGACTCCATATTTCGAGATTGGACGCATGCATAGTACACACTTTATAATCAGTCACTGCTACAGCAGCTTTCAAGGAAGCTCATCACGTAGAAGGATGTATTCAATTTTTTGTTGAGATTGTCAATATGAGTTCCCACGTGAGATTATCCTGGATCCAGAGCCCAAGAAACTGTCAAGTCAACTCTGTCAATATGAGTTCCCACGTGAGATTATCCTGGATCCAGAGCCCAAGAAACTGTCAAGTCAACTCTATTCACAGCTTTGTTTGGCAGCTGGATACTGATAGTTTGTGGAACTTTTTCCTTGACATCATGGAAGTTGATTGCTACAGTTTTTCCTTCATTTAAGATTAACTTATTGTATGTGAGCCATTCTGCTGATCAATTGTCTTTGTTACGTTTTCTTGTAGTAAGTTTTGTGATTTTGTAGTAATGAGAAAGCTCTTTGGCAAACTGGTAAGCATTTTGGCAATGTATGTGTGTTTGTGGGTCATTTACATATGAGGCACAGCACTGGTCCCAGTATTGATTCTTGGAAATACCATATTTCGTGTCTTGGTAATGTGAGTAATGGTTTGTGATTTCATTGCAATAAATGTGTTGTATTTCTACTGTTTGTTCCTGTCCACAAAGGTATGACTTGACTCAGTCATTAGCTGTGCCTCTGATGCGTAGTTGATTTAATTTCTGCAAGATTGCTTCATGATCAATAATATATGCTTCCTTTTTTGTATATGGGTTTCAATTTTGCAATTTTTAGACAAGAAGGGAAAGTCCCTGAGCCAGTGAACTATTGCATAAATATGCTAGTGGTTGTACAGTGAGTTCACTATATATTTTTAGTATGTTATCAGGTATACCATCTACTCCTGAGGACTGTTTTGTTTTTAAGGTTTTTATGATGGGATCAATCCATACAAAGTAGTCCGAGAAAAAAATAATTGGTTCTTGACCATCTCTGAAGAATTTTAAATTTGCTGGGTGAATTCCCCATGTTTATTATTCACAAAAATATTATATTATTTTAAATTTATTGTTTATTATTTTGAATTGGCGGCCATATTTGTTCCAGGCTGCATGTGTTTTCTCGTATTTGCAAGCATTTATATTTTTACAATTATTCAGTAGTGGATTGTCCTAAGCCTTTCAGATAAAATGCATTTAGTTCAGCATACTCTGGGCCTACAAATTAACATTATTAGCACTTAGCTGAATGTATTTTTAATATATTTTTAATAGCTCATAGTTACCAGCCACAAATTAAAAAACAAAACCTCAATTTTTGAACAGTAGTTTTCCAAAGAAAGATTAATTTCTCAGCTTTAATAATTTTTCTGTTATTTTACACTGTATAGTATAGTTACTTTTTATAGAGTATCAATGGTGAGCAGCTTACACTTAAAAAAGTACACAATTTTTAAAAACGGATTTTTAAAATTTTTCTATTTTGTGGCCTGCAATATCTTCGTTGAGGGACCAGATAAAATCTGAAAATTTTACAGTTAATAGACCTTCATGATATCAAACTTCACTATAAATTTCAACTTTGAGGTTCAATTGGAAGTTATGGAAAAAAGATTACAAACACGAAGTCAAAAATGTTTTTTAACATTTGCGATATCTGGTAGGCTAACCAAATAAAGTATACAAATTGCATAATGTAACACACCACATTACACTATCTAATGATTATTTGTCCAAACAGTGCTGTGGTAATTGTTTCAGCAGGCTAACAATTGCTTCTGCAAGCCTATACAAGTCTGAATGTTGTCTTCCCCCTTACACCAACAATTGTGTACTCACACTTATTTATCTAGAAGTTCTTGAAGTGTGCAGTTGAAAAATGCTGTCTCAGTGTTCTGTTGGTGTTATTATTAATGAATCATGTCATAAAAGTGTGTATTGTGTTCACTTAGGATTAGTTCTTCCTTGACTAATTCTGTTTGGCAAGGTTTTAGGTATTGGTATTGTATGGAAAGCAATATACTGCCCATTATCATCACTTAATCCTGAAACTTCCTGGCAGATTAAAACTGTGTGTCCGACCGAGACTCGAACTCGGGACCTTTGCCTTTCACGGGCAAGTGCTCTACCATCTGAGCTACCGAAGCACGACTCACGCCCGGTACTCACAGCTTTACTTCTGCCAGTACCTCGTCTCCTACCTTCCAAACTTTACAGAAGCTCTCCTGCGAACCTTGCAGAACTAGCATTCCTGAAAGAAAGGATACTGCGGAGACATGGCTTAGCCACAGCCTGGGGGATGTTTCCAGAATGAGATTTTCAATCTGCAGCGGAGTGTGCGCTGATATGAAACTTCCTGGCAGATTAAAACTGTCTGCCCGACCGAGACTCGAACTCGGGACCTTTGCCTTTCGCGGGCAAGTGCTCTACCATCTGAGCTTCCGAAGCACGACTCACGCCCGGTACTCACAGCTTTACTTCTGCCAGTATCTCGTCTCCTACCTTCCAAACTGTATCCTTTCTTTCAGGAGCGCTAGTTCTGCAAGGTTCGCAGGAGAGCTTCTGTAAAGTTTGGAAGGTAGGAGACGAGATACTGGCAGAAGTAAAGCTGTGAGTACCGGGCATGAGTTGTGCTTCGGTAGCTCAGATGGTAGAGCACTTGCTCGCGAAAGGCAAAGGTCCCGAGTTCGAGTCTCGGTCGGGCACACAGTTTTAATCTGCCAGGAAGTTTCATATCAGCACACACTCCGCTGCAGAGTGAAAATCTCATTATGATCACTTAATCCTGTTTTTATGGTTCCAGCCTGGAAGTTGGTTTTTCTGCATTTATGAATATTTGGTGAATGGTGTAATGGTCCGCCTAAGTCGTTGATATCTTGCTAATTGCTGTAAACGCACTATTTCACTCCCATTTACGGAGCTTGTTAGCACTTGATGTTAGGTTGGCGCCATTACAATGTATTGTATTGTAGTAATCGCTGCTGCTTGCTGGATCGCTGCTGTGTCTCGTTGCTGATGCTGGCTCTAAATCTGGTTGTCTAGGGTAAACACATGAGGTCCCGTGTTTTTCATGTGCTTTTGATGATAAAGAACGAGCGAAACCAACACATATGTAAATATCAAATATTTATTACTTTAGTGGCCATATTAATTCCACTGTCCACCAAAGACCATAACACAACACAAAGTAGTACTTCCTTTACATGTTCTTTGCCTTGTTTTGCCAAACAATAACACATAAACACACTTCACCAAAGTGACATTCCGACTGCCCTGACTGCCTCTGACTGCTCTCTCGACCCTTCTCGCTGCTTGTATTTATAACATTGTCAAAGAACTACTAAAAAGAGATATAGTTTATAAGTCACATGTACATCTGTTATCATAATTTGTGCAGAAAAGTTGTTAATTTGCATCGAGTGACATAATTTAACATGTTATTAAAATGACAGACAGATTTGTTGACTTGACAGAATAATTCTTTGTTACAAAAAGGTCGTTTTTTAGAAGTTTGTCGATTGACTTCTCTAATTTGCATAAATAAGTAAGTAACGTGAATTATGAAGAATTACATTGGTTTTCTTCTAAAATAGGATTGATTACGTGAATACTGAGTGAAAACGCTCCTAGTGAACAAATAGGTTTCACTGGGTGATTTTTATTTAAGGAGATCCAAAATACCTAAGTTGGCCACTATTTTTCATACTTCATATTAATTATTTAAGATAAACTTAGTGTTTTTCATGATGACATTTGCTGTATCAGTGATCAAGTGATATAAACTTTTGTGTGGGTTAGTTATTCAGTATAATTTAATGGGTTGACTGTTTATGGAGACATGTTGTGCAATCATTGTTAACATACACAATAACTTTTCTATAATCATAAATACTCGTTAAACTGGTTGAATTTGGAAGGGATCGCATACTTCATTAAAGTAAAGCCTTTAATATGTTCCGTTACAATGGGCAACTATATTCATTGTAATCATGCTATTTCTGATGTGCAAACCACTGCAGAAATTATTAGTAAGACTGTTAGTTAAAAGAAAATGGTGTCCTGGAGATCTAATAAACTTTCTGCAGTCAGAGCAGAACAGTAATATAAAATAATTGACAAATAACATGTCACAATCAATCAGGGGTGTAAACAGGACTGTGTTTTGAAATTTTTGTGATGTTGCAGCTTTGTGTTAGGTGCATTGAGTTTTCACTCTGATATTCATGTTGAAATGCATTGTACTGAGTCTTATTCAAACGTTTATCACTCTTATCTACATCAGTGGATTGAGCAACTTGTTCCTAGTGAGGGAAGATGATGTGTTATGTCCTACAGTTAATCATATAACTGTGTGTCATGTCACAGAATAAATGTGGTGCAGTGATTTTGTTTATTTTTTAAATTTCATTTAGATATGCCGTTCGGACAAGTACCAGTTCTTGAAATAGATGGGAAGAGGATATATCAGTCCCTAGCAATAAGCCGTTATCTTGGTAAGCAGTTTGGACTGGTAGGTGACAATGACTGGGAAGATCTTCAGATTGACATGGTTGCTGACACAGCGATGGATTTGAAACTGAGTAAGTTTAGTATTATTGCTATGCTTGTCATTTCTATTGCAAAGCATAACTAGTTTTTTCCTTGTAAATTTAAATTTAATCTAGTCACATGTGCTGTCCCCATTCTTCACACTTGTCCAGCCACAGACCTGCACCCTATATTACAATCTTTGTGTTTATTTTTTCTTTGATCTCATTGTGTTTTCATGTCAATTTCAGTTAGTTTCCGCCTTTCACTATGAGCCTGCTCCCTCGGGTTTCATCTTTTCCCCCCCATACTTCTTCCGTTTCATTCTTTTTGTGATTTTTTTTTCCCAGTGTATTTTGGTGTATTTTTCCTATCGTTTTTTGCACACATTTCTACTTTATTTATATATTTTTACACATTTTTATCCTCCACCATGGATCCTAGAGGATATAAAAATGTAAAAGCGGGCATACTCTGCTTACTTTCATTCCATAATGTCATATGGGATTATTTTTTGGGGTAATTCATCAAGCCAAGCTAAAGTTTCCCGTGTGCAAAAATGTGCAGTAAGAGTTACATGTGACGTGAACTCAGGAACATCCTGCAGAGGCCTGTTTAGGGAACTAGGGATACTAACTACTGCTTCCCAATATATTTTTCCTTAATGAAATGTGTCATTAAAAATATATCACTTTTTCACACCAACAGTTCAATTCAGTGGAGAGAAGTCTTCCGAAGTAAGAGTGATTTCAGGTGTGCCGCAGGGGAGTGTCATAGGACCGTTGCTATTCACAATATACATAAACGACCTTGTGGATGACATCGGAAGTTCACTGAGGCTTTTTGCGGATAATGCTGTGATATATCGAGAGGTTGCAACAATGGAAAATTATACTGAAATGCAGGAGGATCTGCAGCGAATTGACGCATGGTGCAGGGAATGGCAATTGAATCTCAATGTAGACAAGTGTAATGTGCTGTGAATACATAGAAAGAAAGATCCCTTATCATTTAGCTACAATATAGCAGGTCAGCAACTGGAAGCAGTTAATTCCATAAATTGTCTGGGAGTACGCATTAGGAGTGATTTAAAATGGAATGATCATATAAAGTTGATCGTCGGTAAAGCAGATGCCAGACTGAGATTCATTGGAAGAATCCTAAG
The DNA here is from genome assembly GCF_023898315.1 of Schistocerca nitens. Taxonomy (NCBI): domain Eukaryota; kingdom Metazoa; phylum Arthropoda; class Insecta; order Orthoptera; family Acrididae; genus Schistocerca; species Schistocerca nitens. The sequence goes on along the minus strand of NC_064614.1, from coordinate 122,655,977 downwards.
GAAATGCAATCCAAAATCAAAGGAAGTAGGTTACAGTACGCTTGTTCGCCCACTGCTTGAATACTGCTCAGCAGTGTGGGATCCGTACCAGGTAGGGTTGATAGAAGAGATAGAGAAGATCCAACGGAGAGCAGTGCGTTTCGTTACAGGATCATTTAGTAATCCCGAAAACATTACGGAGATGATAGATAAACTCCAGTGGATGACTCTGCAGGAGAGACGCTCAGTAGCTCGGTACGGGCTTTTGTTGAAGCTTCGAGAACATACCTTCACCAAGGAGTCCAGCAGTATATTGCTCCCTTCTATGTATATCTCTCGAAGAGACCATGAGGATAAAATCAGAGAGATTAGAGCCCCGACAGAGGCATACCGACAATCCTTCTTTCCATGAACAATACGAGACTGGAATAGAAGTGAGAACCGATAGAGGTACTCAAGGTACCCTCTGCCACACACCGTCAGGTGGCTTGCGGAGTATGGATGTAGGTGTAGATGTAGAAATAAGAATAATCTTCACAAGGGTTTAATTTCATATAGTGGTCATTAAAAAAATGACGATCATTCCACTTGGGACCTGTGGAATGGTACATTAGCTTATTTGTTTAAGTTGTAAATATTTGTCATGTATTATTGTTTTTCTGACGTGTTCTACATCCTGGAGGACCTCCTCACTATGGATCAATTGGAATGAAAGTAAATCTAATCTAATCCATCTGTATCAATACAGAAAAGTTTCCTTATCCATGACCAGAACCAATTTCCACATACTGTTCCTAAATTGTTGCTTGGCTCAGGGAATCCCCTCAAATTGCCTTACCATCAAATTACCCAACTCTAGCTGCAACCCCTTCTTCCAAAGTGACCTCTGTCTGTTCAGATTCCACCAATCCCTAATCCTCACCAGTGAAGTTTTGCAAAACCATGTCAATCAGGCCCAAACCTTCTCGCAATACCTCCTCTCCAACTGTAAAATTCTCCTGCTATGCCATCCCAAATTCATGTATCCCATATCACACATTGAAACTCTTTCCCTCCAGGAACTAGAGCAGCATGCACAACGCCATCTCAAAAAACTCTCCAACCGGTTCATTTCTTACTCCCACCTTGGACTATCACTATCTACCACTTCTACAACAACCTCCAAACCTCTCCCCACATCCCCTCATAACTGATAAACCCTGCCTTGCAGATGTACTACATTTACCCCACCCTCAAAAAATCATGAACCTTTCCTTCAAAAGCCTTAGCCCCACAGAATATTACTCCTTTCCAAAGGCGTCATCTTTTGTCCAATTCCCAAATTCAATAATGCCGGACTTGTTAAACACCTTCTCTCTTTCTCCCAGTCCCTACAGTGGAAACACTTTTCCGCCACCAACCCTAGCAATCGGACACAACCAAAGATCTATGTTGAACCCTGTGTGGCTCAGTTCACTCCTCCATCCAACCATGATCCACCCCCACTGCCCCAAAATCACCCCCTGTTAACTTTCCAGAGTTTCTTAACTTTGAACCTTACATCACCACCATTGCACAAATCCCTCAACATGAAAGCTAACCTTACATCTACAGAAAGAACCGCAATTCATTACCTAAACACTGATCCCGACCTTATTATCCTACCTGCTGACAAAGGCTCCATCACTGTTGTTTTGAACTGCAAGGATTACCTGGAAGGAAGACTCCACCAGCTGTCAGTCATCCTCCTAAAAACCCTGCTGCATTGGCCCCTTTCCAGAAATCTCCAGTCTCTCCTCAAACCATTACGCCAATTCCAGAACCTCTCCTCGGAGTCAGTCCATCTCTCTCTTCACCCCAACCACTCCCCGCACTCCTATCTTCAAGATCTTCCTGAAGTTCAACCACCCAGGATGCCCCATTGTGGCCTGTTACTGTGTTGCCCTCTGAGAGAATCTCTGCTGTCGTAGACCAACACCTTCATCCTATTACCCGTAACCTACCCTTGTATATAAAAGATGACAATTGTTTCTACCTCCATCTCTCCATAGTTGCTGTTCCTTTACCACGTGGTGCCCAGCTTGTTACTATTGACACCACCTCCATTTATACTAACATCCTAATGCCTGTGGCTTTGCTGCTATTGAACACTACTTTTCTCAACCTACAACATCCTCCCTAGTCACCATGACCACCTATATCCCCCACAATTACTTTTCTTTTGAAGGCATCACCTACAAACAAATCCGGGGTACGGCGATGGGCACCATCCTATGCCAACCTATTCATGGACCGTCTAAAGGAACCCTTTCTAACACCCAGAATCGTCAACCCTTCACTTGGTTCAGATTCTTTGATGACCTCTTCGTGATCTGGATTGAGGGCAAGGGACATATTCTTCCAACACCTTCTCCCCCATTCACTTCACCTAGTCCTCTTCAACCCAACAAGTCACCTTTCTTGGTGTTGACCTCCACCTGTAAGATGGCTATATCAGTACCTCCTCCGTATCAAACATCCAACCACCAGCAATATCTTCACTGGGGCAGGTGCCACTCATTCCTTACCAAGAAGTCCCATCCATAAGGCCTAGCCACTCGTGGCTGTGGCTGTCCCTCATGAAATATACCAAGGGTCTCAAATGAGGCCTTCACAGACTGGAATTACCATCACAATCTTGTACAGAAACAGATGTGCCATGCATTACATCTCCAGTCTACCCCACTTCCCCAAGTCCCACTGTCTGGCCACAGGGAGCAGTCCTCTTGTGGCTCAGTACCACCCAGAACTGGAGTAACTGAACCACATTCTCCACCAGGATTTAGACTATCTCTCATCATGCCCTGAAATGAGGAATGCCCTATCTGCTATCCTTCTCACCTCTCCCACAGTGGTATTCCATCACCCACCAAACCCTCACAATATCCTTGTCGGTTTCTACACAACCCCTGCTCCCAACCCCTTGCCTCATGGCTCGTATCCCTGTAATAGACCTAGATCCTGCCACAACCACATACTCCAGTCTGTTCACACACATAACTTATTCCATCACACGCAGGGCCACCTGTGAAACCAGCCATGTGATCTACAAGATAAGCTGCAACCACTGTGCTGCATTCTACTTGGGAATGACAACCAGCAAGCTGTCTGTCCACATGAATGACCACCAACTGGGGTAACCACCTATGAGGGACAAGTGTCAAAAAAGAGAGAGATTTCAGGATTTTGAGGGGCACAGTACAGCACGAAAATTAAATCTGTAGCTGTGGAAACACTTTTTCGCCATCAACTGTATCAATCGGACACAACCAAAGACCAATGTTGAACCCTTTGTGACTCAGTTTACTCCTCCATCAACCATGATCCACCCCACTCTCCCCAAATCACCCCCTGTTAACTTTCCAGAGCTTCTTAACTTCGTCGAACCTTACATCACTGCCATTGCCCAAATCCCTCAACATGCAAGCTAATCTTACATCCACAGAAAGAACTGCAATTCACAACATAAACACTGAATCCGACCTTATTGTGTTCTCTTCCTTCTCATATGCATAGAAAAATGGTTTCCACACTTACTAACATAAAACTCAGTATTTAAATTACTGTAGGATTATAAATTATAAACTTATTTGAACTGATTCATTTTTAGAAACACACATTGTATTATTTCTTGCAATATAATTCACACACATAACAAATACTATTTATGTTTAAAAGGATATTTCTTTTTGCTTCCTGCACATGCCAAACTTTCCTTATCATTTAGTACCATATTGGGAAAGTCTTTACACTGTATGTTACAATATATTTTCACTTGAAACTCTGCTTGGAGTGTGTTCATGTAAAGCTTATCTGTCCACAACCTTTGTCCCAGGCTGAAAGTTCTTTCAACAAATGCATTTGTTGGTAGAATTGAAAATAAAACTCTAACAACTGAGCCATTATTTCTTCCACTGCCATCCATTTACTTACACAAGATTCTTTACTTTTGTTATTTACTGTAATGCTAAATGTAGTATCCTCATCGCCACCATAGTGTCTCGTACTGTATGGAACCAAGAGAGAGTATGTTGTTATGAGTGGCCAGTGTCCTCTTTCTACAACACAAATGCACACGTGAATTAACGTGGTTCTTTATTTACTTATAATGGATACTTAACTTGAATAGAGTCTGTGTGTTGTGGTACAAGTTGATCAGTAATAATCCTCTTGCAGACAATATCTGTAATCTTGCTATTACAAACTTAAGTCTCACTGCTGGGAAAATACAAGTCCAATATAGTCACTAATCAGATCGCTATATAGTGCCGCAGCCTGTGACATGAACTGAGCCTGCTCTGTGATGAACTGACAGACGCCAATTGAATGAGTCAGTCAGTGCTCCTCCGGTCAGCGGCGGCGGCTGTCTAGAGGGTGTGGGCAGCGTGTTGCTTGTTGGTGTCCCCCTGACCCCTCTCATGACACACACACACTTGATCCAGTACCTACAATCTATCTTCGCATTACATCTTTGCCGACCGGTGTGCTGGTCACAGCTTACACCAGCACACTAATTGGGTCCTTTACTAGTAAAAAATCTTCATACAATTCATCAACTTCTATTTTCTAAATTTAATCCCTAAAGCATTTTTAGAACAGAGTTGAAATCAATCTCCTTCTCCAAATAAATAACTCTATTTACTGAAAAATCAAACCTAGATATCAAATGCTCCAGTGCTGTTTCATACCATTGTATAAACATTAACTCAGTTTGTGACAAAGCAAGTTTGGCCCCTGCCTCCCTATTTTACACTCCTAATTACAATAGCTAGGATCAATACTAGTTTGTTTTCTTTTCTTGCTGTTATTCTTCCCAAAAATTTTGATGATAGAATCCGTTATCTGAGCACACATTACATGAATTTACAAGCTGGTGCAAGTTAATTTCCCCTGTGAAACCTATTCATTCAGATTATGGAATCCACTGTTCTGAACATTTTGTATTAATTAGTTTTGCTGGAGATGACGTGTTTGAAAAGTTATTTTATTCCAACGTTTTCAACCTAGGAGGCATCCATAAAAATCTAGTAAGCTAATAGATTCAGAAAAGTAGATTATCTCAAAACTGTACATCAATTTTTGCTCGTTTCCAAGACATGTTTACTTTAGTTCAAATGTAATTAGTTCAGGAAATATAATTAATTAAAGATTTCAACCAGCCCAAACTTTCAGATTATGTTATGACCAAGCCACTATAAATTTCTGGAATATGTTTACATACTACTGATGGGCTAGATTTTCTACACCCAATAACATTAGTAGCAAATATGTAATTGCCATAATTAAGAATTACATAATTTTTAATACCCACATAATCAGTGGTCTGCCATACCTAATAGTCAGGAATTCCCATAGTGTAAGCATAAATTGGTTCTGCTCATATAGATAATTTGATAAATGAAGCCTGACGGTCATTAATACATCTATTTAGAAAACAATAATTTGACCTAGGGAAATTTCAAGTAATAATTAAATAACCCAAATCACATAATATTCTAGTGCGCATCTCTGTAAGGACGAAATGTGCAGAATTCCATAGTTACACATCTCATTTTTCTTGGAGTTAACAGTTTGTAACTTGCTCAGAGGTTTTCAGTATTCTCTACATTGTATGCTCCAGTGTTGTTGTTTGAACGAGCCTCGGGATTATTGTAGGATATGAGCAGTTACTATTAGAATCAGCAATAGACTTAACAAGTAACATTCGTAAACGTGCCACTGTGTATTAATGAACTATTATCATCATTCTGTGTGCCTTGCAGACAATTTGTTAATCTTCTATAGGAAAAATTACTTTGTGTGCCAAATAAGTCATGATTCTTATCCTTTCAATGGAGTATAATTTAAAGTTATCTTTCAAATGTGAGTAGAGGAGACCTGCATAAACATTTTGAGTCTGTAATGAGATCTGGTCTTTAGATATAGCAATCAAACTCTGTGAATAAATATGCGAAGTGGTTTTATGTAAACAGTTGAAAAGAACTGCTGGACTTTTCTTTTTATTTATTAAGAGATACAATCCTATCACAAACATTTTTAACTAAAGGACTAGTGACTCAGCTATTGACAGACAACATTAATCTATAGGTAAGTCCACCTTGTATCTGTACACATTGATTGCATACCTTCTGCTGGCAGAATATTGAGACAGGTCACAGTTTTGAACCCAAAGAACCTCTCTGATATTCTTTGCTCTACCTGTTTTTAAGGGATTCCATTATGGAAGACACTTCAACAGCCAACAATTATCTCTTTCCAAGGTCTCCACAATAACATTGACATTTTTAGACAATTATAAAAAAAACAGCAATGTGTTTCAGAAACATCCTCATCACCATTCTGAACATTCTGGAAAAACGTTTGTATGACTACTGGGCAGTTCTCCCTTTGTGATACAAACTAACATCTTATGACTGGAAAGGAGTTTAGCCGCCTGTCAACAGCTGCATAAATGCTCAGTCATCTTGTTGGAACATGTCTTAAAATTCCCACGTATTCAGCATCACAAAATTCAAAAAACTCCTTCAAACCCTCTTAATATTTTTAAATGGCAGGCAAAATAGTTACAAATTTTTGTAGCAGAACTCTAAATCAAAAAGTTGAAATTTATCAGTTTCAAACTTAGATGTGTTGATGTGTTACAGATTTTATGAGCTGAACGACGTGCTGGGATTAAAAAAATACTTTCATTTCTTAACAGTAAATACTGAACGTTTGTTCCCAAAGTTAATATGTGCACTACCAGCAGAGTATGAAGAAATGTTATTGAGGCTTAAATTGTGCATTGTTAATCTGCCATTAATTTGATCAAAAATAGCATTTGTCATGATGGTCACTATAATAGTCTAATGACCCATGCACTACACCTTTATTAAAATTTAGATACATAATCATAACTGGAAATGTTTAGAGGTATCACTTGCTGTTGAGTAAAACATATTTCTATCAACAAGGTCTTGATGTTGCTTTTGTTCTTTCCAAAGAAATGCTTGTAATGATTTCTGAATTTGGAAGTGTCATAGGCACCAATTTTCGGCCACGATCATAATAATGGTAAGGCACATTGTGTTAACATTGATACACCTTGGTCAATTCAGAAGTTGTAACGTTATCCTGTTGCATGCTGTTTTAGAATTTGACCAAAAAAATGAAATTGTTACCTTATTCTTGATTGAGAGGCTCACATTTGTTTGTGTTTTTGCCAATTTGCAAGTTTAGTAATGTCATTAGAGCCTCCATGACCAACACTAAATGTCTTATTACACATTGTTCATATGCCTTTGAACCTGTTACTTGCACATGATGCCAAGAATAATGCATTCATTTCCCATTCCATACACAAAAAAACTTTAGTTCTGGAGATACTTACCAGTTTACTCCTTTTTGTCACTATCTAGTTGTGGATCCTATTTATTTCTGAACTCTCCATTTTCATATACAACCACAGATTACAGCAGATTAAATTAATGTGTGTAGAGTAGCCTACAATATAACAAATGAACCAACAACTGAAAAGTTGAGATGAGTAACATAAGAAATTTAAATACACGTACAGAAAAAATTGAAGTAAGTCTAGAACACATTGTTTGTGACAAACCTGATCCTGCTCTGGATAGTTTAAAATGTATCTAAATGCAGGATTGTACTGCAAAATTTGGGATGGGGGTCACCCTACCACCGACGTTCTCTGGCCAAGAATCAGCTGGACCACCCGGTTGCTGAGTGCACTGCCCAATGCAATGTTCTTCATTTTAATGATTGCTTCACAGTCTGTGCCATCCAGATCCTTCCTACCAACACTAGCTTTTCTGAATTGTACATGTGAGAACTCTTCCGTGCAATATATCCTACATTCCTCCGGCCCTCCCATGTCCTTGACAAAGGCCTTGCTGGCCGTAAGCTAACGTTCTGGCAGTCTTTGTGTTGCGCCTTTCTGTGATTCAGTATCTCCACTGTATGATGGGTAGCAACTATCCTTTTCACTACACTGTTACATTCCATCCTGGATTTACCATTGTGTATATGTATATGTTACCTAATTCCAATGAAGACCTTTTCAGCCAAAAGCTAATTTGTTTGACAGTCTTTTTGTTCTAGCTATCTGCGACTCATCATCTATGCTATATGGTGAGTAGCAATCTATCCTTTACATAATATTGTCATTATTCCATCATCTATTTTCCCGTGTTAGAATTAAACAAAAATTCCATTATTATTACCATAATTCGGTGGGAAGGTTTCTGCTTGTGTGTTTCAGGATATTTGCACTGTCAAATGAATCGCCAGTGGCCACTTTAAGCATTCTTATGTAGTCACTGAAAAGAATAGTTAACGTGTTTCTGTAATTTTCTTGTGTACATTGTGACGTTTATCATTTTCCCTGATGCTGCTGTGGTTTACCATAGTTAACACCAAGTGTAATGCCACCTTCTCTTTTTCTGGTTGAATGTACAGTATGTTAACACTTGATTGATGGTCGCTTATTATGTGCTGACCCTGCTAGTCTGCTCCAACTTGACTTCTTGCCTGCTTGGTAACTCTTTTTTTTTTTTAAAAGTATGAATGCTTCACTGAAAGAGTGTGGTTTCTGCTATCTTTAGCTATATAAATTATTTACAACGGTGACTTTGGTTTAAGCACTGTTATTTTCTTGCATAAACTTACACAATTGCATTTCACAACTATATGACAATAACTCTTAATCTGGGCCTTCATCCAGAATCATCCAGTCTCTCTTGTGTCTTTACTACTTCTATTGACATTTTTGGAGTGGTCCGCTTGCATACTCTATGCAGCTCCTCCAAAGCACCTTCAACTGGTGGCAGCATGGAATAGCATGCTCCTTCAGCAAGCAGAGATGTCTGCTCACCGTTCAGGCTGCACACACAGGTAGTGTCGTACCTCACTTGATTCTGAACAGCTTTTCCAGGGATAGTTACTCTTTCCCCCTTGTGCACAAGCTTGATGCAATGTGCAACCCTCAACTCTTTCTCCCATCACACTAAAAAATGCAGTTGGGCCATCCCTCCTTTGAGTCCACACTAACTTGACATAGGTTCTCATCTATGGGGTAACCTACTCTATAAACGTCCCTTCTCTCGCTCTCTCCTCTCACCGTGCACCACATCACATAACTACCACTATGAGGTATCCTAAGTCTTTCATTGCTCTTCAACCTTCTTGCCACATCTTCTGGTGCCTCCCTACCAACACTTTTGACTTTATGCTTTGTTTTCTGTACATTTTGTTTGTGTCTTCCATTTGGTTTCAACATCTCCTTAGCTTACCTACAGCACATTCCCTTCCCATCTCCCCACGTGTGTGACTGCATTTCCTAGCACTCCATCGTTAGCTTGCTATCTCTTTCTTTATCTCCTTAGGAAGGTCCCAAGTTGTAAGCCCCCCCCCCCCCCCCCCAACCCTTCAGCCCCATCTCTCCCCCGAAAAAAAAACATGACTAAGCTAACATTCAAGATGATGAGTGTGTTCATATCACTGTATGAACCCACCATAAATTATCATGAGTTGTACACAAAAGTTAGAAAACCTTATCCTGTCATTCACGGAAATTACTTACCGTATTTACTCGAATCTAAGCCGCACTTTTTTTCCAGTTTTTGTAATCCAAAAAACCGCCTGCGGCTTAGATTCGAGTGCAAAGCTAGCGGAAGTTCTGAAAAATGTTGGTAGGTGCCGCGCCACAACTAACTTCTGCCGTCGAATATATGTAGCGCTACACAAGCATGCTTTGCAGGCACAAAGATAAATACTGGCGCCAAAACCTCTGAGTCAGTAAGTAAATTTAAAAGAAAAAAAGGGCGGAAGACGAGCTTTATTCTCTGCCCCGAGTTTCGACCACTGCATTTTCATATATTATCCAACGAAGTAAATACAAATTCCGTATTGTTCATCTTCGACTGTAGCAGCATTTCAATGTGCTACGAAAAATCCGACTGGCAAGACTGTTTGGGATGTTTGTCAATATGGCCAACTCTACGTTCTGAATTTTTTCCTACCTGTTAGAAGAGATTATTGCTATAAGAAACTTTTATGAATTGTGAATCACATGCAGTATTCTCTTGACCATAAGAATAATATGAATTTAAACATTTTGCCATGTATTGTTTCGTGTTTGTTGGTATCTCATTTAAATCCTGTCTGCCTAATAAATTACGAAACTAGAGTGAGACAAGAGCAAACGCGGAAGAATATACATATCATGTCACGTTTATATTCGTAGTATTCTTATGCCTAATAGTGACACAGCCAGAAATGAAGCACGGCAATTGACTTGATTTTTAAATCTAAGATGACTCTAATTTCTGTGCAGAATTAATGTAATAAAGAGGCGCCTGCAAAGATTTTCAAATGGAGAAAAATTTTCGTTCAGAACATCATCTATCATACGCTGTCTAATCATATCAAAGAAAAATAAGCAATCAATTCAAACCAGACGAAGCACGTGAAAAAGGAAGGGTACCCGTATAAATACGGAAGGAGCGCCTGACTCATAGCAATGGCTACCTGGTAAAGCTTAACTGCTAAGCTTACGACTCGAACCAAACTACTGTAGCTGTATCGTCATTCATTCGACCTAAATTGTGTCTCATATTACAATGGACCAACTTTGCTTTGATTTCGAGGTGCGGCCTAAAGCTTTTCTCCCCCCTTGAATTTAGAGTCTCAAATTTCAGGTGCGGCTTAGATTCGGGGAAAAATTTTTTTCCTACATTTCGAGTCTCATTTTTCAGGTGCGGCTTAGAATCGAGTGCGGCTTAGATTCGAGTAAATACGGTATTAGTATTGGAAAATATAAGAAAGTAATAGACTTTATTTTTTTCTGTTATGCTGCTGCGATATATCATGCATCACAAAATTCACAACTAGCTATGCTCAGCTTGCTGTACTATTCCATAAAGGTTATTCTGGCTGTTTGTAACGTTTTACCAGTTCCACATTATATAATCCTTTTTCCAATTGTGTAGTTGGTTGTACTGGAACAAAGCTTTGTTTGGATTTAACTGGTGATCAAGCATCAATATCAATTTGACTATCTTTAATTCTGGAACATTTGTGTGACAGTTATGCTGCCGCGCCCTTAGTTCCGTGCGTAAACAAAATTCACTTACCTGTAATTGTATTTCATGCATAGACATTGCTTCCAATTTAGGCCACTTCAACATTTTTAGTTATGGTTCCCCAATAAATAGTTTGTCCATCACTTCCACAGGTGATAAGCTCATTGTCATGTGTAGTTCACTGATGATAATATGGAACTCAGGAATTGATTGTGCCCAAGAAGTATGTTTAGTAGGACAACAGATTCTACATAATCGTAAAAGCTTCATAATTCATTCAAAAGGGCTACTCTGTTGGTCGTATTTTGAGATAGATAAATGCTTAACTCTTTCCCATATCAAAAACCCTTTAAACACCTTGACTGAAAAACTGTGGATCATTATCTGTTAGTAATCTGTGTGATCTTCCTACACTTTTGAAATTTTTTTTTTTTTTTTTCAAACTGTGACTCACTGTTTCTGTATTTGCATTTTTTATGGGATACCATTTTACATATTTCGACCAGCACTCAGGTAGTACAAAATTATGTTATTCCGCCTCTACGCATTGGAAGTTGACTGAAAAAGTCAACTACAGTAAGGTTATGTAAACATTTGGTATTATTGCATACAACTTATAACTCACAACTTTATCATCTTTCATTTTCTGGCATAATTCACAGGATCTTAAACCTAGTACTACTTTTCTACTTAAACCCACAAAGTAATTGAATTTGACCATGTGCTTGAAGCACTTAAGTACTCCAAAGTTCTGTCTCCACAGTCATTATTATACATACTCTCAAGAAAGTCATATAGTTCTTACTCTCCAAAACAAAGCATCATCATGTATTATCAATTCAGCTGTGTTATTATTAACAACCCCATCTTGTTTCATGGTTAACCACTTATCTTTAAAATATGGATCCTCAGGTATATCTTGCATTATTTTCACTGCCAAGTTTTGTACATTGTTTTTGGTATAACTTGAGGCTAAAAAATGTATATTTAATGTAGGCTTACATATTTACCTGACAGAACATTTTTATACATACAAAATTATCTTTCTGTATCACAAGAAGTGACAAATGCATATTTAGGTGAATAAATATCAGACAATTGTGATATAATCTTTTGCATTCTTGTCAGAAAACATTTTTTTTATCTACGTCATAAACTCAGAATCAGGATTTGATTAAATAACTTTGTTCACATTACCTTTTGATGCAACATCCACTTGCGCATAGGATGACTGCAAAGGTTTTTCAGAATCTTAAATAATTATGAAAGATTTCACCTGTGGCTGGGGTGTGGTTTTCAACTTTTGTGTTGCTGCAGACAAATGTGCAAAGCCTAATATGATGTAAATCAGGTCGTGCTTCAAATCCATTTTTTTAAATGTCACTTGTACATCTTTAATGCAAGCTGCATCAGTGGCTTTGAAAGTGTCTATGACCTAAGTGTGAAAAAAATCGGGGGCAGTAACTAAAGGCTTTGCAATAGAATGAAGTGAATGGAATTGTGTGAATTTACGATCTCTTACAGACCTAACTTCATCAAAATTATTATATTAAAAGATAGCTGCATTTATCAAGGTATCAATCAAGTTAAAATAAATTGTGGGGACAAGCTAAATTTGGTGGTATATCTCTAAAAGCAGCAACACGGGCAGGTGCTTTCAAGAATACAGGGAAACAAAAGTCAGCATATGATTTAATTAATGCTGTTGGGCGTACCAAACCTTTGTATTTTATGTGCTTATTTATCTTCTTTGTGGAGGATACCAGTGTGTTCACATTGCCTTATACTAGATATACTGTTTCAGTTGCATGATGCAGCACATGGGCTAAACGTGTACTGTGCTTTAGGTTACAGTAAAATATTTTAATTGCATTTCTGGCCTTTGTTATACACAGGGCACAATTACATAACAAGAAGACCTTTCTGCATTTGAAATTATTTGCTAACATTATTCCTAAGAAACAACAAAAACGTCCCGCTACATTTTAAAAACACAATGTTCAGTCTGTAAGCGTTTTAGCAAATCCAGTCCCCTTGGTTTGCCAGTAGAAGGAAACTAGCATCCAGATTATCAAAAGGTGAGGAGTGGTGTTGGAAGAAAAAGTTCCCATCGCTTAGTACAACACTGACAACACACATTTCATGCCAATCATCTGCTTCAGTAGAAATGTCACTGGTCACTGGGAACCCTGAGGTAACATGGAAGCAGTTAATAAAGCAGCTCTTGATTAGTCTGGTATTTAATTGACAAAACAATTAATATGGATATCAGGATGAGTTATAAAATTAATTTTTATGTTCGTTTAAGAAAATCGTTCAAATTGCCCTCTTTCAAGAATTTTTAAAAGATAAAATCACTGCATTTTTAAATGTGTGCAAGTGGAATCTGACTTTAATATTGATTTTTACATACTTGTGCATATATTTGAAATAAAATCTTTTAAAAGGTGGTAAGATCTGGGATATTATGTTTTATGTACTGTTCTAAAAGTAATGGGCATGCAGGATTCACCAGTTTCGGAAACTGTGCGCTTGCTGCCGCCAAAGCAGCACATAAATCCACAAAAACTAGATTTTGCATTTGCATTAATAAAATGATTGCACACTTTATACATTTATGTCTTTTTGTAGTTTCACCTTTGCTTTTTACATGTGGAAGTTACATGCTGATGTACTTGTAACTTATTTCAGCATTTGATCTGCAAATGAAATATAGCCTGTATGAATGCACAGAAGAGAGTAGTTGCATGGAGGGAAGTATCTCATACAATAGTGGCAGCTTACTTTTCATGCCATACACATAAAGTCCAATAATTCGTGCCACACACTGTAGATATCAAGGATTGGCAGCAGTGTGAGAACGCATGAAATATGTTGACTTCTGTCAACATCTTCCAAGCTGAACTACGGTGCTTTAGCTGCCTATGGAGTTAGCCGACTGTAACAAAATTCACAAAATTATTCATTTTCTGTACTTTGGCATAATCAATATGAAAAACATCAATAAAAGGTGCTATCTTGCAAGTTATTGTAATAAATGGACTCGAGCCAGAACAATGATGTAACATCTATTATAAATGTCAGTGTTGCATGTCTGAACCTATTGTTCTTCGAGGGTTTCTGATAGTGTTAAAATCTCAGTGTGGAATCTTGTAGCTATGTGGCCTAACTATTTGTGCAGTTCCCATGAGTACATGTTCTTTTATTGAAAAACAAAGTGCCAATAGGGGGTGACTGTCTGGCTTTGCTGAGCACTGTTAGCAAGTGGGCTGCACACAGCGTTTGTGAGGCCAGTTGTGGAGCTTCCTGATTTAGAAGTAGTGGCTCTGGTGTTAAAAGCTGGCAACAGTTGGGAGAGCTGTGTGCTGACCACATGCCCCTCCATATCCGCATCTAGTGACACCTCTCAGCTGAGGATGACATGTTGGTTGGTTGGTACCATTGGACCTCCTGATGCCTGTTCAAATGGGATTATAATTTTAAAGTACATACACATATATAATTATGAAGAGAAATGCCTTTGAAATGCTCTGAATAATTGGCTTCTATGGGAGTTAAATTACATTACCTTGCTTTTCTTATTTCTTTGTAACTCTGTTCTGCCTCAGTTAAACTGAAAGTTGAGTCCTCATCCCATCCATTCCAACAATATTTTCATAATTTAAAACATTTCAACTCCATGTATCTGTTGGAAAGAGCATTTATGTTTCTTCAAGTATGTCCTATTGTAACTTCATGTAAAGAGAGGAACATCTCTCTGCAGTAAAAAATCATTAAAGTAGCATTACCAATGCAATCTGAAAACATTTAAGTACCCTGTTCCTGTTTGTTACATTAATTTATGTGGTTTTTCAAAGCTATTTGTAAGTGGAAGAAACTGAGCGAGAAGCCTAAAAAGATCATTAAGAACCATATAATAGTCACTTTCAGTTCCTTGACAACAAATATCTACCTGTATGGTGGACATTTTGTTAAAATAATCATTCTTTTATGCAGAGATAGACAAGTTTTTCTATGAACCTGATGAAGTTGAAAAGGAGAAGAAGAAGACAGCAATTCTTAATGAACTGGAGACAATAATTATGCCAAGACTTGATAATTTGGCTAAGGAAAATGGTGGTTATCTTGCAGCGGGCAAAGTAAGTATAAATATGTTTGCTTGAAAGCAAAGGAGTGTACATGCTCATTTCCATTGCACACTTCCAGATTTTCTGTTGAGATTCATTAATCCCACAGCTATAGTGGTTTTAAAAATACACAATATCTTTTGTTTCATTTTATCACAAGAACAAATTTTCTTCTCAGTACCAAGTTACAGTTGTAAGAAGATGTACAATAGACATAAATTCATTGATCCATTACCATGCTTTTGTGATCTCTTACTTTGTCCATTTTATGTAATATTATTAGTGCATCTGTAACCAAACAGACATGCATTTGAACACTGAAGCTTTTGATTTATAAATTATGATGTGACCTGTGCTGCAGCAGCAGCAGTAACAATGTCATCATATACCATACAATGGAAAATCCTGGATGGAATGTAAAAATATAATGAAAAGTATAGTTGCTACTCAACACATAGCGGACATACTGACTCGCAGAAAGGCACAACAAGACCACTGTCAGGAAGGTAGCTTTCAGCCAAGAAAGCGAAGAGAGAGAGAGTGTGTGTGTTTTTGACAAAGGCCTTGTTAGCTGAAAGCTAACTTTCCGGTAGTCTTTGTGGTTGTGCCTTTCTGCAACTCAGCATCTCCGCTATATGGTGAGTAGCAACTATCATTTTCATTATACACTACTGGCCATTAAAATTCCTACACCACGAAGATGATGTGCTACAGACGCGAAATTTAACTGACAGGAAGAAGATGCTGTGATATGCAAATGATTAGTTTTTCAGAGCATTCACACAAGGTTGGCGCCGGTGGCGACACCTACAACGTGCTGACATGAGGAAAGTTTCCAACCGATTTCTCATACACAAACAGCAGTTGACCGGCGTTACCTGGTGAAACGTTGTTGAGATGCGTTTCAGACTTCGATAAAGGTCGGATTGTAGCCCAGCCCATCGCAACTGCGGTTTACCTTATCGCAACATTGCTGCTCGCGTTGGTCGAGATCCAATGACTGTTAGCAGAATATGGAATCGGCGGGTTCAGGAGGGTAATACGGAACGCTGTGCTGTATCCCAGCAGCCTCGTATCACTAGTAGTCGAGATGACAGGCATCTTATCCGCATGGTTGTAATGGATCGTGCAGCCACGTCTCGATCCCTGAGTCAAGGGGACGTTTCCAAGACGACAACCATCTGCATGAACAGTTCAACGACGTTTGCAGCAGCATGGACTTACAGCTCGGAGACCATGGCTGCGGTTACCCTTGACGCATCATCACAGACAGGAGCACCTGTGATGGTGTATTCAACAACGAACTTGGGTGACAAATTGCTAAACGTCATTTATTGGGATGAATCCACGTTCTGTTTACAGCATCATGATGGTCGCATCCGTGTTTGGCGACATCGCAGTGAATACACATTGGAAGCGTGTATTCGTCATAGCCATATTGGCGTATCATCCGGCGTGATGGTATGGGGTGCCATTGATTACACATCTCGGTCACCTCTTGTTCGCATTGACGACACTTTGAACAGTCGACGTTACATTTCAGATGTGTTACGACCCATGGCTCTACCCTTCATTCGATCCCTGAGAAACCCTACATTTCAGCAGGATAATGAACGACCGCATGTTGCAGGTCCTGTACGGGCCTTTCTGGATACAGAAAATGTTCGACTGCTGCCCTGGCCAGCACATTCTCCAAATCTCTCACCAATTGAAAACTTCTGGCCAAAGGTGGGCGAGCAACTGGCTCGTCACAATACGCCAGTCACTACTCTTGATGAACTGTGGTATCGTGTTGAAGCTGCATGGGCAGCTGTACCTGTACAAGCCATCCAAGCTCTGTTTTGACTCAATGCCCAGGCATATCAAGGCCGTTATTACAGCCTGAGGTGGTTGTTCTGGGTACTGATTTCTGAGGATCTGTGCACCCAAATTGCGTGAAAATGTAATCACATGTCAGTTCTAGTATAATATAATTATCCAATGAATACCCGTTTATCATCTGCATTTCTTCTTGGTGTAGCAATTTTAATGGCCAGTAGTGTATTGTCAGCATACACCATCATTGACATGACACAGATGTTGGTAGTCAGTGGCTTGCATTGCTATTAATCCAGCAGATACTCCACCAGTAATCAAATATGATTGTTGTGTTGGTGATCATCATTGTAGACCAATGAGCTAGGGTGATAGGTCTATGCACTTTCCCATTTACAGCCATTCATATATACATACATGCAGTTTGAAAAGTGTCAGGGTACTCTCCAGTGCCCAGTGAACCTCTGTGTGCCTTAAAGTTTAGCACTGTTCTCCAGTTTCAGTTAACAGTGCCTGTCATCCAGTACTTCTTACATTCTAGTTTTATTGTTTTGCTTTCTTAGATCATAATTATTTCATTTTGCCATATAAAAATGCTTTTTTATGTTATTTTTTTAATTGTCAAATGAGAGTGCTATTAATGTGCCTTATCATACAGTGCTGCAGTGCTGATACATAGTGACTACTTACACACACACAAGATATATAATCAGTGACGAGAGCATATTTGAATACAAACTTGTTGGCAAAGGTGACAGGCACATCTGAATTTATGTAGTTTTGAGGAAGTGGTGATTTATTGCTTGTAAAAATTGTTGAAAATCCATGATCACACATAGTTACATAAGTCAATTTATTTCAAAACTGGTTTGTCACTAACAGAACATCTTCAGGTGTCTGCATGCAACAAAAAACCAAAACAAGACACAGCAAGTTATTACAAAAACTATCATGAATATAGTACAGATTCAACTGAGAATGTACACTGCGAATTTGTAATCAGATGTGCGACACGTCATAACCACTATTTACTACCATGGCACAAGCCTATATCTCCACTTAAGTATAAATCAGGAGCACATACAACACCCAGTAATTCTGTGCAAAGCGTTTGACAATACTCATGTAACATATAATTCTCAGTAATGAATATGTCAGCACATGTTGTAGTCAGGGCAGCCAGAACCTAAAAATATCATTTTGAAAAGATAAGACTGCTTCAGCTTTAAGTCCTATATTTATAGGCATGACCAGTTTCACATAATTTTAGCTGCATCATCTGGTACAATAAAATCAAGTCATGTTCTGTTCGAGAAAAGAGAATGGGATGATCCAGTGTTCATAGTCAGCAATTTTTCACAAAGTAGTGCACATCAAGCATAAAACAGGATAAAGTAACATATAGTGCTGCTATGATAAGCTGCCATGATTCCATTATTAACAGTATAAGTTGTAACAGTTGTAAATTGTCGTAGCTGTGTTGGGAAAGTACCAGAGCTCCAACCACAATAGAAAGCACTGATGCTCAAATCGTTATAGGTAGTGAAAGCTGGCTAAAGCCAAATAAAAGCTCAGCTGAAATTTTTGTGAAGGACGTAACGGTATTCCGAAACGATAGGCTAAACACGGTTGGCGGTGGCGTGTTTGTTGCTGTCAGTAGTAGTAGTTTAACTTGTTGTGAAATTGAAGTAGATACTTCCTGTGAGTTAGTATGGGCAGAGGTCATTGTTGGCAACTAGAATAAAATAATAATAGGATCCTTTTACCGACCTCCCAATTCAGATGATACAGTTGCTGAAAGGTTCAAAGAAAACTTGAGTTTGCTTTCAAACACGTACCCGACTCATACGCTAATAGTTGGTGGTGACTTTAATGTACCCTCGATATGTTGGTGAAAATACATGTTTAATTCTGGAGGTATGCATAAAATATCATCCGCAATTGTGCTAAACGCATTCTCTGAAAATTATTTCAAGCAGTTAGTTCATGAGCCCATGCAAATAGTAAATGGTTGTGAAAACGCACTTGACCTCTTAGTAACAAATAATCCTGAGTTAATAACGAGCATCAAAACCGATTCAGGGATTAGTGAAAACAGGGTTGTTGTAGCGAGATTGAATATTGTAATCCCCAAATCCCCCAAAAATAAGCAAAAAATATACCTATTCAAAAAAGCAAATAAAAATTCACTTGACACCTTCCTGAGAGACAATCTTCACTCATTCCAAATTAATAATGTAAGTGTAGACCAGATGTGGCTTACATTGAAAGAAATAGTATTGGCAGCAATTGAGAGATTTATATCAAATAAACTAACGAACGACGGAGCTGATCCTCCTTGGTACACACAATGGGTTAGAACACTGTTGCAGAAACAATTAAATAAACATGCCAAATTTAAACAGACGCAAAATCCCCGAGATTGGTGATCTTTTACGGAAGCTCAAAATTTAGCACGGACATCAATGCAAGAAGCTTATAACAATTTCCACAACAAAACTTTGTCTCGAAACCTGACAGAAAATCCAGAGTGATTCTGGTAGTGTGTGAAGTATGTTAGCAGCAAGAAACAATCAATGCCTTCTCTGCGTGATAGCAATGGAGATACTATCAAAGACAGTGCTGCCAAAGCAGAGTTACTAAACACAGCTTTCCGAAGTGCCTTCACAAAAGACGAAGTAAATATTCCAGAATTCGAATCGAGAACAGCTTGCAACATGAGTAACGTAGAAGTAAATATTCTCGGAGTAGTGAAGCCACTTAAATCACTCAATAAAAGCAAGTCTTCTGGTCCAGACTGTATACCAATTAGGTTCCTTTCGGAAAATGCTGATGCATTAGCTCCATACTTAACAATCATATACAGCCGTTCGCTCAATGAAATATCCGTACCCAAAGACTGGAGAGTTGCACAGGTCACACCAATATTCAAGAAAGGTAGTAGGAGTAATCCACTAAATTACAGGCCCCTATCGTTAACGTCGATATGCAGCAGGATTTTGAAATATACATATATTGTGTTAGAATATTATTAATTAACTCGAAGAAAACAGTCTATTATTGACAGTCAACATGGGTTTAGAAAACATCATTCCTGTGAAACACAACTAGCTCTTCATTCACGTGAAGTGTTGAGTGCTATTGACAAGGATTTCAGATCAGTTCCGTATTTCTGGAAGGCTTTTGACACTGTACCACACAGGCAGCTTGTAG
Source organism: Schistocerca nitens (assembly GCF_023898315.1). NCBI lineage: Eukaryota > Metazoa > Arthropoda > Insecta > Orthoptera > Acrididae > Schistocerca > Schistocerca nitens. The sequence goes on along the minus strand of NC_064614.1, from coordinate 122,635,747 downwards.
TGAAATTGCGTGCTTATGGAATATCGTCTCAGTTGTGTGAATGGATTTGTGATTTCCTGTCAGAGAAGTCACAGTTGGTAGTAACTGACGAAAAGTCATCTAGTAAAACAGAAGTGATATCTGGCGTTCCCCAAGGTAGTTTTATAAGCCCTCTACTGTTCCTTATCTATATAAACGATTTGGGAGACAATCTGAGCAGCCGTCTTCAGTTGTTTGCAGATGACGCCGTCGTTTATCAACTAATAAAGTCATCAGAAGATAAAAACAAACTGCAAAATGATTTAGGAAAGATATCTGAATGGTGCAAAAAGTGGCAGTTGACCGCAAATAACAAGCAGTTGACACTAAATAACAAAACGTGATAACAATAACAAGGTCATCCACATGAGTGCTAAAAGGAACTCATTACACTTCGGTTACATGATAAATCAATCTAATGTAAAAGCCATAAATTCAATTAAATACCTAGGTATTACAATTATGAACAACTTAAATTGGAAGGAACACTGAAAATGTTGTGGGGAAGACTAAACAAAGACTGTGTTTTATTGGCAGAACACTTAGAAAATGTAACAGATCTACTAGGGAGACTGCCTACACTATGCTTGTCCGTCCTCTTTTAGAATACTGCTGCGCGGTGCGGGATCCTTACCAGGTAGGACTGATTGAGTACATCGAAAAAGTTCAAAGAAAGGCAGCACGTTTTGTATTATCATGAAATAGGCGAGAGTCTCATAGAAATGATACAGAATTTGGGCTGGAAGTCATTAAAAGAAAGGCGTTTTTTGATGCAATGGAATCTTCTCAAGAAATTCCTATCACCAACTTTCTCCTCCGAATGCAAAAATATTTTGTTGACACCAACCTACATAGGGAGAAATGATTGTCATGATAAAATAAGGGAAATCAGAGCTCGTATGGAAAGATGTAGGTGTTCATTCTTTCTGTGCACTATACAAGATTGGAATAATAGAGAATTGTGAAAGTTGTTTGATGAGCCCTCTGCCAGGCACTTAAATGTGATTTGCAGTGTGTCCATGTAGATGTAGATGTAGCTAATGGGGGGCCCAGTCCCCCATTTACTTACAGCAAATGTGCACACCGGATTTTTGTACTAACAGGTGGCGTGTCAAGATGCAGCTGTGGAAACACCAGATAGTGACATGGGGAGGGAGGGGGAGAGAGAGAGAGAGAGATATGTCATGTGGAGTGTGTGTGTGTGTGTGTGTGTGTGTGTGTGTTTGTTTCTATGTACTGTCAAAATTTTAGAAATATCATCAGTCTTTCCATGAAATTTTGAAACAACCTGGTGCATGCTGCACTCACTTCTTGCAAGTTTTCATTGATAGGCCTAATATGTTTAAATTTGCAACCTTGAGTGTCTCATACATGATGTTAATGCAGTTGTATTAATTTCAGCTCTCGTGGGCAGACTTCTATTTTGTTGGTATACTTGACTACCTCAATTATATGGCTGGGTTTGACATCACAAAGAATTGTCCGAACCTCATTGCACTGAGGAAGAAGGTCCTTGAACTACCAGGTGTCAAGGAATGGGTGGCTAAAAGGCCATATACAGAACTATAAGTTTGACTGCTTACTTTGTTTTGTACGGCCTACAATGATGAAGAAAATTATGAATCGTTGAACAGAAAGTAATTCTGCTTAGATGTTAGTCTTTATGTTTCTTATTAAAATACTGCTGCAGAAAACTTGAAAGTAATGTTTAATGCTAAAGCTTAGTTTGATTGTTACCCTTTAAATATGTTAAAGTTTATAAAGGAGACTGGTGCAATGTGTCATTTTCTCGTGTGTAACAAATGTAACACTTTTTTTATGTTCTAATTTGTTCAGTAAAATTTGTATGTACAAAAAAGTAGTCTGGTATTTGGTACGATATTTATTTTAATTAATCTTCTATAGGTCCACTATTACCACAAGTCTCGAACAAATATTAAGTGAATAATCACTAAATACAATAACAGGAAGTTACTCAGGCAATCCTTGATATCATTAACAACAGAGAACGTTATAATTGCAGTGTCACAAAACTTTTCAGTTTTCAATCTTAATCACAAGAGTAACTTTGATTACCTCTTGCTACTGAACACTACACCATTAATACTTGTCTGATTACCACTTTTGACTGTTCATCATCATCCTACCATACAACAATCATTACTGCAGTAACATGTTGGGAATATACACCATGTTGTACATAAATAGAAATATTATACACCATGTTGTACACAAATAGAAAATGAGTTTCTAGTTACATGTCTTATACATCATACATAAACATTACAATGTGGAATGTGTCAGCTGACTGTAACTGGCTATTTATACCTATTTAATTTCTTTGCAGTTTGAAATGAAGTTAAGAAAAAAACCTCAGCTGTTAGCAATCGAACAGAAGGTGTGTGTGCATGTGTGTATTTTTCCAGTTCATGTTTTTATCATTGAACACACAAGAACTTTAAATTGCCTTGTTGATTTGGTATATTAGCTGGTGGTGGTGTATTTCTGTCAGTATAAAACTGGATAAGCTGCCCTGTGCCACAAGTTTGAAGAGCTAGTTCATATGTGCAAAACCAGCATTATTCAGTATTTTTCATTTGACAGCTGTACTAGTATTGTCTGAAAAACAGACAATTCAAATAAGATTCACAAACAAGACATTTCTCCATGACCTGTAGAAAGCAGCGTAACTAGCACCTTATGTTGAGCTTTGATTTTGGTGGTCTTCCTCTTGACCAGAGTGCTACCTGCTGATTCTCACAAACTGATCAAGGAGAAAATCAACTTGGCATTGACTGACCTTTTTAAATTTGTCCTCACACCAACATCATTATTATTAGTAGTAGTAGGATGAACTAGCATATTGCACTGCCATAGCGTGCCCTCTACACAGGTACTCATGAAGCATTTCAAAGAAAAATCTCTCTAAATAGCTGCACCAAAGCCTATGTGCTTTTATAGATATGTTGATGATGTGTATGTAGTGTGACCACATGGAGTGAAAGGCTTCAGGAGTTTCTCCAACATCTGAACTCTGTATCCCACTATCAGATTCACTATGGAGGTGGAAGAGAATGGCAAATTCTGCTTTTGGTACTCATAGTCAAGCAAAAAGTGGATGGCTCTATGTGAGAAAGTGTGTAAAGGAAAACCAGCCACACCAATCTGTATGTCCATGCCTCCAGCTGTCATCATGCACCATAATATGAGGCGGAACAACATAAACTGGTCCGCAGGGCATGTGCAGTATCAAATGAAGAAATTGTACCAAGGTAGTGCAACCATCTTCAGGATGTATTAAAGAAAAATGGATATGTTGAGAGACAGGCAGAAGGTACAGGCCCAGAAAACAGAACACAAACCATCTCCATAAATGCATGCACATCCCCCACGAACCATGGACCTTGCCGTTGGTGGGGAGGCTTGCGTGCCTCAGCGATACAGATAGCCGTACCGTAGGTACAACCACAACGGAGGGGTATCTGTTGAGAGGCCAGACAAACGTGTGGTTCCTGAAGAGGGGCAGCAGCCTTTTCAGTAGTTGCAAGGGCAACAGTCTGGATGATTGACTGATCTGGCCTTGTAACAATAACCAAAACGGCCTTGCTGTGCTGGTACTGTGAACGGCTGAAAGCAAGGGGAAACTACGGCCGTAATTTTTCCCGAGGGCATGCAGCTTTACTGTATGATTAAATGATGATGGCGTCCTCTTATATTCCGGAGGTAAAATAGTCCCCCATTCGGATCTCTGGGCGGGGACTACTCAAGAGGATGTCATTATAAGGAGAAAGAAAACTGGCGTTCTACGGATCGGAGCGTGGAATGTCAGATCCCTTAATCGGGCAGGTAGGTTAGAAAATTTGAAAAGGGAAATGGATAGGTTAAAGTTAGATATAGTGGGAATTAGTGAAGTTCGGTGGCAGGAGGAACAAGACTTACGGTCAGGTGACTACAGGGTTATAAACACAGTCAAATAGGGGTAATGCAGGAGTAGGTTTAATAATGAATAGGAATGCGGGTAAGCTACTACGAACAGCATAGTGAACACATTATTGTGGCCAAGATAGATACGAAGCCCATGCCTACTACAGTAGTACAAGTTTATATACCAACTAGCTCTGCAGATGACGAAGAAATTGAAGAAACGTATGATGAAATAAAAGAAATTATTCAGATAGTGAAGGGAGACGAAAATTTAATAGTCATGGGTGACTGGAATTCGAGTGTTGGAAAAGGGAGAGAAGGAAACGTAGTAGGTGAATATGGATTAGGGCTAAGAAATGAAAGAGGAAGCCGCCTGGTAGAATTTTGCACAGAGCACAACTTAATCATAGCTAACACATGGTTCAAGAATCATAAAAGAAGGTTGTATACATGGAAGAACCCTGGAGATACTAAAAGGTATCAGATAGATTATATAATGGTAAGACAGAGATTTAGGAACCAGGTTTTAAATTGTAAGACATTTCCAGGGGCAGATGTGGACTCTGACCACAATCTATTGGTTATGACCTGTAGATTAAAACTGAAGAAACTGCAAAAAGGTGGGAATTTAAGGAGATGGGACCTGGATAAACTGAAAGAACCAGAGGTTGTACAGTGTTTCAGGGAGAGCATAAGGGAACAATTGACAGGAATGGGGGAAAGAAATACAGTAGAAGAAGAATGGGTAGCTCTGAGGGATGAAGTAGTGAAGGCAGCAGACGATCAAGTAGGTAAAAAGACGAGGGCTAATAGAAATCCTTGGGTAACAGAAGAAATATTGAATTTAATTGATGAAAGGAGAAAATATAAAAATTCAGTAAATAAAGCAGGCAAAAAGGAATACAAACGTCTCAAAAATGAGATCGACAGGAAGTGCAAAATGGCTAAGCAGGGATGGCTAGAGGACAAATGTAAGGATGTAGAGGCTTATCTCACTAGGGGTAAGATAGATACTGCCTACAGGAAAATTAAAGAGACCTTTGGAGATAAGAGAACCACTTGTATGAACATCAAGAGCTTAGATGGAAACCCAGTTCTAAGCAAAGAAGGGAAAGCAGAAAGGTGGAAGGAGTATATAGAGGGTCTATACAAGGGCGATGTACTTGAGGACAATATTATGGAAATGGAAGAGGATGTAGATCAAGATGAAATGGGAGATACGATACTGCGTGAAGAGTTTGACAGAGCACTGAAAGACCTGAGTCGAAACAAGGCCCCCGGAGTAGACAACATTCCATCGGAACTACTGACGGCCTTGGGAGAGCCAGTCATGACAAAACTCTACCATCTGGTGAGCAAGATGTATGAAATAGGCGAAATACCCTCAGACCTCAAGAAGAATATAATAATTCCAATCCCAAAGAAAGCAGGTGTTGACAGATGTGAGAATTACCAAACAATCAGTTGAATAAGCCACAGCTGGAAAATACTAACACGAATTCTTTACAGACGAATGGAAAAACTAGTAGAAGCCGACCTCGGGGAAGATCAGTTTGGATTCCGTAGAAATACTGGAACACGTGAGGCAATACTAACCTTACGACTTATCTTAGAAGAAAGATTAAGGAAAGGCAAACCTACGTTTCTAGCATTTGTAGACTTAGAGAAAGCTTTTGACAATGTTGACTGGAATACTCTTCCCAATTCTATAGGTGGCAGGGGTAAAATACAGGGAGCGAAAGGCTATTTACAATTTGTACAGAAACCAGATGGCAGTTATAAGAGTCGAGGGGCATGAAAAGGAAGCAGTGGTTGGGAAAGGAGTGAGACAGGGTTGTAGCCTCTCCCCGATGTTATTCAAACTATATATTGAGCAAGTAGTAAAGGAAACAAAAGAAAAATTCGGAGTAGGTATTAAAATCCATGGAGAAGAAGTAAAAACTTTGAGGTTCGCCGATGACATTGTAATTCTGTCAGAGATAGCAAAGGACTTGGAAGAGCAGTTGAACGGAATGGTTGGTGTCTTGAAGGGAGGATATAAGATGAACATCAACAAAAGCAAAACGAGGATAATGGAATGTAGTCGAATTAAGTCGGGTGATGTTGAGGGTATTAGATTAGGAAATGAGACACTTAAAGTAGTAAAGGAGTTTTGCTATTTGGGGAGCAAAATAACTGATGATGGTCGAAGTAGAGAGGATATAAAATGTAGACTGGCAATGGCAAGGAAAGCGTTTCTGAAGAAGAGAAATTTGTTAACATCGAGTATAGATTTAAGTGTCAGGAAGTCATTTATGAAAGTATTTTTATGGAGTGTAGCCATGTATGGAAGTGAAACATGGACGGTAAATAGTTTGGACAAGAAGAGAATAGAAGCTTTCGAAATGTGGTGCTACAGAAGAATGCTGAAGATTAGATGGGTAGATCACATAGCTAATGAGGAGGTACTGAATAGGATTGGGGAGAAGAGGAGTTTGTGGCACAACTTGACCAGAAGAAGGGTTCGGTTGGTAGGACATGTTCTGAGGCATCAAGGGATCACCAATTTAGTTGTGGAGGGTAAAAATCGTAGGGGGAGACGAAGAGATGAATACACTAAGCAGATTCAGAAGGATGTAGGTTGCAGCAGGTACTGGGAGATGAAGAAGCTTGCACAGGATAGAGTAGCATGGAGAGCTGCATCAAACCAGTCTCAGGACTGAAGACCACAACAACAATAAATGCATGCACTATTAGGTATGGTGAAACATGAAGGGGGGAGGGGGGGGGGGCTCTGTAAACTGAGGTCCGCCACATTCCACACAAATGTGGTAAGGCATACATCAGGCAGACATTGTGGGCAGTCGAAGAAAAGTGCAAGAAGTGCAGGAGACACCTGTAATTTAAGAAACCAACAAAATCTGTGGTTGCAAAACATTACTTGCCTACCGAGAAATGCAATAAAATATGAAGAAACGGAAGTGCCGAGATGGACCATGTCATTTTGAGACTGTCTTCTGAAGGAGACTATTGAAACGTGGGTGGCCAAACCCTGAGACAGTGGCTTCAGTCTCAGTAAAGCATGAAACCCAGTGTTCAGCTAACTGTAGTTACAATGTCAACCATGTGTGTCTTCTGCAACTGATGGGTAGTATCAGAAGCACTAAGGGGACAGTGTTTGCACCTATCATTTGGCAGTCATCCCCCCCCCTCCCCCCCTACACCACCACTCCACCTGACACGACATGCAAATGGGTAGTGATGGAATGGATGGGAAGGAATAACAGTAGAAAGGAGGTGTGATGTAGTGAGGATACTCATTTTCAGGTATCACCTGAAGATGACGGCAAGGTGTGCTGTCGAAATATTGTGTTTCATAAACAACTGCATCTAGCTGTGCACCCGAGAGTGATGAAAACAATTTAAATAAAGTATAAAATCATTAGCATAGAGCAAGAAAAGTAGTGAGCTCATGATTGAAATCTGCAGTATGCCCACTGGTACTTTTCCCAATGCAGGTGATATGTGGTGTTTTTGTGAATTGAACAGCCCAGTGTACCTTTCGGCATAAGTACAATAAATAACAGGAAGTTACACAGAATAATTTGATATCATTAACTATGGAGAACGTTAGAGTTGGAGTGTCAAAAAACTTATCAGTTTCTGGTCTTGATCACAAGAATAACTTCAATTACTACACTACACCATTAATACATGATCTGATTATCACTTGTAATTATCATCATCCTACCATAAAACAGTACTGCAATAATATGTCAAGAATATTATATGCCATGGTCCGCCCGCCGGTAGCTGAGTGACAGCCGGCACGGTAGCTCAGCGTGTTCGGTCAGAGGGTTATGTGCCCTCTGTAATAAAAAAACTGAGTTAATCGATCAGTAACGAACTTAAATGGTTGTCTTATGATGCCCGCCACAAGCAGATGCTGCGAACAGAAGCAAACAAAATGAGATTAAAAAAAAAACCAGCGCAACAGGCTGTCAATCCTAAGGGCCCGGGTTCGATTCCCGGCTGGGTTGGAGATTTTCTCCGCTCAGGGACTGGGTGGTGTTGTCCTAATCATCATCATTTCATCCCCACCGACGCGCAAGTCGCCAAAGTGGCGTCAAATCGAAAGACTTGCACCAGGCGAGCGATCTATCCGACGGGAGGCCCTCGTCACACGCCATTATTATTATTATTATTATTATTATTATTATTATTATTATATGCCATGTTGTGTGTCAGTAGGAAACGAGTTTCTTAGTTACATGTTTTATACATTGTACATAAACATTACAGTACGGACACTGTCAGCTGACTAAAACTTGGACATGCTTCTTAGTAAAGTGTATTTCTGTAGTTGTTTGTAACTGGCTATTTATATCTATTTAATTCCTTTGCAGTTTAAAATGAAGTTAAATGAAAAAAAAAAGCTCAGCTGTTAGCAGTCAAACAGATTCCTGAAAAGACACTGATGTCTACAGCCTTCCAGGATTTATTTGAAGACAGTGTCATGTTGCATTTTTTTAAGGAGTTGTGGAGGGAGAGGGGCAGCAAGTTATTGACAAATATTCATCTTTAAAGCTAGCATTGTATAAATCATAACCTTCATTGCAGTTAATATTTTTAATCTTTCTCCGAAATCAAAGTTTGATAAATTATTAACCAGGATATGGTTTTTTTTAAGTGTTTCTGGTCTGTGTATACAGTGAAGTTATTATATAACTTACAGCATATCATATTTCTAACAACACACATATAACAGAATATCCTTGTGTTTAACTTCCACTTGTCAGAACACACTATCTGAGTGCTATTATCTTGAGTTAATCCAGTATTGATACACATGACTACTACATAATTTCAATGGCCTTAAACAGCATCTCTGGATCGTGTTTTCCATCAGATTCTTTTATGAAATTTACAGTGAAATCTCCACAAATTGGCAATCTTTCTGATTTGCCTGACTGGACAATAAGTGATCAAAATTTATCATGAAAATATCTCTCTGACCTGGTGGGACCTGTATACTAAAACATTTACAAATATTTCTTTTTCAAATACAAAACAACCCACATACACTTCCTTACTTTTATCTCTACAGTTTGTTAGTTTTGGTTACATAAATGATGTAATAAACTGCAGAATTACCGATAGTATTGGTAGCATTGCTAGGGAAAGAAACATAACTGAATAGGGAAAGAAACATAGTTGAATGTGTAAGAGACTAACTAGGAGCCAACAATTTCATTTAGTTTTTTGTTTGTTTTGCACATAATTAGAACTGCTTATTGTTCTGTGTTAGTCCATTGTGTATATGATAATCTTACAAAATATACTTTGCTTTTTATAAGTAATAAAAACTATGTGTGTGAATGTAACCAAAACAATTACTTTTGATGCGGGTACAGTTTACAAGCACAAATATAAAAAGAATTATTATTGGTATTTTGTACTCAATAGAACATCCTTCATCATGGTCAAAGGCAGTAGTTGAATTATGTGAAATTTGTTTATGAATAACAGAAACATTTTCTGATATGGTTTTTGTTTTGCATTTTTTAAACTTTACCTTTCTTCAGGATATTGCATTTTCTAGCGCTATGTGATAAATCTGTATCGTTTTTTTATGTTTAATTCTGTTCTGTGTTACAAATCAACAATTTTTGAATAAAACCTGAATTAAAGATTGACAGTTTCAATATTGCTATAAATATTGTATATTTTTAAATTACAGACAGGATGATAACTACATAGAACGAAAATTTTCTGTAGATTATGTGGCCCTTTTTATATCCTCAGTTTGTAGAAAGTTCACGGCTTCCAATTTCTAGGTCAGTCTAGTAAAACACTTATCACATATGCATACAAAATGATCAAAATGAGATAATGCCCATTAGGTATGCAACACACTTAATTTACAGGTAACACAGTTATGATCTTAACTGACGAATGCTTCTAGAAAAACTACCATATCCCACACTTACTTACGGTAGTCTAGGGTAGCCAACAGTAGTTTTACAACTCAACTCTTATCTATACAGAATTTACACCTGCATTACTGATTTTATTCTTATCTTTTTAATGAATGTGGCACCTTCAGTTTATTCTTATCACCAACACAAGACAATTTTTTACAGTTTCTGTCACCACTTACATCTTGGTAGCCAGTCATATCTTTTCTATCCTGCACTTTGTAAGTAGTTGCTTTCTACAAAACACATTATTAACCACACAAATTCACAATGACATTTGTTCAGAAACAAATGAAACATCATTCAAGACCACATGAAATAAGAAACACAATGTTTACTGGCACATTACCAGAGGACCCACACCACAAGGAGTAGCATAGGCACAATGACGATGCAAAGCACAGCATATCATCGTTGCTTGTCTCGGTGAGTTCCGTTAGATGGACAGTGAGGTAGATGTTTCCTGGCCCAACTCTGCAGGAGCAACTGTACTAGAACTGGAACTCGAGCTGCAGCTGCAGCTGGTCTACTGGAGGCAGTGTCTGGCTTTACACACCCAGCAGGCGGAACTATTTGTGTTCATGTGTTGTGTGAGTCATGTTGTTCTTTGGTAGCAATGCTGCCGGTTTCCTGGTGCGCGCACTGCTCGGAAGTGTAGTTGGTGCCCCTTGGTGGAGTGTGGAACAAATGGCGTATAACCATACTGTTTGTATGCAGTACAATGTTGTGACATTGTGTGCTCCCTGCCGCCGTTGGATAAGCAGCTGCCAGCAGCTTATTTGTTACATAGTTTAATTCTTAATTTCTTTGCGTGTTTTTGGTACTTGCATTGTTTAATTCATAAATTTCTGGTGTATTATAGTATTTGAGAGTTGTAGCACTGCGTTTTAGTACCTGAATAGTGTAAAATCGCGAAGTCTCCTTCCGCCGCCGAGCAGTGTGTCAGCAGTGCGCAAGTAGCAGCATTACTGCATTTACTAGGCAATCTTGTATTTTAATAACCGTTTAAATTTGGTGTCGAATTGTTTGTGCTCTCTGTAGATTAGTTCAGACGTTCTTTGCACAACAGTTTTTAGCATGGATAGGGACTGCAACTGCTGTGTTCGGATGCGGGCTGAGTTGGCATCCCTTCGCTCCCAGCTTCTGGCAGTGTTGGCTTCGGTCACACAGCTTGAGGCTGTTGCCAATGGGCATCACTGTGGGGGTCCGGATGGGGGTTTGTCGGGGACGGCCACCTCGTCCCACACATCCCCCGACTATGGCTGTAGCTGCCCGGGATACTGCCCATATTGAGGCTGACCCCTCACCCATGGTAGGGTGGGAGGTCGTCTCGAGGTGTGGCAGGGGGCGAAAGACATTCCAGAGGGCTGAACAGAAGGCCTCTCCAGTTTGTCTGACGAACGGGTTTCAGGCTCTGTCTCAGGCTGATACTGATCTTCGGCCGGACATGGCTGCTTGTCCTGTTCCAGAGGTTGCCCCTCTGTCTGCAAGATCCGGGCGGTCGCAGAGGGTGGGCTTACTGGTAGTTGGGAGCTCCAACGTCAGGCACGTAATGGGGACCCTTAGGGATATGGCAGCAAGAGAGGGTAAGAAAACCAATGTGCACTCCGTGTGCATACCAGGGGGAGTCATTCCAGGTGTGGAAAGGGTCCTTCCGGATGCCATGAAGGGTACAGGGTGCACCCATCTGCAGGTGGTCGTTCATGTCGGCACCAATGATGTGTGTCGCTATGGATTGGAGGAAATCCTCTCTGGCTTCCGGCGGCTATCTGATTTGGTGAAGACTGCCAGTCTCCCTAGCGGGATGAAAGCAGAGCTCACCATCTGCAGCATCATCGACAGGACTGACTGCGGACCTTTGGTACAGAGCCGAGTGGAGGGTCTGAATCAGAGGCTGAGACGGTTCTGCGACCGTGTGGGCTGCAGATTCCTCGACTTGCGCCATAGGGTGGTGGGGTTTTGGGTTCTGCTGGATAGGTCAGGAGTCCACTACATGCAGCAGGTGGCTACATGGATAGCAGGGGTTGTGTAGCGTGGACTGGGCGGTTTTTTAGGTTAGATGGCCTCGGGCAAGTACAGAAAGGGCAACAGCCTCAAAGGGTGCGGGGCAAAGTCAGGACATGCAGGGACCAAGCAGCAATCGGTATTGTAATTGTAAACTGTCGAAGCTGCATTGGTAAAGTACCAGAACTTCAAGCGCTGATAGAAATCACCGAAGCTGAAATCGTTATAGGTAAGGAAAGCTGGCTGAAGCCAGAGATAAATTCTGCCGAAATTTCTACAAAGGCACAGACGGTGTTTAGAAAGGATAGATTGCATGCAACCAGTGGTGGCGTGTTTGTCGCTGTTAGTAGTAGTTCATCCTGTAGTGAAATAGAAGAGGATAGTTCCTGTGAATTATTATGGGTGGAGGTTATACTCAGCAACCGAGCTAGGTTAATAATTGGCTCCTTTTACCAACCTCCCAACTCAGCAGCATTAGTGACAGAACAACTGAGAGAAAATTTGGAATACATTTCACGTAAATTTTCTCAGCATGTTAATGTCTTAGGTGGAGATTTCAATTTACCAGATATAGACTGGGACACTCAGATGTTTTTTTGGACGGGTGGTAGGGACATAGCATCGAGTGACATTATACTGAGTGCACTATCCGAAAATTACCTCAAGCAATTAAACAGAGAACCGACTCGTAGAGATAACATCTTGGACCCACTGATAACAGACCCGAACTTTTCGACTCTGTAAGTGCAGAACAAGGAATCAGTGATCATAAGGCCATTGCATCATCCCTGAAGATGGAAGTTAATAGGAATATAAAAAAAGAGAGGAAGGTTTATCTGTTTAGCAAGAGTAAGGCAGATTTCAGACTACCTAACAGATCAAAACGAAAATTTCTGTTCCAACACTGACAATGTTGAGTGTTTATGGAAAAAGTTCAAGGCAATCGTAAAATGTGTTTTAGACAGGTACGTGCCAAGTAAAACTGTGAGGGACGTGAAAAACCCACCGTGGTTCAACAACAAAGTTAGGAAACTACTGCGAAAGCAAAGAGAGCTTCACTGCAAGTGTAAACACAGCCAAAACCTCTCAGACAAACAGAAGCTAAACGATGTCAAAGTTAGCGTAAGGAGGGATATGCGTGAAGCGTTCAAGTGAATTCGAAAGTAAAATTCTATGTACCGACTTGACAGAAAATCCTAGGAAGTTCTGGTCTTACGTTAAATCAGTAAGTGGCTCGAAACAGCATATCTAGACACTCCGGGACGATGATGGCATTGAAACAGAGGATAACGTGCTTAAAGCTGAAATGCTAAACACCTTTTTCCAAAGCTGTTTCACAGAGGAAGACCGCACTGCAGTTCCTTCTCTAAATCCTCGCACAAACGAAAAAATGGCTGACATCGAAATAAGTGTCCAAGGAATAGAAAAGCAACTGGAATCACTCAACAGAGGAAAGTCTACTGGACCTGATGGGATACCAGTTTGATTCTATACAGAGTACGCAAAAGAACTTGCCTCCCATCTAACAGCCGTGTACCGCAAGTCTCTAGAGGAACGGAAGGTTCCAAATTATTGGAAAAGAGCACAGGTAGTCTCAGTCTTCCAGAAGGGTCGTCGAGCAGTTGCGCAAAACTATAGACCTATATCTCTGACGTCGATCTGTTGTAGTATTTTAGAACATGTTTTTTGCTTGCATATCATGTTGTTTCTGGAAACCGAGAATCTACTCTGTAGGAATCAACATGGATTCCGGAAACAGCGATCGTGTGAGACCCAACTCGCTTTATTTGTTCATGAGACCCAGAAAATATTAGATACAGGCTCCCAGGTAGATGCTATTTTCCTTGACTTCCAGAAGGCGTTTGAAACAGTTCCGCACTGTCGCCTGATAAACAAAATAAGAGCCTACGGAATATCAAACCAGCTGTGTGGCTGGATTGAAGAGTTTTTAGCAAACAGAACACAGCATGTTGTTCTCAATGGAGAGATGTCTACAGACGTTAAAGTAACCTCTGGTGTGCCACAGGGGAGTGTTATGGGACCATTGTTTTTCACAATATATATAAATGACCTAGTGGATAGTGTCGGAAGTTTCATGCGGCTTTTCGCGGATGATGCTGTAGTATACAGAGAAGTTGCAGCATTAGAACATTGTAGCGAAATGCAGGAAGATCTGCAGCGGATAGGCACTTGGTGCAACTGACCCTTAACATAGACAAATGTAATGTATTGCGAATACATAGAAAGAAGGATCCTTTATTGTATGATTATATGATAGCGGAACAAACACTGGTAGCAGTTACTTCTGTAAAATATCTGGGAGTATGTGTATGGAACGATTTGAAGTGGAATGATCATATAAAATTAATTGTTGGTAAGGCGGGTACCACGTTAAGATTCATTGGGAGAGTCCTTAGAAAATGTAGCCCATCAACAAAGGAGGTGGCTTACAAAACACTCGTTCGACCTATACTTGAGTATTGCTCATCAGTGTGGGATCCGTACCATGTCGGGTTAACAGAGGAGATAGAGAAGATCCAAAGAAGAGCGGCATGTTTCGTCACAGTGTTATTTGGTAACCGTGATAGCGTTACTGAGATGTTTAGCAAACTCAAGTGGCAGACTGCAAGAGAGGTGCTCTGCATCGCGGTGTAGCTTGCTGTCCAGGTTTCGAGAGGGTGCGTTTCTGGATGAGGTATCGAATATATTGCTTTCACCTACTTATACCTCCCGAGGAGATCACGAATGTAAAATTAGAGAGATTCGAGCGCGCACGGAGCTTTCCGACAGTCGTTCTTCCCGCGAACCATACGCGACTGGAACAGAAAAGGGAGGTAATGACAGTGGCATGTAAAGTGCCCTCCGCCACACACCTTTGGGTGGCTTGCGGAGTATAAATGTAGATGTAGATGTAGATGACATGCAATGCCCATTTTATATGAACACACACACACACACACACAGGCAGACAGTGGGTAGGAAACACCTCATGGCAGAGACATTGGACTGGCAGTGGATATATCCAGTCCACGGATGATACACAATATCCTTCCCACTTAAGGAGGAGATGGCAAAGCCATCTTGAAAGAGGCCGGCCATGGCTGCTGCATTGTGGCGAAGATGCAGAGCTGCATTGGGTGCAGCTAATGAGAGGGAGCATGATGGCCAGGCAGGACAATCCAGTTGAACACCCTTTGAGTTGCAGCTTGTGGATTCAAACAGATGCTGGCACAAGAGCCATTAAAGTCACTGGAGCCTAATGTTGCAAAGGAACCTGACTGGGAGATGCTGGACCAGCCCAGACACATGGGCTATGGACAGGATCTCTTGACTGGACATAAACCTTGGAGTAGAAGGTACAATGAACAAGACTTCTTAGCTTGAGGTGTAGGGCCCATTACATTGGAGACACAAGAATAGAAAAAGTACATAAAACACTGCTTAACAACTTCAAGAAGCTCAGAGTAATTTGCATGAAAATATAGAATTGAACCATTAAGTACCACAGGAAAATGGTCCAAACAAAACAAGCATGCCTTGTCCGTGTAGGGGAACATAAATGACCATTGCAGGAAGTGACGTGGAACTCTGGGTGTTGGCAGAGCTTGCGGTGAAACCTCAAAGAAGCCACAGCCACAGCCTGCATGAACACGCAATAGGATCAGTGGTGGATACTGGGATGGTGAGCAGGTGGCAAGACTGGCAGCAACAATGGGAACAGCCACATGGTCGGCCACAGCAATGCCAGTAGAGACGACAGGACTGGCTATAGCAATTGTGGCGATACGACCAGCTATGGCCAGGCCAGTGATGAATACATTGACAAGACAGCTGGCATCAGCATCTACAGAGCTGCTGATGGCTGGTTGAAACAGGGCCAGCGGTGTGAGGATTGTGAGTTAACGAGCATTTTGCTCTCATTTAAGTATATGGCAGAAAGTCAGGCTTCAGGAATTGTGAAATGAACCCTGTCGTCCAGGACTGTCTGCCACAAAGGGAGCAGATTCACCATGAGATGGGGAAACCCACAGGCGTCTGTTGTCTACTGAGGCCTAAGCGCTGCAGTGTTCAAGTGAGACACATGAGAACCTACGTCACAGAGAAACCCAGTAGAAGGCATTTGTTGCCAGGGAGACGTAGCAGTGTTAAATATGGCGGACCTAAGATCGGTCATAAAGGAAAACATTTATGGAAACTATTTAACTCTGTAGTAATTCAAGGAATGAAGCCAAGTAATTTTAATCTGCCATCCTCCGTAAATTATCATAGTGATCCCAATAAAATTTGAATATTGATCATATCTATAATAGTTTAGGATTTACTGTTAAAGTGAAATTAACAAGTTTTGTAACAAAGACCTCAATGCTAAAATCTGAACACTTTGGTCGGTCTTACCGATTGACATTTCTTATAGAAGTGCATCACTAAAATGACAAATGTTGTGAATATCAACTCAGTAACTTTATTTGTTTAAAAGATAATAGTAAATTTAAATTATCAGTATTTTCAGTTAAGCATCATCATCATTTCCTCCACACAACACACATTGAACGATGACAGCATGACACCTCATTGAATCATTAGGTAATAGAATATTTGTTGTAAAGTTGAATGCATAAAAGGTACTTTGTTATTTATTTATTTATCAGAAAACACATTGGTGCGAGACTGTCGCCCATGACATTCAAAGTTTAAAAGGAAATTGTATTGGTTTTATGTAAAACAATGTAGAGTTTATTATGTAATGGGTATTATTGTTACTTTATTTAGACTGTGAAAAGGTCAAGCTTTGATAAAATGTAAAATAATTTAGAATAAGGTGTAGCCAATCAGATGGACAGCCTTAGGAAAGGGAACTGCCCTAGTCAGTTGAGTGAGGATGTTTGGCGTTGGAAAAAGTGGCCGGGGACGGACAGAGGGACAGTTCGGATTGAGATGCAAAAGCGGACAGTCGGTCTTTAGGCAGCTAGAAAGTGAAACGACTTAGAAAATTTCACGTTGTGTGGTATCGTGAGACTTAGTCTGAGCAGTGAGCAGCCACGCGCCTGGTGTGAGCACTAACTTTTCGTGTAAATATCGACGTGGAGTATTGGACTTGCGTTTTTCGATGAGATTGTGAATGATCGAACTGTGTCAAATGGATATGCCCTCGAGTGTAATAGTAATTTTAAATACGACCACTTTTGCTATTAGTTTTCTTTCTGAATAAACATTATTCTAACCAAATTGCAGCTGTGTGGCCTATATCATTTATGGGTTGTTAATTTGGTTCCCAACGTTGTTATTACTGTTATTATATGTTACATTAACTTTGTTTCATACAATTTCGCAAACTTGCCATTAGCCAGACAATTTAACCAAAGGGTCACAAGTGTCTAATTTAGGGTGTGTAATGCGACACATGTGGTTCAACCCCTAGACGAGTTTGAGCCAAAACGTTTCAATGAAGAGGAAGCGAATTTGAGCCTGAACATCTTTGGGATGTTAGCTTGCAGGATTTACAACAGGACGAACATTGTTGCGACAGATGTGTCGATGACTAAGAGAGTTGACTGTGACAGGGCTGGTGATGTGCAGACTGACTGCATGACTGATTTCATTGCAGGCAGACTTGGTGATGCTGGTGAGCTGACTGTGACAGGGCTGTCGATCTGCGGACTGTGGACAAGTCTAATGCCGCTGCTGACAGGCTTGGCTACAACAAGAGAGACAGCTTTAATAGAGCGGGCAATGACAAGACTGAAACCAACGATGAGAGAGGTGGCATCTGACAGTGTCACAAGCGAGGGCTGGGCCGAGAGCGGTGGGACTGCTTTCGTGGAATGTTACATGATTCAACAACGTAGCAAACAACCTGACTGAAGGTGGTCCAGTACACCACTTCTGGACACCCCAGCCAGACAGTGTTCAAGAATACTCATTGGAACACTTTGGTGAAGAGTGGTAGGCCAAGACACCGTGTTGATGTGTGCACATGTTGCATTTGTCTGTCACTACAATTAAAATGCACATCTAAGTGTTTCTCCAACAAGTCGTAGTCTACATCTTCCGGACGAGAGTCCAAGAAAACCCAACAACACACACACACACACACACACACACACACACACACACACAAACAACACAACAACAACAAGGAAGTGACCACTGCACTGCGAATTTGGCATGCCGTAAGCTATGAAATGCAGTCCCATTTGTTGATCGTACATGACCCTGTCTTCCTCCTGGCTGTCAAACACCTGAAACTTTGTTGCAGAAACAGGAGCAGCGTGCTGAGATACAGCTTTTGCAGCCAAAAGCTGTGTTAAGCCCTGCAGCAGTTTCTGAATTTGCTGCTCCTGTTAGTGAACAACATGAGACAGAGACGACTTCACTAATGGGATAGACATGGTAATGTAAAAGGGCACTCAAACCAGAGACAAAAATACACTGCTAAGTCTGGAACTTGAACTGTCACAGAAATACAAAAAAAGTCACTAATTAACCATTGTAAACAATACAGACCAACAGCATCAACTAAGAGAATTTCTTTGGCAACAACACATGAATGGAAGACAACCAGTGGGACACAAAGGTACCATCAAAAGATTTGCAGAATGCAACTAAAGCCACTGAATACAGGCTATGAGAACACCACACACAGGAAAACACTGCCCTCTCAAAACAAAGCAGCACACAAGGGAAAATCCATTTGCTGAAACTTCATAACCAGTGAGAAAAAAAAAAATAGACAGCTACTCCAGCAAACAAACTAGCACACAGCAAGAGCCATAGACCACTTGAGAAAAGTCTTGTCACCAATGGGCTTTATGGCGGACAAGGCAAGTGTAACAAAAAGCCACAGTAACAACTCTTTACTAAAAGGTGGATGAGGGGAGAGAAAAGAACTTTGATAAAGTACTTTAACACAGGTGGACACAGACTTGTTGCCAGTTTCCTGTCGTACACTTTATAGGCGGTTGCTTTCTGTGTTAAAAGATTAATCTCAAGTTGCAATACAAAACACTTTATTGACTGCACAAATGCACAATGATGTTTGTCCAAAAACAACAGCTAAAAGATCGTTAAAGGTCACTTGAAATAACAAAGACAGAGTTTACTTGCGTGATATCAGATCTTTGGGAAGCATCATCCTGTATTGCTGTACGGCAGCATCTGTGAGGACCTGCGCTGCATAGCGTAGAGCACCATGGCTTGTCTCAGAAAGTTCCTGGGCTGGAACTGAAAGAGCAACTGAACTGGACTGTACTGCAACTGGAATTCGAACTGCAGCTGGCCTGCTGGAGGCTGTGCCTGACCTTACATACCCAGCAGGTGGAACTGTGTTTGCATCCAAGTGGTATATGAATGACATTTGTTCTTCAAAAGCAACACCATTGGTTTCCTGGCACAAGCATTGCTCGGAAGCACATCTGGTGCTGTCGGGTAGAACCTGGAACAAATGTCATATAAACATACTGTCAGGACATGTGATGCTCATCTTGTATGGATTCACAGTCACAGGAGGATAGACACTTGCGTGCAACAAGTAGGCAACTCTGCAGAGCAGAGATGTCGGAGTGGCAGTAGGCATATGTGGCCTACTGCTTTATTAGTTATTTATTCTGCTAAGTATTCGTGTAAGTTACTACTTTATTATTTCTTGAGCTACCCACTACTCATTTCCTTAGCCTCCAACTAGAATGTATTCTCTCTTCTTTGCATTCATTACTAGACTACAGTTCTCATTCTTTGTTTTGTACATAATGCACATCAAAATCTTCTGTTACGAATAACGGAATTGGCAGCCAACTATACGCCACTGCATTTCCTTCTCCAGGAGGACAGACATGTTGTATACACATGGTGAAGAAAAAAATGCCACACTTTGAGGGCGGCATGTGATTCCTCCTCCAGGTTCAAGAGAAATTTTTTTATTGCAACATTGGAATGGGTACATTTTGAAAACACATGTATGAAAGCGAGGAGCTGGCAACTGTCACAGCGTGCAGCACATTGGAATGTCCAGAGGAACGTATATCGTCCAATACTCCCGTACTAGCCATCATAACTCACTGAGTAGACTGTTGGGACATCAAACCCACATCCATCATGGTGCTATGGTTCGAACCCTTGTTAGGTTCCTTATTTATTTCTTAGATGTCCTTTACCTAATTATTGTCATTTACAAGCAGGACATCATTTTGTCACATGACAGTAGTGTGTCACATGATAGTAGGATCCATTAAACTACATGCATGTGCCTACTGACCGCACAGTGCACAGCCGTAACTGGTCTCGTCAAATACATGTAAGGCAGCTGCTCAAGATTGCACACCATATTAACAACCATGGAGATCACACGCCATATTAACAACCATCTCCCGCCTCTTGTAATGTCCAGGAGACCATCATAAAACACAGTGACTTAAGTGCAATTATTGTCTTTGAATATGTCGATATGCTTTTGGCCTCGGGTGCATCTGATAACCAAGCTGCTGCTGCTGATTGTGTATATGCTGCACGATACTGTCAAAGGCACCATCTCGACTAGAATGGTTTTCATCACCAGGAGCAGTGCCTTCGGGAAACCAGTAATCTTCGTTCACAAATACTGGAAAGAGGTCGTACAAGGACTGGATGTACCCCGCTAACAGACAAAGCGATTCTTGAAGCTGTTCACCAATCACCCCAGCAAAGTACCTGTGATATTGCAAGGCAGTTCCAGGTATCTCAAGAACTGGTTGTTGAAGTGTTGCAAGATAAAGAACTGCATCCATATCATTCCAGGTTAACACCAGCCAGAAGACCGCATTCGACAAGTACAGTTTTGTGAATGACTTTAGCACCAAATGGAAGATAATTAACATTTTACAAATAATGTGATATGGACTGACAAATCTAGATTCACTCATGAAAGTATTCTCAACCTCCATAACAGCCATTATTGGTCGGAACACAACCCACATCACTTGTGAACTTGGCTTTCTGGCACACTTCAGCATAAATCTGTGGTCTGGAATTGTGAGAGGAGCACTTTTGGGCTTACTTATTGCCAGATGAGTTGAATGTACCCCTGTATCATATGTGTCTTTGCAATACTTTGCCTGACACATTATAAAATGTTCCACTTGGTTTTTGGTGACAACTGTGGTTTCAGCATAATTGTTCATTGCCATACTTTGGAATGAATATGCGTAACTAATTAAATTAAGTGTTTCTGGGGAAATGGATTGGTCATGGAGGTCCAACATTCTGGCCTCCACATTCCCCAGACCTTAACCCAATAGATTTTTAGTTGTGGGGATACTAAAAGGAGCAAGTTTATATTATTCCACCATTGGATGCACATGACCTAATGACTTGTGTGCCTGCCACTTCAGCAATGGTGAATGCAGGTGTGTTGTATAGGGTCCAGCGAAGCATGATGCAGCGTGCAGAGAATGTTTGCAATTGCAATGCAGTCACTTTTGAACAGCTTCTCTAAAGTGAATTTTGCTCGTAATTGTATGTATCAGTTCTCCAAAGTTTGTGGAGATAAGCCTGGACTTCAGACATACAGAATGGAAATATTTTGTTGAGGATGAACAGAGTTCTTGCCTAAATCACTTAATGATTTGAATAAGTTCACAAAGTTCTTGAATCTGAATGGAATGTTTTGCTATCTGTTTGTGAGCTATAATGTTTAATAATTAGGCTTTGTGCTGTATCTGAAAAGTAACTGTTAAATGTATTCTGGCCTGAGATGCTGGAGTTGATGGTCATGTGTGTGTGTGTGTGTGTGTGTGTGTGTGTGTGTGTGTGTGTGTGTGTGTGTGTGTGTGTTGTGTCTGTCTCTCTTTTACTGATGAAAAGTTATGGTCAAAAGCTATATATAAGAGTCTTTCAACTGTGCCTGCTTGCAACTTTACATGCTTTATGGTCGGTAGCAATCTCTCTTTTCCTACATTGTTGTTAAGTTTATTAGCCACTTCTGTGGGTCTATTATTTTTTTGTTATTTTCATGACATTCTGTGTTATTGTGGTCTAATGATGTAGTACCTTTTTTTTTTTTCTTTTTTTTTTTTTTTTTTTTTTTTTTAACTGACATGTTCTGTATGAATGGAGATGAAATTGCCCTAATGATATTCCCTATAGCTTCTTAAGTCTTCCCTGTCTCATTTTTATGTGTGTGGACTATTAATGATTCTTTCAGTTCTGTTGTTATGGTCTCAGTTTCCCAGATTATAGTATGTGTATCAGGTGAAACAAACTTCTATGCAGTGCTTCTCCTTCATATTTTAGTATTTCAGCTGCAATTCATCCCACTTGCCTTACCATTTTTAGGCATTTAATACTTCCCAGCACGTGTTCATATGTTGTTTCTGGAATATGATCATTGTAAGAGCTAATGCTGGAATTTGTAATTGGTGAGTCTGGATCAGAACAGTCAACTGGATTGTCAAAATACTACTTGCTTGTTGATAAAATTTTGCTTGGTCCAATAGGCAAATCAAATTGCCATCCTTATACTTCATGGCCTTATGTTTGTGATTAAAGCTTCTTTCAGTTTTGTTGACTGTGTCATACATTTTTAATTTTATTTATTTATTTATTTTTTCCTGTTGAGTACATATTATACAACCAGTGTACAAGTAATATCGGACAAGTCAATTCATACAATACAGTAGTACATGAACATTTATACATCACATTGCACAGACATTTGTTTATTTACCAAAAACAATTACCTACATGCAGTATTAAAGCCTGCCTTATGCCAAAAACAGTTTAAGTGACTGTTAAAATAACAAGTGATAGTGCATATTTTTATGCTACTAACATATATAAGCAGGTAAATTTGCTTCATGGTCATGGTTTGGATTGAATACAAATTTTAACTGCATTCCTTAAGAAGAGGTTTAAGTGAATGCTCAAGAGTGTGGGATACATGGAAGTTCACATTTTCTCATAATGACGTAGATAAATTTACATTTTATCACCACAATTTCAATTAAACTACAAGTAACAGCACCACACTTTATCTTTAAGGGAGTGCTTTTCTTAGGCAGTTTTCCCAACTCTTATTCCTTATAACTGTAAGTATTCATTCATTTTATAGAAAGTTTGTTTGATGAGGAGTAATTTCAGTTTCCTTTTGAAACCCTATACATTATTTACTTCCTTTTTTATATTGATAGGGAGCTTATTGAAGACCTTTATATCTGACTCAGTAACTCCCATTTGTACTTTAGTGAGAGTTGCAGAGCCTTGGTGGAAATTTTTCACCTGTCTTGTGTCATGGTTGTGGATGTCACAATTTTTCTGAAACAATTCTGTATTGTTGGCTACAAATAACGTCAGTGAGTATATATACTGACCTGTGATGGTAAGTATCCTGAGAGATTTGAAGAGACCTCTGCAAGATGCCCCATTAGTGACCACACATATTAGTCTCACTGCTCGTTTTTGTATTTTGAAGACTTTTTCCAACAACTGCAGCATTTTCCCAGAAGATTATGTCATAAGAAAGGACAGAATGGAAATATGCAAAATATGACAACAACATTATTTCTCTGTCCACTAACTGATAGAGAGCTCTTAGTGCAAAGCACAATGAGCTAAGTTTCTTGACCAGCTGATCTATTTGTTCTTTCCATCTTAGGCGACTATCTGGATACCTAGGGATTTTGTATGTGTGGTTTCATTAATTTTGTGATTGTTAACATGTATTTCAGGAACTTTATTTTTTTTGTCAGAAAGTGTATCATATTGGTTTTTCAAAGATTTAAGGTTAGGCTATTCACAGTGAACCGTTTGTGTACTTGAGTAGAGACTGTCATGGTTGTATCCTGCATTGTGGAGTTGGGTCCTTTTATGAGGATACTTCTATTGTCGGCAAACATTGCTATTTTTGCTCTGTTATTAATTGTGATTGGTAGATCATTAATGTAGATTAGGAAAATTAGTGGCCCAAGAATTGAGCCCTCTGGGACTCCATAAATTTTATTTCCCCAGTCTGATTTTAATACTGTATCTGTCCCTCTTAAGACAACCCTTTGCTTCCTGTTCTGTAAGTATGATTCCATCCAAGTCAAAGATTTGTCTTTAATGCCATAATGTGGAAGCTTTTTTAAGAGTGTGTTGTGATCTACACAATCAAATGCCTTGGCAAGGTCACAAAATATCTCCATTGGATACCTTTTGTAATTTAGTTCACCTAAAATTTCATCTGATAGGTTAAATATAGCTGTCTGTGGAGGAGTCCTTACGAAAGCTGAACTGTGTAGGAGCCAGTAAGCCATTTTGTGTAGTGAGACTATAAATCCTATCATACACTATTCTCTCAAAAACCTTTGAGAACATTGGCAGCAGAGAGATGGGCCGATAGTTGGATATTTCATCCTTTTCTCCACTTTTGTGGACTGGCATCACTCCTGCATGTTTTAATCTATCTGGGAACACACCAGTTTCCGTAGGTTGTTCGCACGAATATCACAATATATACTGATTTAAGTCTGCACATGATTTTAAAATCCTACTTGATATGCCACCGTATCCACAGGAATATGAGTTTTTGAGTAATTTTATGTTTTTTTTCAGTTTCTTTAGGAGCTGTACTTCTGAAATGAAGTGCTACTTTAGATGTTTTTTGCATGTGGTTAAGTAGTTCAATAGCTTCTGTGTGAGACTGTTTATTATGGTTCACTGTTTTTTCAGCTATAGTGAGAAAAAAATTGTTGAAATCTGAGGCTGCAACTTTATGGTTATTATTGTCAGGTTTTATGTTCCTATTTGTCTCACTTTTTGTGATGTGCCATATGGTTTTTATTTTATTGTTTGAGTTGCTAATTTTTTTTTGTGCTTAGTGCAACTTTTTGGCCTTCTTGATTGCTGATTAAAATGTTATTATTTTGGTAATATTTATGAATAGTTTCAGTGAGTTGTTTTAGGTAACAGTATTGTTTCTTTCTCTTGCAGCTTATTTTATTAGCCTGTTTTAGTGTCTGCAGATATGTCAGGATTCTTATTTGCTTGCAGCCATTTTCTGCATAATTTCATAACCTTGTTTTCAGCTTCCTCAAATTCTTGGTCAAACTACTTATTCCTGCCTTTTTTCACTTTCCGTAGGTTATTACTTGCAGTGGTGACGACAACTACTTTTATTCCACTCCGGCACTTATTTCTGGTCATTTCATGATTTTTTCCCATACTACTTAGAATGTCAAATCGGCCTGAGACTTGACCTTTGTATTTTAGTATTTCTTCTGTTCCAATTACTTTTTACAGCTTAATTATGGCCTTGTTTCCAGATCACATTTTTGTTTTGGTTGCTGCTTTCACCCTGAATCTCATCATACTTATTACTAGGGGTTGGACCACATTTCCTCTCGTCGGAAGTATCGTACATTACTAATTGCCTTTTATGTCTGTTGTCTGTGCGAACAACTGGAATGGATCTGATTGTGACCAGTAGATCGTGGGTGGCGGTAAAATTTACCATAAGATGTCATTTTGAAAGGTAAATGCGTAAAAAACTTATGGTGACGTAAAGCTGTATCAAACTTACGGGACATGTGGTATGATTAGACTACCACATTCAGGGGTTCAGATCTTCTTCGTATATGACAAGTTAGAAATGCAATCGGACCCTCAGACGAAAAACTAACCAAATCCACCTACAATTTATTGGACTAACGTAGGACGCGGCCTCATACAGTGACGGTTAATTTACATACGAGCGGTGTTGGTAAACCCTACGGCAGCTAACACACAGTTTAGTAACGAGTACTACCTTACTGGCAGTACTGCGTATATGTATTACAATACACATAAAACAAAAAAGGCATTTTATAAGTTACTTATACCCCTCTCGTTTCTATACATACTGAATGCTTAGCACTCTCGTGGGTAGCGTGGCCGAGCGGTCTAAGGCGCTGGTTTAAGGCACCAGTCTCTTCGGAGGCGTGGGTTCGAATCCCACCGCTGCCATTATTTTAACATTGATTTCATGTAATGAAATCATTACTTCAGTGTAGCGATGTTTGCTCCAGATATACCCCATTGATTTTGCGGACAACAAGGTATTCATAAAAAGCCATATACCTTTTTTTCGGAAAGCCAAATAATTCCTTATGATGAAACCTCGTAAGAAGTAACTTTTCATCGTCAGGTGTCGGGGAGTATCACATGGCTACAAAAATGTATGAGTCACAGAACACAATAGTTTCAAATGTAGTGCGCTTTTTTCTGTTCTTCTTCAGTGTAACTGTCATATGACAGGTTTCAAATGGAAGCTCTTCATCGTTGTCTGATCTGACTATCTTACTTCATCTGTTTGTATGTTCGTCCACTTCTACTGTCGTCTACCATTCCAGTTCTTTTCGTACCTCTCCCCATTTTCCTCTTTCTGATCACTTCCAACTATTTTCTTTCTTCCTCTGTTTACTTCATAACGGTACTTCTACGTTTATAAGTGTGTAGTCCACTTAAGATTAAGCATTGTTCTTCACATCCACATTTTAAAACTTCCCAAATGTCATTCCTCTTGAGCCGGTTCCGGTACGACACCATTTTTCCACACAATCCACAAATGACATATCATCACACCCCTCACAATCACCACAGTCGCCTTTCTTTGGGCTCTTGGTAAGACCCACAGTCTAGACTGTGGTAAGACCTTTGAAAGTATATTATGAAGTGCTGGTGAAATTGAATTGTTTATTTCTTTTAAAATAAGTTTTACATAGACATTATAACAGAAACAAATCTATAATTCTTATTGAAGCGCTAAACAGTGAAAGAGAAACAATTCATTTCCGTTTAAGGTGATTCCTGAGAGCTTTAAAAGCTTTTAATAAAAAGCAGAGAGACCTAGATCTACTGAATTGTTATAGTTACATTAAAAATGTGCTCTGTATTAAACGGAGTGGAATGAATGACAATATAATATTTCGATTATTTTTTAGTTTTGCAAAGCTACCTCTTAAATCTGTAATTTCCAAATTATTTCATTATCCATCAGGGAAAGTAGAACATAAATACAAAAAATATCTTCTTCTTTTATACTGCTGTGATAAATATAAAAACTGTTTAACTGTGTACGTTCTACTCGTATGTTATCTGAAGAAAACTCGCCACTGAGCACTTAAATTCTAGAAAATTTGCCGTGAAAGTCGTTTGAAAATAACGAACATGGTCAAAGTTTTTATATATGCAACTGAAAAGAAAAACGCAAATTTACGTTTGTTACAAATGTGAAGTATTCCATCAGTAAAGTCATGTATAATTACTACAGTTGTTGAACATATCTTCTGACAATTTTTCTTTTAGACAAATACGTATATCAGTAATAATAATTTTTTTAGTCTTTAAGTTAGGAAATTCTCTTAAAAAAGAATCTGGATCTACAGATTTCAGACATCGCTTTCAGTTGATAGTCGATACCCTAATTATGCACCTAACTTTTGTGCCATATGTTACTATGCCTAATTAACTACAGTACATGTTTTTAATAGTTTTAGTAAAACCAACCAAGGTGTTTCGCTAGCTTTTACTTTACCTGTATGTACGTCCATAATTTTATAACCTATTTAAGCAGAATAATGTTTTTGTTATAAGGATGTGTTGATACAAATGACAAGATTTTGTACATGATGTAAATATATAATATTGCATATTATTCTGTACTTTGACAAGTCCAATATCATGAATGTGATATTATCGGCGCTACATCAATAAGTAAATAAATAAGTGTGCCTGTGTCAGACAACACTATTAGTTGCCAAATATTCGATAGGCTGACGACATTAATAATCACTTGGTTGAAATACTGAAAGGTAATGGTCATTTAGCTATTCAGCTGGATGAAGCTACTGGCTACCACAATAATGTGATCCAATTTATGTGCCACTTATACATGTCAACAAATTTCATTAGGATCTTCTTATCTGCAGGAAAATAACTCCTAGAACGAAATCAACAGACATTGTTGGAATACTACACCATTTCATGTTTAAAGACAATATTAATTTGGAAAGCAGATGTGATACCCATGTTTACTTATGTATGGCTGGCTGTTACACGGGACTGAAGACTTTCGTAAAGAGGCTCACCATGCTATTTGGAAACACTGTTTTATTCGCCGAGAAGCTCTCTCTGTCATGAGGTTCTTCAATCAGTGATCGAAGAGAATCATTAAAAGTCGACCACTTTAGTTAAGACGTTTCCAAGAAATATGCACAGACTTAGGAATCGAGCACACGTCCCTAACTTTTTACAGTAACTCTACCTGACTCTCGCATGCGAATATCTTCAAAAATGTGTATGAACTTGGCAATGAACTTTTATTTTACTCTTACCTTGTTCAAGAGAAACATTTGAGTTCCGAGAAGTTCGTAGACAGTGACGATATTCTGAAACTGCATTATCTTTGTGGCATCCTTTAACAATTCAGTTCATTGTATGTATCCCATCAAGGTAATAATACCAACATTCTGCAACTGTCAAACAAAATTACAGCCTTCAGAACGAAACCGCTATTGTGAAAGAAATGTTAGATCACAAAGATATATATTAAGTTTTTCCTGCTCTTCCCATGATTTTAGAAGACAGTGAATTTCAGTTGAGTGAGGAAATTAAGTCTGTTTTTTGTGGATCATTTAAGTGAACTCTGTGATTACTTTCGGAAGTAGTTTACCGAAGAAGTTGATCAACATGATTGGATCAAAGACGCTTTCAGTGCAGAACTTCCATCAACACTTACCACTGAGGAAAAAGAGCATTTTATTAATACTTCTTTAGACCCCAAATCGAAATCAAAGTCTGTTTCCACATCGCCAATTTAGGATGTTTATTGCACCGATCAATACCACAGCTTATAGTTCATTTAGGGCACGTAATAACCTAGACTCCAGTCAACAGAATAATTCTCTCAGAACAAGGTTTGTAACCAGTAATTTCTACCTTCTACATCCGCATCTACATCTGTACTCTTCAAACCACCATTAACTGCATGGCAGAGGTTACGTCCCATTGTACCAATTATTAGGGATTCTTCCCATTCCATTCTCGTATGCAGTGTGAGAAGAATAATTGTCTGAATGCCTCCTTGCATGCTATAGTTATGCTAATTTTGTCCTCACGATATGTGAGCGATATGTAGGGGTTTGTATATTCTTAGAGTCGTGATTTAAAGCCGGCTCTTGAAACTTCGTTAGTAGGCTTTCTCAGGATGCTTTACACTTATGTTCAAGAGTCTACTAGTGCAGTTTCTTCAGCATCCCGGTAACATTCTCCCATGGGTCAAACAAACCTGTGACTGTTGATGCTGTTCATCTCTGTACACATTGAATATCCCCTGTTAGTCCTATTTGGTACAGGTCCCATATACTTGAGCAGTATTCTAGAATCGATTGCACAAGTGATTTGTAAGCAATTTCCTTTGTGTAGACTGATTGCACTTCCCCAATATTCTACCAGTAAACTGTAGGCTACCACCTGCTTTACCAACAACTGAGCCTATGTGATCATTGCATTTAATATCTCTACAGACTATCACACTGAGGTATTTGTATGACTTGGTCGATTGCAGTTGTGACTCATTGACATTATAGTCATAGTACACTACATTTTTTCGTTTTGGGAAGTGCACAGTTTTACATTTCTGAACATTTAAAGCAAGTTGCCAATCTTTGCACCATTTTGAAATCAAGATCTGTCTGAATATTTATGCATCCTCTTTCAGACAGTACTTCATTATAAATAACTGCGTCATCTGCAAAAGTCTGATGTTGCTATTAATATTGTCTGTAAGATCATTAATACTGTATACAACACGAACAGCAAAATGTAAATAACTATAAAAGGTCGGTACATCTAATTATAGGAATCGATTGATTGGTAGAGAAACTCCTGAAATTATCTTACTGTGAAATAACGTAATAAAGTGTTACTCATTTCCTGTGTGTTATCCAAAAATACCTGAAACAGAATATGGAATAACTCATAAATTGTTACATCCAACTGTATAAGAAATGTATGCAACCAAAGTCACTGATTTTCAAAGTAATTAAGCTAATTTGTAGTATTATGCCAATCAAAATATGTCAACAGATCACCAAATCGTGCCTTCTGTATAAAGGACGGCATCGCCCTTAATACTGTTAAAAAGTTCTGTAGAAATATATGTCGGAAACACGGTATGAGAGTGATGCTCGAGTTCGTCTTCATGTAATTACGAAAATTAATAAGCTAATTGGTTCTATTTATATATTTGATGTAAACGTATGTAGTAACATTGTAATTTGGCTGAATTGTGTACCTAAACCTGGAGCGGTTATTGGAAACTATTATTGTATGCGAGTCAGTTCATTTGGATGTAATTATTTTTGAATGTAATATCGAAAATCTCTAATAGCAGTAATGGAAACCACAGTTGGAATGACATATAAGGCAAAAACCAGCTCACCTGGAGTCATTATCGAGCAGAAGTTTTGTGGCGCACAGACTATATCACTGTGTGCAATAAATATGCATCGAAAAAGTATAAAGGCGTATATTTCTTGAGGGTATTCTTATTCTGTCGTTTCAACTACAAAAATACGTGTTTTTTTCACCAGAAGCGTTTCGCTGTATTGAGGTAAAGCATCATCAGTGGGGGTGATTTTCGCTTGATTTCTCGCTTACATCGTGGAATGCCGCCTGCTAGCACATCGTTTCGGTTTTTCTTCTTTACACACTGGTAGTTGTATAATTTTCTGTTGTTCTGCAGCGCTATGGATTTCTTATGTTTTTCACAACACACTTTAACGCACACCACTGTTTACTGTGCACAGTAAACACTGGTATGCGGAAAAGTGTGGTGTGAAAAACCTAAGATATGCATAGTTCTGCAGAACTGTGTACAGCAAACAGTGGTGTGAGGCGGCAAGGTGTGGTATGAAAATCGTAAGAAATGCATAAATCTACAGAACAACTAAAAGTTAGACCACAGCTACCATTGTCTAAAGAAGAAAAACATCAACGATGTGCTAGCAGACGGCATTTCCCGATGTAAGCGAGAAATCAAGCGAAAATCACCACCACTGGTAATGCTTTACCCCAATAAAGCGAAACGTGTCCGGTGAAAAAAAAAAACGCATTTTTGCAGTTGCAACGACAAAACAAAAATACCCTCAAGAATTGTAAAGCAACTGCGGACAACACGGCTACACAAATGAAGAATTTAAAGGTGTATATGTTTGGTAATACATATAGAAACTGAATGGATCTAAAATGTGAATCCATTTCTTGACAAGAACTCCAGGACAACGAGCAGATACCAAGTTACGTATCCAGCTACACAGCCTGTTCACATTTCGTCGAATGTCAACTGTCGCAAGTTTACATAGATTCATTTCTATTTAAAGAAAAAGACGTTACGTAGCAAAAGTGATATGGGATATTTAAGAGTTACCCGTAAGAGAAAGCAACGTTACAAGAAATAAACGTGACAAGGGCTTAATTTCGGCCAGAACGGTGTTCCGGCACCTCCCAGGGATTTTTTTAACTCACTGTAACAGTACCTGAGATTTAAAATAGTACACGTGTTATTAAATCGGAACACAATTATAATATGCCGCTGCGCCTGCCCCATTGAGCGTGACAATGGATGACCAACGTGATGCGATGGGCAGGGACATGGGGCGAGGTACTGTGTGTATGTGTGTGCGTGTGTACACAGTATACTCAAGATAAGTTTGGCTTCGTTCCGAAATTGTGATCGTACCTATCGGTAACCTTCGTGTCGACTGTCTTTTGTTTACGACCGCCAGCAACCCCCGGGGAGCTACAGTAAAGCCAAGATAAGTTGATCTTTGTTCCGAAGTTGTGGTCGGTACACACTGCCTTTTGTTTACGACTACCAGCATCCTCAGCGACCTAGCAGCACGGCGACGACTCCTATTACGTGTGTCAGTGAGAAACAAATAACGTAAGGAGTCTCTAAACGCAAGCGTCTGTATAATGTGCTTTCACGGAATCTTGCTTCTTCCGTGTCGTAAGTTTATGCCATAGCTTCTGATCAGCTGGCGCGCGGCGCACACAAGGCTGAAATTGGCAGCCTTTCGAGCCGATGTGTAAACATCCTTTGCCTCACATCCCCTTGCCCTTGGCGCCCAAGATCTGTTCCTCTTCCCTTGCCCCATACCCCTGTTAGAACATAGGTCGACGCTCAACTCATCCTGGATTACCTATACAGCAGGGGCAGACGATAGCATCTGTTGTTTATATTAATTCTTGTCGTTTTATTGCTTTGATTATCGGGACGCAAGTGACAGCAAGCACTACCTAATATATTCCAAAAAGCCGCGCATAAAAATGGGACTCTTCCGGGTCTCCTATCTCGGGTTCCATTGGTGATAGAAGGGTAGGGCCAACTGTTTTGGATACCCCTTGGACTACAGACCATTTGTATACCTAACAGAAGGATCGTCGTACTGTCACTATCCTACAGTATGAATATTACGCTCTTCTTCCTGCTTAGGCAAACGGAGCAAATCAGGTGGTTCTTTTGTATTTAGTGTGGTCTACGGTGAGCCTTAAAAGAATTTTGGAGGCATGTGGGTGGTTGCATAGAAAACCACAAAAATGGTTTTTACCAGTTTTCATACCAAAACTGTGCCACGGATTCCAAGACGGCTATGCGTAGCAAATGGTTGAAATTTTTCTCGACCAACCTCAAAAATTTTCTTGATTTCTTTATTCGTATTCAACACACAGATGTTCGAAGTTATTAGCTCATGTGAGGTTCGTTAGAGAAACTTGAAAATTTTCTTGATATCCTTATCCGTTTCCGAAATACATAGGCTGAAATTTACCTTACTTGTACACGTAAAATACGCTCATAATATCCGACGTGAGGCGAAAATGTAGTTCACAAATTGACGCAGCGCGGAGAAATGTGCTGTGATGTGTCTCCGTTATCATCAGAACGGCTCTGGTAGTCGATCGTTGCAGTGCTGAAGCACAAGCAGAATTTCTGTGTACGTAAAATCCTGTCTGAGATGTAAAATTAGTTTTCGGTTATTTCCATTTCACATAAGTAAACTATCGACATTTTACTGACTCATAATTCTTTTAACATGAGTGACATGCCCGGCTGTGGCAGGGAAAAGAAGGGAACCAGAGGAATAATGCGAATACCTCCGACCATGGCCGTCGCGCGGTTCCAGACTGAACCGCCTAGAACCGCTCGGCCATTCCCGCCGGTCATTCGTTTGAAAGAGTCCGACTGAAAATTGGGGTACCAGCTGCCTCATTCTACCCTCCTCTACTCCATCTTCAGCCACAAGTGGCCCATGGGGACTATCCGACCGCCGTGTTATCCTCAGATGAGGATGCGGATAGGATGGGCATGTGGTCATCACACCACTCTCCCGGTCGTTGTGATGGTTTTCTTTGACAGGAGCCGCTACTATTCGGTCGAGTAGCTCCACAATTGGCATCACGAGGCTGAGTGCACCCCGAAAAATGGCAACAGCGCATGGCGGCCCGGGTGGTCACCCATCCAAGTGCCAGCCACGCCCGACAGCGCTTAACTTCGGTGATCTGATGGGAACCGGTGTATCCACTGCGGCAAGGCCGTTGCCTTACCCTCCCCTATACCCTTAAAATTTCCCCATAAATTTTGGCATGCGAACATATTCGTGAATTTTTTATGCTGAGAGGGAAGGAGACATTGGCAGTGGGAAAGAGATGGAAAAGTAATAAATCCTAGAAGATATCAGACAGAGGTTGTGGTATAGAAAGAGCAAAGGAGACAATGGGGGAATGTGAGAGAAAGAGAAGCAGCGGCAGTGGAACATACACTGTTATCCAAAATTAAAGCAAGAAACGGAAATTTTGCAAGTTGCCTTTATTTTGCCACTATTTGCCTCTATACAACACGTCCAGTGAATGCTGCAAGATCAGATGCCACTTGCCGTGCAATACTAGGCGGTACTCTCGTGCCCTTACAGCCAAATAACGTTCCACTCTGTCTGGTGTCACCCATGGTCGGCATGTCCTGGTCTCCGGGATGCAGTTTAGGTCTCTGTAAACTGTCGCCTCATCCGAGAAAAAGCAGAAGAGTTCACATTAAGCCATCGGACCACGTCAGTTTGCAACTGTCCTGCTTCTATTCATTCTACGCCCCTCCATTGCATAGAGTCTGGCATGCGTCTTCTGTGCGCCATACTGTTCGTGTTTCAAATTCTCGAATGGAATATTCCAGAATTTGAAACACGAACAGCTGCTAGCATGAGTTTCTTAGAAGTAGATACCTCAGGGGTTGCGAAGCAACTCAAATCGCTTGATACGGGCAAGTCTTCAGGTCCAGATTGTATACAGATTAGGTTCCTTTCAGATTACGCTGATACAATAGCTCTCTACTTAGCAACCATATACAACCGCTCGCTCGCCGATAGATCTGTACCTGCAGATTGGAAAATTGCGCAGGTCGCACCAGTGTTTAAGAAGGGTAGTAGGAGTAATACACTCCTGGAAATTGAAATAAGAACACCGTGAATTCATTGTCCCAGGAAGGGGAAACTTTATTGACACATTCCTGGGGTCAGATACATCACATGATCACACCGACAGAACCACAGGCACATAGACACAGGCAACAGAGCATGCACAATGTCGGCACTAGTACAGTGTATATCCACCTTTCGCAGCAATGCAGGCTGCTATTCTCCCATGGAGACGATCGTAGAGATGCTGGATGTAGTCCTGTGGAACGGCTTGCCATGCCATTTCCACCTGGCGCCTCAGTTGGACCAGCGTTCGTGCTGGACGTGCAGACCGCGTGAGACGACGCTTCATCCAGTCCCAAACATGCTCAATGGGGGACAGATCCGGACATCTTGCTGACCAGGGTAGTTGACTTACACCTTCTAGAGCACATTGGGTGGCACGGGATACATGCGGACGTGCATTGTCCTGTTGGAACAGCAAGTTCCCTTGCCGGTCTAGGAATGGTAGAACGATGGGTTCGATGACGGTTGGGATGTACCGTGCACTATTCAGTGTCCCCTCGACGATCACCAGTGGTGTACGGCCAGTGTAGGAGATCGCTCCCCACACCATGATGCCGGGTGTTGGCCCTGTGTGCCTCGGTCGTATGCAGTCCTGATTGTGGCGCTCACCTGCACGGCGCCAAACACGCATACGACCATCATTGGCACCAAGGCAGAAGCGACTCTCATCGCTGAAGACGACACGTCTCCATTCGTCCCTCCATTCACGCCTGTCGCGACACCACTGGAGGCGGGCTGCACGATGTTGGGGCGTGAGCGGAAGACGGCCTAACGGTGTGCGGGACCGTAGCCCAGCTTCATGGAGACGGTTGCGAATGGTCCTCGCCGATACCCCAGGAGCAACAGTGTCCCTAATTTGCTGGGAAGTGGCGGTGCGGTCCCCTACGGCACTGCGTAGGATCCTACGGTCTTGGCGTGCATCCGTGCGTCGCTGCGGTCCGGTCCCAGGTCGACGGGCACGTGCACCTTCCGTCGACCACTGGAGACAACATCGATGTACTGTGGAGACCTCACGCCCCACGTGTTGAGCAATTCGGCGGTACGTCCACCCGGCCTCCCGCATGCCCACTATACGCCCTCGCTCAAAGTCCGTCAACTGCGCATACGGTTCACGTCCACGCTGTCGCGGCATGCTACCAGTGTTAAAGACTGCGATGGAGCTCCGTATGCCACGGCAAACTGGCTGACACTGACGGCGGCGGTGCACAAATGCTGCGCAGCTAGCGCCATTCGACGGCCAACACCGCGGTTCCTGGTGTGTCCGCTGTGCCGTGCGTGTGATCATTGCTTGTACAGCCCTCTCGCAGTGTCCGGAGCAAGTATGGTGGGTCTGACACACCGGTGTCAATGTGTTCTTTTTTCCATTTCCAGGAGTGTACATCGGACTACAGACCTATATCATTGATGTCGGTTTGCAGTAGGGTTTTGGAGCATATACTGTATTCAAACATTATGAATCACCTCGAAGGGAACGATCTATTGATACGTAATCAGCATGGTTACAGAAAACATCATTCTTGTGCAACGCAGCTAGCTCTTTATTCGCACGAAGTAATGGCCGCTATCGACAAGGGATCTCAAGTTGATTCCGTATTTCTAGATTTCCGGAAAGCTTTTGACATCGTTCCTCACAAGCGACTTCTAATCAAGCTGCGGGCCTATGGGGTATCGTCTCAGTTGTGCGACTGGATTCGTGATTTCCTGTCAGGAAGGTCGCTGTTAGTAGTAATAGACGGCATATCATCGAGTAAAAATGAAGTGACATCAGGTGATCCCCAGGGAAGCGTCCTGGGACCTCTGCTGTTCCTGATCTATATAAATGACCTGGGTGACAATCTGAGCAGTTCTCTTAGGTTGTTCGCAGATGATGCTGTAATTTACCGTCTCGTAAGGTCATCCGAAGACCAGTATCAGTTGCAAAGCGATTTAGAAATGATTGCTGTATGGTGTGGCAGGTGGCAGTTGACGCTAAATAACGAAAAGTGTGAGGTGATCCACATGAGTTCCAAAAGAAATCCGTTGGAATTCGATTACTCGATAAATAGTACAATTCTAAGGCTGTCAATTCAACTAAGTACCTGGGTGTTAAAATTACGAACAACTTCAGTTCGAAAGACCACATAGAAAATATCGTGGGGAAGACGAGCCAAAGGTTGCGTTTCATTGGCTGGACACTTAGAAGATGCAACAAGACCACTAAAGAGACAGTTTACACTACACTCGTTCATCCTTTGTTAGAACATTGCTGCGCGGTGTGGGATCCTTACCAGGTGGGACTGACTGAGGACATCGAAAGGGTGCAAAAAAGGGCAGCTCGTTTTGTATTGTCACGTAATAGGGGAGAGAGTGTGGCAGATATGATACGCGAGTTGGGATGGAAGTCATTAAAGCAAAGACGTTTTTCGTCGCTGCGAGAGCTATTTACGAAATTTCAGTCACCAACTTTCTCTTCCGAATGCGAAAATATTTTGTTGAGCCCAACCTACATAGGTAGGAATGATCATCAAAATAAAATAAGAGAAATCAGAGCTCGAACAGAAAGGTTTAGGTGTTCGTTTTTCCCGCGCGCTGTTCGGGAGTGGAATGGTAGAGAGATAGTATGATTGTGGTTCGATGAACCCTCTGCCAAGCGCTTAAATGTGATTTGCAGAGTAATCATGTAGATGTAGATGTACTGCATCGTCTGTGACTATATACACCGCGATTGTGGATGCAGAACTACCCGACAAATACTACGCCGTTTGATAGGTGGTCGTAACTGGCGAGGTTGTCCATTGACCGGAATGCCATCTTCCGTGCAGAACATGATCTTACGGACATCTGCTGACAGTTGGTATGATTATATCGTGACTTAGGCACAGGACGGAGAAATCGCTGTTAGTTGCTTTAATTTTGGACCCCAGTGTAGTTGACAGTGACCGAACAGTGCTGGGAAAAGAGTGAGGGAGGCAATGCCAGTGGCGCAGGAATAAAGAGGAGGAGAAAGTGGTAGTGGGTGAGAGCCAGTATCAATGAGAAAGACAGTCTATGGCAACGACATCGTGGAGGAGAGAGATAGTGACATTTATATAAATGATATGCCTTCTAGTATTACATGTGATTCAAAAATATTTCTGTTTGCTGATGACACCAGCTTGGTAGTGAAGGATCTTGTGTGTAATATTGAAACAGTATCAAATAATGTAGTTCATTAAATAAGTTCGTGGCTTGCTGAAAATAATTTGATGCTAAATCACAGTAAGACTCAGTTTTTACAGTTTCTGACTCACAATTCAACAAGAACCGATATTTTGATCAGACAGAATGGGCATATTATAAGCGAGACGGAACAGTTCAAGTTCCTAGGCGTTCGGATAGATGGAAAGCTGTTGTGGAAAGCCCATGTTCAGGATCTTGTTCAGAAGCTAAATGCTGCTTTATTTACCATTAGAACAGTATCTGAAATAAGTGACAGTTCAACACAAAAAGTAGTCTACTTCGCATATTTTCATACGCTTATGTCGTATGGTGTTATTTTTTGGGGTAATTCTTCTGATTCAAAAAGGGTATTTTTGGCTCAAAAACGGGCTGTTCGAGCTATGTGTGGTGTATGTTCGAGAACCTCTTGTCGACCCCTATTCAATACTCTGGGAATTCTGACATTGCCCTCACAGTTTATATTTCCTTTAATGTCGTTTGTTGTTAGCAATAGTAGCTCATTCCCAAGAGTTAGCAGCTTTCACTCAGTTAATACTAGGCAGAAATCAAATCTGCATGTGGAATGCACTTCCTTGACTCTTGTGCAGAAAGGAGTGCAGTATTCTGCTGCATCCATTTTCAATAACTTACCACAAGAACTCAAAAATCTTAGCAGTAGCCCCAACACTTTTAAGTCTAAACTGAAGAATTTTCTCGTGGCTCACTCCTTCTATTCTGTCGAGGAGCTCCCGGAAGAGCTGAAAAATTAAGCAAATTCCAGTGTTACATTGTTGATTTTCTTTATTTAAACTTACGAATTGTCGCCTGAATATGTTTCTTATATCTCATTTTATCTGTTTCTACTATCGTGTTATAATTTCATGTATTGAGTCGTTCCATGACCATGGAGACTTCTCCTTAATTTGTTCCCACGGAACAATAAATAAATAAATAAAGAAGAGACACCGCAATTGGAAGGAAGGAATGAGACAGTAGCAATAAACGAGAGAGAAAGAGGGGGACAGTGGCACTGAGTGGAGACAATAGTAGCAGCACGGAACGAAGGCGACTGTGGCCGTGAAACAGGAGACAGTGGCAGTTAGAGAGACACAAAGAGATAATGAGGATGAGCTGCGCTGAATGAATGAATGAGACTGGACAAGTGGGAGTGGATGAGCCACTTACAGCGATGGATTAGCGGGTGTGACCGAGTTGCGGTTAGTGACACTTGTGGAAGTGAGAGAGAGGTGAATTGCGTGTTAACCAGAACGTCAATATGTTCGCGAACCAACATTTTTGAGAAATTTTTTTAAAGCCGCTGAGGAAGGTAGAATGAGGTAGCTGGTACCGCACTTTTCAGTCGGAGTCTTTTAAACGGCAACATATTCGCCTTTATTGTGCTCCACTAGGAGCATTTTTTCCGCTGGCAAGAATTACGTTTTAAAAACCTAAATATCAGAACTTGTAAAAAATGATTTCTCATTGTTTAATGAGTTTTCAGAAATAGAAACTTGGGATTTTATGGGTGGAGGGAGTGAGGAGGGTGGGGAGGCGGCAGGGGGTTGTATGATTTCCCGAAAATTTTAGAAATTACGCACTGTGGAACAGGTGTATCCACAAGTAGGTAACAAGAACCTACGAGTTTTGATAGGCCCTACTTTTCGCATCATCCGGCTTATGTGAATTAGGTTTTTCAGCTCTGGTTTTCATCAACACGAAATATAGTCCGCCAATGAACGTGGAGAAAGAGATGCGAACTGCAGTTTCCAGCTTTCTGCCGAGGTTTGAGGAACTGGTGCTGAAGAAGCAAGATCATCCTTCCCACTGATTTCGTTGCAAGGCAGGATGTAATAACATTAAAAGTTGATTAAAACGTGTTATGCCAATAGTTAATAAAGAAATAACAACTCTTATTCATGTCTTCGGAACTTCTATATCTGCACACATACTACGCAACCCTCCCTACGGTGCTTGGCGGAAGGTATCCTGTACCACTACTACCCGTTTCCTTTCCTGT
Organism: Schistocerca nitens; assembly: GCF_023898315.1. Lineage (NCBI taxonomy): Eukaryota > Metazoa > Arthropoda > Insecta > Orthoptera > Acrididae > Schistocerca > Schistocerca nitens. Next base: position 122,596,133 of record NC_064614.1, on the reverse strand, counting down.
TCCACTCGAAAAATGAGAGAAAAACGACTGTCCATATACCTCCAAATGAGCATTAATTTCTCTTATCTTCGTAGCCCTTACGTGAATTGTTCTGCACTCGGCTTCAATTCTCGGTTCTCAGGATTTTCTCAATTAGTGTCCTTCGAGAAGAAGGTTGCTTTACCTCCAGGAATTCCCATTTGAGTTCACGAAACATCTCCGTAATGCTTGCGTGTTGTTCGAACCTACTGGTAAGAAATCTAGCAGCCCGCCTTCGATGTCTTCCTTCAGTCCGACCTGGTACGAATCCCAAACACTCGAGCAGTACTCAAGAATGGTCGCGCTAGCGTCCTATATTATATCTACTTTACAGATGACTTACAATTTTCTAAAATTCTCCCAATAAACCGAAGTCGACCATTCACCTTCGAAAATGTTCAAATGTGTGTGAAATCTTATGGGACTTAACTGATAAGGTCATCAGTCCCTAAGCTTACACACTACTTAACCTAAATTATCCTAAGGAAAAATATACACACCCATGCCCGAGGGAGGAGTCGAACCTCCGCCGGGACCAGCCGCACAGTCCATGACTGCAGCGCTAGACCGCTCGGCTAATCCCGCGTGGCATTCACCTTCCCTACCAGAATCCTCACATCCTCGTTCTATATCATATCGCTTTTCAACGCCTACATATTTTAACGAAGTGACTGCGTCAAGCAGAACACTACTAATGCTGTGTTCGAACATTAGGGATTTATTTTTTCCTACTTATTTCCATTATCTTACATTTTTCTACATTTAGAGTTTCACCAGAACAACTAGAAATACCGTCTAAGACATCTACATCTACATGTACATGGATACTCTGCAAATCACATTTAAGTCCCTGGCAGAGGTTTCATCGAACCACCTTCACAATTCTCTGTTATTCCATCTCGTATAGCGCGCGGAAAGAACGAAGACCTATATCTTTCCGTACGAGCTCTAATTTCCCTTATTTTATTGTGGTGATCGTTCCTCCCAATGTATGTCGGTGTCAACAAATTATTTTCGCATTCGGAGGAGAAAGTTGGTGATTGGAATTTCGTGAGAAGATTCCGTCGCAACGAAAAAGGCCTTTCTTTTAATGATGTCCAGCCCAAATTCTGTATCGTTTCTGTGACACTCTCTCCCATATTTCGCGATAATACAAAACGTGCTGCCTTTCTTTGAACTTTTTCGATGCACTCTGTCAGTCCTATCTGGTGATGATCCCACACCGTGCAGCAGTATTCTAAAAGAGGACGGACAAGCGTAGTGTAGGCAGTCTCCTTAGTAGGCCTGTTACATTTTCTAAGTGTCCTCCCAATAAAACCAAGTCTTTGGTTAGCCTTCCCCACAACATTTTCTATGTGTTCCTTCCAATACAGGTTGTTCGTAATTGTGATACCTAGGTATTTAGTTGAATTTACGGCTTTTAGATTAGACTGATTTATCGTGTAACCGAATTTCCTTTGAGCACTCATGTGGGTGACCTCACACTTTTCGTTATTTAAGGTCAACTGCCACTATTCGCACCGTTCAGATATTTTTTCTAAATCTTTTTGCAGTTTGTTTTTAATCTTCTGATGACTTTATTAGTCGATAAACGACAGCGTCATCTGCAAACAACCTAAGACGGCTGCTCAGATTGTCTCCCAAATCGTTTATATAGATAAGGAACAGCAAAGGGCCTAAAACACTACCTTGGGGAACGCCAGAAATCACTTCTGTTTTACTCGATGACTTTCCGTCAGTTACTACGAACTGTGACCTATCTGACAGAAAATCACAAATCCAGTCACATAACTGAGACTATATTCCGTAAGCACGCAATTTCAATACGAGCCGCTTGTGTGGTACAGTGTCAAAAGCGTTCCGGAAATCCAGAAATACGGAATCGATCTGAAATCCCTTGTCAATAGCACTCGTCATGTCATGTGAATAAAGAGCTAGTTGTGTTTCACAGGAACGATGTTTTCTAAACCCATGCTGACTGTGTGTCAATAGACAGTTTTCTTCGAGGTAATTCATAATGTTCGAACGCAATATACGTTCCCAAATCCTGCTGCATATCGACGTTAACGATATGGGCCTGTAATTTAGTGGATTACTCCTACTACCTTTCTTGAATATTGGTGTGACCTGTGCAACTTTCCAGTCTTTGGGTACGGATCTTTCGTCGAGCGTGCTTGGATCAAGGAACAGTCGGAATTGTAGTTGTAAACTGTTGTAGTTGTGCTGGGAAAGTCCCTGAGCTACAAGCGCTAATAGAAAGCACAGAAGCTGAAATCGTTATAGTAACAGAAAGCTGGCTAAAGCCTGAAATAAGTTCTCCAGAAATTTTTACGAAGTCTCAGACGGTGTTCAGGAAAGATAGATTAGGCAGAATTGGTGGTGGAGTGTTTGTGTCTGTCAGTAGTGGTTTATCCTGTAGTGAAGTCGAAGTAGATACTCCGTGCGAATTGGTATGGGTGGAGGTTATAATTAACAGCCGAACTAAGTTAATGATTGGCTCCTTCTACCGACCGCCAGACTCCGATGATATAGTTGCTGAACAGTTCAGAGAAAATTTGAGTCTCGTAACAAATACCCCACTCATACGGTTATAGTTGGTGGGGACTTCAACCTTCCCTCGATATGTTGGCAAAAATACTTGTTCAAAACCGGTTGTAGGCAGAAAACATCTTCCGAGATTGTCCTAAATGCTTTCTCCGAAAATTATTTCGAGCAGTTAGTCCACGAACCCACGCGAATTGTAAATGGTTGCGAAAACACACTTGACCTCTTAGCCACAAACAATCCAGAGCTAATAGAGAGCATCATGACTGATACAGGGATTAGTGATCACGAGGTCGTTGTAGCTAGGCTCAATACCATTTCTTCCAAATCCACCAGAAACAAACGCAAAATAATTTTATTTAAAAAAGCGGATAAAGTGTCACTAGAAGCTTTCCTAAGAGAGAATCTCCATTCCTTCCGAACTGACTATGCAAATGTAGACGAGATGTGGCTCAAATTCAAAGATATAGTAGCAACAGCAATTGAGAGATTCATACCTCATAAATTGGTAAGAGATGGAACTGATCCCCCATGGTACACAAAACAGGTCCGAACGCTGTTGCAGAGGCAACGGAGAAAGCATGCGAAGTTCAGAAGAACGCGAAATCCCGAAGATTGGCAAAAATTTACAGACGCGCGAAATTTGGCAAGACTTCAATGCGAGATGCCTTTAATAGGTTCCACAACAAAACATTGTCTCGAAATTTGGTAGAAAAACCGAAGAAATTCTGGTCGTATGTAAAGTACACAAGCGGCAAGACTCAGTCAATACCTTCGCTGCGCAGTGCCGATGGTACTGTTACCGACGAAAGTGCCGCTTAAGCGGAGTTATTGAACGCAGTTTTCCGAAATTCCTTCACCAGGGAAGACGAATGGAATATTCCAGAATTTGAAACACGAACAGCTGCTAGCATGAGTTTCTTAGAAGTAGATACCTTAGGGGTTGCGAAGCAACTCAAATCGCTTGATACGGGCAAGTCTTCAGGTCCAGATTGTATACAGATTAGGTTCCTTTCAGATTACGCTGATACAATAGCTCCCTACTTAGCAACCATATACATCCGCTCGCTCACCGATAGATCTGTACCTGCAGATTGGAAAATTGCGCAGGTCGCACCAGTGTTTAAGAAGGGTAGTAGGAGTAATCCATCGAACTACAGACCTATATCATTGACGTCGGTTTGCAGTAGGGTTTTGGAGCATATACTGTATTCAAACATTATGAATCACCTCGAAGGGAACGATCTATTGATACGTAATCAGCATGGTTTCAGAAAACATTGTTCTTGTGCAACGCAGCTAGCTCATTATTCTCACGAAGTAATGGCCGCTATCGACAGGGGATCTCAGGTTGATTCTGTATTTCCGGAAAGCTTTTGACATCGTTCCTCACAAGCGACTTCTAATCAAGCTGCGGGCCTATGGGGTATCGTCTCAGTTGTGCGACTGGATTCGTGATTTCCTGTCAGGAAGGTCGCAGTTAGTAGTAATAGACGGCAAATCATAGAGTAAAATTGAAGTGATATCAGGTTTTCCCCAGGGAAGCATCCTGGGACCTCTGCTGTTCCTAATCCATATAAATGACCTGGGTAACAATCTGAGCAGTGCTCTTAGGTTGTTCGCAGATGATGCTGTAATTTACCGTCTAGTAAGGTCATCCGAAGACCAGTATCAGTTGCAAAGCGATTTAGAAAAGATTGCTGTATGGTGTGGCAGGTGGCAGTTAACGCTAAATAACGAAAAGTGTGAGGTGATCCACAGGAGTTCCAAAAGAAATCCGTTGGAATTCGATTACTCGATAAATAGTACAATTCTCAAGGCTGTCAATTCAACTAAGTACCTGGGTGTTAAAATTACGAACAACTGCAGTTGGATAGACCACATAGATAATACTGTGGGGAAGGCGAGCTAAAGGTTGCGTTTTATTGGCAGGACACTTAGAAGATGCAACAAGACCACTAAAGAGACAGTTTACACTACACTCGTTCATCCTTTGTTAGAACATTGCTGCGCGGTGTGGGATCCTTACCAGGTGGGACTGACTGAGGACATCGAAAGGGTGCAAAAAAGGGCAGCTCGTTTTGTATTGTCACGTAATAGGGGAGAGAGTGTGGCAGATATGATACGCGAGTTGGGATGGAAGTCATTAAAGCAAAGACGTTTTTCGTCGCGGCGAGAGCTATTTACGAAATTTCAGTCACCAACTTTCTCTTCCGAATGCGAAAATATTTTGTTGAGCCCAACCTACATAGGTAGGAATGATCATCAAAATAAAATAAGAGAAATCAGAGCTCGAACAGAAAGGTTTAGGTGTTCGTTTTTCCCGCGCGCTGTTCGGGAGTGGAATGGTAGAGAAATAGTATGATTGTGGTTCGATGAACCCTCTGCCAAGCACTTAACTGTGAATTGCAGAGTAGTCATGTAGATGTAGATGAGCAACGGTTGTATATGATTGTTAAGTATGGAGCTAATGCATCAGCATACTCTGAAAGGAACCTAATTGGTTTACAGTCTGGACCAGAAGACCAGCTTTTATTAAGTGATTCAAGTTGCTTCACCACTGCGACAATATTTACTTCTACGTTACTCATGTTGCCAGCTGTTCTCGATTCGATTTCTGGAATATTTACTTCGTCTTCTTTTGTGAAGGCATTTCGGAAGGTTGTATTTAGTAACTCTGCTTTAGCAGCACTGTCTTCGATCCTCCTACAGGCATTCAGCTTTGACACCTTCCCTTACACCGCGGCATAATCAGCAAATAGCCGAAGATTGCTGCCCACGCCATGTTGTTGTTGTGGTCTTCAGTCCTGAGACTGGTTTGATGCAGCTCTCCATGCTACTCTATCCTGTGCAAGCTTCTTCATCTCCCAGTACCTACTGCAACCTACATCCTTCTGAATCTGCTTAGTGTATTGATCTCTTGGTCTCCCTCTACGATTTTTACCTTCCACGCTGCCCTCCAATGCTAAAGTTGTGATCCCTTGATGCCTCAAAACATGTCCTACCAACCGATCCCTTCTTTTAGTCAAGTTGTGCCACAAACTTCTCTTCTCCCCAATCCTATTCAATACCTCCTCATTAGTTACGTGATCTACCCACCTTATCTTCAGCATTCTTCTGTAGCACCACATTTCGAAAGCTTCTATTCTCTTCTTGTCCAAACTAGTTATCGTCCATGTCTCACTTCCATACATGGCTACACTCCATACAAATACTTTCAGAAACGACTTCCTGACACCTAAATCTATACTCGATGTTAACAAATTTCTCTTCTTCAGAAACGCTTTCCTTGCCATTGCCAGTCTACATTTTATATCCTCTCTACTTCGACCATCATCGGTTATTTTACTCCCTAAATAGCAAAACTCCTTTACTACTTTAAGTGTCTCATTTCCTAATCTAATTCCCTCAGCATCACCCGACTTAATTTGACTACATTCCATTATCCTCGTTTTGCTTTTGTTGATGTTCATCTTATATCCTCCTTTCAAGACACTGTCCATTCCGTTCAACTGCTCTTCCAAGTCCTTTGCTGTCTCTGACAGAATTACAATGTCATCGGCGAACCTCAAAGTTTTTACTTCTTCTCCATGAATTTTAATACCTACTCCGAACTTTTCTTTTGTTTCCTTTACTGCTTGCTCAATATACAGATTGAATAACATCGGGGAGAGGCTACAACCCTGTCTCACTCCTTTCCCAACCACTGCTTCCCTTTCATGCCCCTCGACTCTTATAACTGCCATCTGGTTTCTGTACAAATTGTAAATAGCCTTTCGCTCCCTGTATTTTACCCCTGCCACCTTCAGAATTTGAAAGAGAGTATTCCAGTCAACATTGTCAAAAGCTTTCTCTAAGTCTACAAATGCTAGAAACGTAGGTTTGCCTTTTCTTAATCTTTCTTCCAAGATAAGTCGTAAGGTCAGTATTGCCTCACGTGTTCCAACATTTCTACGGAATCCAAACTGATCTTCCCCGAGGTCGGCTTCTACCAGTTTTTCCATTCGTCTGTAAAGAATTAGCGTTAGTATTTTGCAGCTGTGACTTATTAAACTGATAGTTCGGTAATTTTCACATCTGTCAACACCTGCTTTCTTTGGGATTGGAATTATTATATTCTTCTTGAAGTCTGAGGGTATTTCACCTGTCTCATACATCGTGCTCACTAGATGGTAGAGTTTTGTCATGACTGGCTCTCCCGAGGCCATCAGTAGTTCTAGTGGAATGTTGTCTACTCCCGGGGCCTTGTTTCGACTCAGGTCTTTCAGTGCTCTGTCAAACTCTTCACGCAGTATCTTATCTCCCATTTCATCTTCATCTACATCCTCTTCCATTTCCATAATATTGTCCTCGAGTACATCTCCCTTGTATAAACCCTCTATATACTCATTCCACCTTTCTGCCTTCCCTTCTTTGCTTAGAACTGGGTTGCCATCTGAGCTCTTGATATTCATACAAGTGGTTCTCTTCTCTCCAAAGATCTCTTTAATTTTCCTGTAGGCAGTATCTATCTTACCCCTAGTGAGACAAGCCTCTACATCCTTACATTTGTCCTCTAGCCATCCCTGCTTAGCCATTTTGCACTTCCTGTCGATTTCATTTTTGAGACGTTTGTATTCCTTTTTGCCTGCTTCATTTACTGCATTTTTATATTTTCTCCTTTCATCAATTAAATTCAATATTTCTTCTGTTACCCAAGGATTTCTATTAGCCCTCGTCTTTTTACCTACTTGATCGTCTGCTGCCTTCACCACTTCATCCCTCAGAGCTACCCATTCTTCTTCTACTGTATTTCTTTCCCCCATTCCTGTCAATTGTCCCCTTATGCTCTCCCTGAAACTCTCTACAACCTCTGGTTCTTTCAGTTTATCCAGGTCCCATCTCCTTAAATTCCCACCTTTTTGCAGTTTCTTCAGTTTCAATCTGCAGTTCATAACCAATAGATTGTGGTCAGAATCCACATCTGCCCCAGGAAATGTCTTACAATTTAAAACCTGGTTCCTAAATCTCTGTCTTACCATTATATAATCTATCTGAAACCTGTCAGTATCTCCCGGCTTCTTCCATGTATACAGCCTCCTTTCATGATTCTTGAACCAAGTGTTAGCTATGATTAAGTTATGCTCTGTGCAAAATTCTACAAGGCGGCTTCCTCTTTCATTCCTTCCCCCCAATCCATATTCACCTACTATGTTTCCTTCTCTCCCTTTTCCTACTGACGAATTCCAGTCACCCATGACTATTAAATTTTCGTCTCCCTTCACTACCTGAATAATTTCTTTTATCTCGTCATACATTTCATCTATTTCTTCATCATCTGCAGAGCTAGTTGGCATATAAACTTGTACTACTGTAGTAGGCATGGGCTTTGTGTCTATCTTGGCCACAATAATGCGTTCACTATGCTGTTTGTAGTAGCTAACCCGCACTCCTATTTTTTTATTCATTATTAAACCTACTCCTGCATTACCCCTATTTGATTTTGTATTTATAACCCTGTAATCACCTGACCAAAAGTCTTGTTCCTCCTGCCACCGAACTTCACTAATTCCCACTATATCTAACTTTAACCTATCCATTTCCCTTTTCAAATTTTCTAACCTACCTGCCCGATTAAGTGATCTGACATTCCACGCTCCGATCCGTAGAACGCCAGTTTTCTTTCTCCTGATAACGACGTCCTCTTGAGTAGTCCCCGCCCGGAGATCCGAATGGGGGACTATTTTACCTCCGGAATATTTTACCCAAGAGGACGCCATCATCATTTAATCATACAGTAGAGCTGCATGTCCTCGGGAAAAATTACGGCTGTAGTTTCCCCTTGCTTTCAGCCGTTCGCAGTACCAGCACAGCAAGGCCGTTTTGGTTAATGTTACAAGGCCAGATCAGTCAATCATCCAGACTGTTGCCCCTGCAACTACTGAAAAGGCTGCTGCCCCTCTTCAGGAACCACATGTTTGTCTGGCCTCTCAACAGATACCCCTCCGTTGTGGTTGCACCTATGGTACGGCCATCTGTATCGCTGAGGCACGCAAGCCTCCCCACCAACGGCAAGGTCCATGGTTCATGGGGGTGCCCACGCCATACACCAGTTCAAATGGCTCTGAGCACTATGGGACTCAACTGCTGAGGTCATTAGTCCCCTAGAACTTAGAACTAGTTAAACCTAACTAACCTAAGGACATCACACACATCCATGCCCGAGGCAGGATTCGAACCTGCGACCGTAGCGGTCTCGCGGCTCCAGACTGCAGCGCCAGAACCGCGCGGCCACTTCGGCCGGCTTACACCAGTTCATTTACGTACACAGAAAATATAGCAGCCCTATCACACTTCCATGGGAACACCTGACGATTCCCTTGTCTCTGATGAACACTCGCCATCGACGTCAACTTACGGGATTCTATTACACTACTGGCCATTAAAATTGCTACACAAAGAAGAAATGCAGATGATAAACGGGTATTCATTGGACAAATATATTATACTAGAACTGAATGTGATTACATTTTCACGCAATTTGGGTGCATACATCCTGAGAAATCAGTATCCAGAACAACCACCTCTGGCCGTAATAACGGCATTGATACGCCTGGGCATTGAGTCAAACAGAGCTTGGATGGCGTGTACAGGTACAGCTGCCCATGCAGCTTCAACACTATACCACAGTTCATCAAGCGTAGTGACCGGCTTATTGTGTCGAGCCAGTTGCTCGGATACCATTGACCAGACGTTTTCAGTTGGTGAGAGATCTGGAGAATGGGCTGACCAGGGCAGCAGTCGAACATTTTCTGTATCCAGAAAGGCCCGTACAGGACCTGCAACATGCGGTCGTGCATTATCCTGCTGAAACGTAGGGTTTCGCAGGGATCGAATGAAGGGTAGAGCCACGGGTCGTAACACATCTGAAACGTAACGTCCACCGTTCAAAGTGCCGTCAATGCGAACAAGAGGTGACCGAGATGTGTAACCAATGGTTCGTCGTTGAGTACACCATCGCAGGCGCTCCTGTCTGTGATGCAGCGTCAAGGGTAAACACAGCCATGGTCTCCGAGGTGATAGTCCACGCTGCTGCAAACGTCGCCGAACTGTTCGTGCAGATGGTTGTTGTCTTTCAAACGTCCTCATCTGTTGATTCGGGGATCCAGACGTGGCTGCACGATCCATTACAGCCATGCGGATAAGATGCCTGTCATCTCGACTGCTAGTGATACGAGGCCGTTGGGATCCAGCACGGCGTTACGTTTTACCCTCCTGAACCATTCTGCTAACAGTCATTGGATCTCGACCAGCGCGAGCAGCAATGTCGCGATACGATAAACCGCAATCGCGATAGGCTATAATCCGACCTTTATCAAAGTCGGAAACGTGACGGTACGCATTTCTCCTCCTTACACGAGGCATCACAACAACGTTTCACCAGGCAACGCCGGTCAACTGCTGTTTCTGTATGAGAAATCGGTTGGAAACGTTCCTCATGTCAGCACGTTGTAGGTGTCGCCACCGGCGCCAACCTTGTGTGAATGCTCTTAAAAGCTTATTTGCATACCACAGCATCTTCTTCCTGTCGGTTCAATTTCGCGTCTGTAGCACGTCATCTTCGTGGTGTAGCAATTTTAATGGCCAGTTGTGTACTTAAAGCTGTTTTCGAGCCACTCACATTCTGGGAACCTATTCCACATTCTCGTACACTCGTTAACAGTCTGCAGAGTTACACCGTGCCAAATGATTCTCGGAAATCTAGACGTATGGAATCTGCTTGTCGCCCTTCATCCATAGTTCGCAATATATCGTTGTAGAAAAGGGCAAGCCGAGTTCCGCACGAGCGATGCGTTCTAAAATCGTGCTGATTTGTGGTCACGTGCTTTTTCGGTGTCTAGGAAATTATTATATTCGAATTCAGAATATGTTCTAGAATTCTGCAGCTGACCGATATTAAGGATATTGGTCTGTAATTCTGTGGACCCGTTCTTTTATCCTCATTATATACAGGAGTCACCTGCGCTTTTTTTCCAGTCGCTTGTGGATTTGCGCTGGGCGACAGATTCGTGATAAATACAATTCATTAAGGGGCCAATGCGGTAGGGTACTCTTTGTAAAACCGAATTGAGATTCCATCCGGACGTGGCGACTTAGTTGTTTCTAACTCTTTCAGTTATTTGTCGACGCCAGGGATGCTTAACTTTTTTTCCGCATTATATGGCTTGGACGTCATGTGCGAAAGTTGTTTCCAACTCTTTCAGTTATTTGTCGACGCCAGGGATGCTTAACTTTTTTTCCGCATTATATGGCTCGGACGTCATGTGCGAAAGAAGCCGCGGATGTTCATGTTCAGGTCGAGAGAGTGGTAATCCAAAAAGTTTGAAAATGGCTGGTGTAGTCAATGGAATGGCTTAAGGAGCGGTTCCAGTGCAGTGACTGTTGCGACACGAGCCAGGCGGCATTATCAGTGTGCCTGTCCAATGGCGCTCTTGTAATGTAACTGAACGCAGCCCTTTCTAGTGGCGCGTCTGTAGTCATGCGACAGCGAAGACACCACTGCGACTGTACTGCACCTGTGGCATCTCTGATGTGACACCTTAAACATTCAGGCGTTACCGCAAATCGCTCGCGCCTGCGGTTAGGGAAGAGGTGTCACCGTTTGATTTCGCAGCCTGCGAGTGTCGTTTTATCAGACTGGTAAATTTCCATGAAAGAATGGAACATTTTTGTTACGCCTTCACGGGTGGAAAGGTTGATTATCCCAACAGTATAGCGTACAGTTCATTGTTGACATCCGTCTGAATTGGTCAGCGCGTCGACTGCGACTGAAAGTGGATAAAACAGAGTTTCGTGCTGTTACTAAACATTTTCATTTGAAGGGCTCGACTGCCGCACAAATCAAAACAGAATTGGGCTCTGTACCATCACCGAAAACCATTTATTTTTGAGTTAATGAGTTTAAACGTCGGCGGACAAAAACCGAAGACGGAGCGCATTCCAGGCGCCCAGTTGAGGTCACCACAAAGGAAACCATTGACAAAATCCACAATGCAAGACCGCCGAATAAAATTTCGTGAAATTGCTGAGACTGTAGGCATCTCAACTAGCGAGTGCATAATATCTTGCACGGAGAATTGGCTGTGAAGAAGCTCTGTGCGAGGTGGGTGCCGCGATTGCTCACAATCGACCAATAGTGTATCCGGCACAACATTTCAGCGCAGTAGCTGACGATGTTTAATCGTAATCCACAAGACTTTTTGCGCCGAAATGTTTCTGTTCATGAAACCTGGATCCATCATTACACACCAGAGTCAAAACGACAGTCAGAAGAATGGGAAAAGGCTGGTGAAAGCGCAGCAAACGATGCAAAGACCACTTTGTTAGTTGGTAAGGTGATGACCAATGTTCTTGGAATTCCCAAGAAATAATCCTCATAGATTACTTGGAAAAAGGCAGAACCATGAGTGGACCATATTACACAGGGTGTACATAAAGCCCGGGAACACTTTCAATTATTTATTGCACAAGAACTAAACACTGTACGGATATCATACATATTGCATTTTGAAGAGAAGCTCTGAAAGTTTTTTTTTTTTTCAAACATGCGATATGTGAACTATGAGTGACCCGGCAGACGTCAATACCGTAATCGAATTCTTGCCATACTCGTCCCATCATGACATCGTCGGCTGTGGCAGTCGCTTCCCGTATTCTCTCCCGGAGCTCTGCTACATCACATGGTAGAGGCGGTACATACACCAGATCTTTGTGTGTCCCCACAGAAAAAAGTCATACGGAGTGAGATCCGGTGATCGGGAAGGCCATTTCATGAAACAGCTGTTCCCTTCTGTAGCCGATCCATTGATATGGCAGGTCCGTGTTCAGGTACCCACGAACGTCACGATGAAAATGGCGTGGAGTCCTATCCTGCTGAAAGATGAACGGAGAGTCCGACTGCATTTGAGGCATCAGACAATGCTGCAACATGCAGGAATATCCAGTGACAGAGCTCTCGGCGAATAAGAATGGCCTGTACAGTTTTCGACGTGACAGGGCACAAAAAACTTTTACCTGTGGGGGAATCACGCTCAAATCCAGTGCATTCGTGTGGATGCTTTGTACACTACATCCGACAGTTATGCCTGTTCATTCCCATTAGTGTGAAAAGTGGCTTCGTCGCTAAAAATTAAGCGATCAACAATGCCATCCCCATCCTCATTCAGTTGTTGCAACTGCGAACAAAACTCAAAACGCTTGTCTTTGTCGTCGTCATTGAGTTTCTGCACTAGCTCCAATTTGAATGGCTTCATAGACAGCTTCTGTCGCTGGACTTTCCACCCTGTCACTGGAGCCATTTCGAGTTCACAGGATGCACGACGCACCGGTTTCTTTGAACTCTTATGAATGTCTCTAATACGTGCTCCACATTCACTTCACTCACACTGGGACATCCTCTTCTCTTTGCCGGAAACAAGCAACTCGTCGTAACGAATTTGTTGTGCGAGTGGTAAATGGCCTTTGTTGTTGGTGGCTTCTTACCGTACTTGGTTCTAAACACCCGTGGAACAGCTGTAGCACACTTGTTTTTGTCGAACTCCAACACATAGAAAGCTTGCTCTGCACCTGAACTCGCCACGTTTGCGACTAGCGCTGAATATCGGCAAATTACCAAACTACGCTGTGGCGATATGCACGAAAATTTTTTTTTCATGGTTTCTCTTCAAAATAACGTTTGTATGATATCTGTATATTGCAATATAATTGAAAGTGTTCCCAGACTTTATGTACACCCTGTATTTATCATTGGATCGTTTGAAACCTGGTGGCCAAAAAAAGACCACGGTTGGCAGGCAAAAAAGTGCTCTGTCACCATGCTAATGCACTATCCCACACATCAGCGATAACAATGGCGAAAGTTCATGGCTTTGAATTGGTTCCTCATCCAACCTATTCGCCAGACTTAGTCCAAAGTGAATTCTTCCTATTTCCTAACTTGAAACTTTAGCTTGCCAGGAAGAAGTTTTTCATCATATGAAGAAGTGAAAGTTGCAATCAACAAGTGTTTTGCAGAGTTGACAACATATTTTCCATTGGGATGTAAAAGCTGGAGGGTCACTGACTAAGCCGGCCGCGGTGGTCTAGCGGTTCTAGGCGCTCAGTCCGGAACCGCGCGGCTGCTACGGTCGCAGGTTCGAATCCTGCCTCGGGCATGGATGTGTGTGATGTCCTTAGGTTAGTTAGGTTTAAGTAGTTCTAAGTTCTAGGGGACTGATGACCACAGATGTTAAGTCCCATAGTGCTCAGAGCCATTTGAACCATTTTTTCACTGACTAAGTGTATATCCCAGAAAGGAGCGTTCGTCGAGAACTATGGTGATCCGCTTACGAAACAAATATTTTTTCTCGCCTTTTTTACCATATTTATCATCCATTTCCCAGTTTCCAGATACGTTTCTTGGGGCTAGCAGGGTTTGCGAGATGGATGTTGAGTTATTTGTTAATGTGGGTTACAGACGGAGCTGCAGGCATGACAAGCATGCACAAATCCTATTCACTTCCTCACAGCCTAAGCAATTTGTATAGTCCGTCCAGAATGCCATATCTGGTAGATGCGCATGCGGCAGGGCACGCGTGGGGAGAGCGGTGGCGGTGGGGGTTATGGGCATTTTTGTAAATATTAAGTGGGGACCCTCCACACCCACGCTTCCATGGTTACCATTGAGAAAGATCTATTGTCGCCTCTGCTTTGGCTAGTATCTAAAAAGGATTCCACTGAAAATGCTGCGATTTATTTTCGCCTGTCTTGTTAACCATTTGTAACTTTCAGAGAAGCATCATGAATGGCGAACTTTGAGTAAAACCTAGACATTTCTCTGGCTTCCATGTTAAAATTTGCTTCTTTTACCAAAACACAGTGAAGTTTATGCAGTCTCACTTCACTAGCATGTTGTTGTGAGCTAACATCCCAAAGATGTTCGGGCTCACATGCAGTTCCTCTTTGTCGAAATGTCTTGGCTCAAACTCGTCTTGGGGTTGAACCACATGTGTCGCATTACACGCCCTAAATTAGACACTTGTAGCCCTTTGGTTAAATTGTCTGGCTGATGGCAAGTTGCAGAATTGTATGAAATGTACAACGTTTCCATGAATTACTACAGAATTAAATAGTTTCCATAAATGTTTCCCTTTATAGCCGATCTTAGTCCCGCCATATTTAACACTGTTATGTCTCCCTGGCCACAAACAGCTTCTATGGGGTTTCCCTATGACATAGATTGTCGTCTGTCTCACTCGCACACTACAGTGCTTAGGCCCTTTTCACCACAGAAGACGCCTGTGAATTTCCCCCTCTCGTGGTGAATCTGCGCTCTTTGTGGCACATGGCCCTGGACGACAGGGTTCGTTTCGCAATTCCTGAATGCAGACTCTTTAGGCCATATACTTAAACGAGAGCGAAATGCTCGTTAACTCACATTGTGCAGACACTATTGCTAGAGAATTCTGAAACACTACTTTATTAAGTGAGGACCGAGGAAAAGTAAGGTCAGCGGCTTATGAAAAAGCACATCCTTGGTACAAACAAAGGTGTAATATCTTCACATATGTTGTTCCAAAAACCATAGCATTTATCGTTTCATCAGCTATCAATGACCCTTAAAATTACATTCTTTCATCGAAAAACACTGTAATTACTGGAATAACACAGTAGATAATGAAGATTTATACACTAACGATACGGCAGAATACTCTCCTCTTTGTGTGCTGACATTTGCCAAAATCTCATATCTGAAGCCTTTTATGAAATCCGAGGAATGTTGTGGATATTTCACTCTGGCTTTATCGCTGCCGTGGCGCGATCGCAAATAAGTGTGCTATTTCATATCAGTTTTCTCGAGACTGGTGACAGATAGATACCTCTACCCAAGTCTAAAGAAAAATTCAATATGTTAGCTAAATTTCATATGCAACAACATGTTATGTAATATGCACCAAACGCAGAATCATAGGGACCCCTATTTTTCATTGCAAACTTTTCCGAAATTCGCGCAATTCACTTCCACGTAAATATCATAATAATTATGACCACTGACAAAAGGATGGGCACATCATCATGAACCTGACACATAAAGCTATAAGTAACGCAAAAAAGTTTTTTTTCTGAATAGTTTCTGCAAAATCGCTTGAGAAAGATTGAAGGACTTGCACCTCAATTCTGTCATCTCTGGTCGGCCGAAAGGTGGGAAACACTTGTCGGCCTCCCGAACAAACGTATGAACTCGCCCAGCGCTTTGGACGAAAACTGCTCACTGCCCATCAGCCTCCACATCCTGCGCTGACTCTACCAAAGGCGCCCATATTCCACCCCCTCCCCTCCCCACCACGCACACACACTCTTTACTCTGACACTCAGACCTCCAGATGTCAGACAATCAGATCGGTACCAAACGTTGGATGCCGGAAGAGTATCAACCAAAACACCAATTTAATTGGTGCTGTGTGCTGTCGTCCAGTAGAACATACGTGAACGGTAATTAAAAGTATCACCAGAACTATGTCGCACAGGAAAAGCTTATCTGTGAGTAATTATATTATAGATCTCGTGTGTGAGAGAAGGTAGATCCTTCAGTCGTCGTACCAAAGATTCTGCGTTCAAACCCTGCTTATGAAAAACTGTTTACACGTGAAACTGTCATATGGGAGAACATTTTTCCTGACATTCAAAAGGACGTTTCGGAGTTTGTAGCAATGCTCTTGAAGCGGTCTGCTTTCTCTTCGTTAGCTCAACGTTATGTACTTATCATTGGTTGGTTTGTTGAAGTGGGGAAGGGACCAAACAGTGGGGTCATCGGTCCCATCGGATGAGGGAAGGATGGGGAATGAAATCAGCCGTGTCATTTCAAAGGAACCATCCCAACATTTGCCTGTAGCGATTTAGGGAAATCACGAAAAACCTAAATCAGGAGGCCGGACGTGGGTTTGAACTTCCCGAATGCGAATCCAATGTGCTAAGCACGGCGCCACCTCGCTCTGTCTGAGAAAAGATGATCATGTTGTTGTTGTAGATTATTATTGATCTTATTATTTGGTTTATTATTAATTATTATTATTATTGTTATTTATTTTATTTCTTTCCTGTCTCAGACGTTATGTCTGGTTAGAAATGGAAAGTGACGCAGACCTTGATCAAGCGTGACTTTTTTTAAACTGTACGGTATATGTTACATTGCATTTAGGAACTTTCGGACAATTGAACATGTATCAATAATTACGGATTTCTGTAGTTGTATATATAAGTTTGGATGTAGCTGTATTGCTTTGATGTACTGGTGGATATTGTGTGGTATGACTCCTGTAGTTGATAGTATAATCGGTATAATGTCAACTTTATCCTGATGCCACATGTCCTTGACTTCCTCAGCCAGTTGGGTGTATTTTTCAATTTTTTCTCCTGTTTTCTTCTGTATATTTGTTCTATTGGGTATGGATATTTCGATTAGTTGTGTTAATTTCTTCCTTTTATTGGTGAGTATGATGTCAGGTTTGTTATGTGGTGTTGTTTTATCTGTTATAATGGTTCTGTTCCAGTATAATTTGTATTCATCATTCTCCAGTACATTTTATGTTTCATACTTGTATGCGGGAACGTGTTGTTTTATTAGTTTATGTTGTATGGCAAGTTGTTGATGTATTATTTTTGCTACATTGTCATGTCTTCTGGTGTATTCTGTATTTGCTATTATTGCACATCCGCTTGTGATGTGATCTACTGTTTCTATTTGTTGTTTGCAAAGTCTGCATTTATCTGTTGTGGTATTGGGATCTTTAATAATATGCTTGCTATAATATCTGGTATTTATTGTTTGATCCTGTATTGCAATCATGAATCCTTCCGTCTCACTGTATATATTGCCTTTTCTTAGCCATGTGTTGGATGCGCCTTGATCGATGTGTGGCTGTGTTAGATGATACAGGTGCTTGCCATGTAGTGTTTTCTTTTTCCAATTTACTTTCTTTGTATCTGTTGATGTTATCTGATCTAAAGGGTTGTAGAAGTGGTTATGAAATTGCAATGGTGTAGCCGATGTATTTATATGAGTGATTGCTTTGTGTATTTTGCTTGTTTCTGTTCGTTCTATAAAGAATTTTCTTAAATTGTCTACCTGTCCATAATGTTGGTTTTTATGTCGATAAATCGCCTTCCTCCTTCCTTTCTGCTTAATGTGAATCTTTCTGTTGCTGAATGTATGTGATGTATTCTATATTTGTGGCATTGTGATCGTGTAAGTGTATTGAGTGCTGCTAGTTCTGTGTTACTCCATTTCACTACTCCAAATGAATAGGTCAATATTGGTATAGCATAAGTATTTATAGCTTTTGTCTGGTTTCTTGCTGTCAGTTCTGTTTTCAGTATTTTTGTTAGTCTTTGTCTATATTTTTCTTTTAGTTCTTCTTTAATATTTGTATTATCTATTCCTATTTTCGCCTGTATCCTAGATATTTATAGGCATCTGTTTTTTCCATCGCTTCTAAGCAGTCGCTGTGGTTATCCAATAAGTAATCTTCTTGTTTAGTGTGTTTTCCCTTGACTATGCTATTTTTCTTACATTCGTCTGTTCCGAAAGCCATATTTATATCACTAATGAATACTTCTGTTATCTTTAGTAATTGGTTGAGTTGTTGATTTGTTGCTGCCAGTAGTTTTAGATCATCCATGTATAGCAAATGTGTGATTTTGTGTTGGTATGTTCCAGTAATATTATATCCATAATTAGTATTATTTAGCATGTTGGATAGTGGGTTCAGAGCAAGGCAGAACCAGAAAGGACTTAATGAGTCTCCTTGGTATATTCCACGCTTAATCTGTAATGGCTGTGATGTGATATTGTTTTAATTTAGCCGGCCGAAGTGGCCGTGCGGTTAAAGGCGCTGCAGTCTGGAGCCGCAAGACCGCTATGGTCGCAGGTTCAAATCCTGCCTCGGGCATGGATGTTTGTAATGTCCTTAGGTTAGTTAGGTTTAACTAGTTCTAAGTTCTAGGGGACTAATGACCTCAGCAGTTGAGTCCCATAGTGCTCAGAGCTATTTGAACCATTTTTTTTTGTTTTAATTTGTTTGGATATTAAGTGTGGTATTCCAATTTTTCATTACTATGTTTAGGAACTGTATAAATTTAGGATCTACTTTGTATATTTCCAATATCTGTAGTAACCATGAGTGGGGTACACTATCAAAACCTTTTTGGTAATCAATGTATGCGTAGTGTAGCGACCTTTGTTTAGTTTTAGCTTGATATGTCACCTCTGCATCTATTATCAGTTGCTCTTTACATCCTTGTGCTCCTTTGCAGCAGACTATTTGTTCTTCATTATAATTTTGTTCTGTGTTGTATGTGTCATTAATTTCTGTGTAATGACTAAAGTTAATATTTTGTATATTGTTGGTAGGCATGTTATGGGGCGATATTTTGCTGGGTATGCTTGATCTTTAGGTTTCAGATAAGTTATTCGTTGTGTAAACGTATCAGGAACTGTGTATGGGTCTGCAATGTAACTGTTAAATAATTTAGTTAGATGTGAATGTGTTGAGGTGAACTTCTTTAGCCAGAAATGTGCTATTTTATCTTTTCCAGGGGCTTTCCAATTGTGCATAGAATTAATTGCTCGGGTGACTTCATGTTGCAAAATTATCACTTCAGGCATTTGTGGTATCATCTCGTATATGTCTGTTTCTGCTTGTATCCACCGTGAATGTCTGTTATGTAGTACTGGGTTTGACCATATGATGCTCCAGAAGTGTTCCATGTCTGTTATGTTTGGTGGATTGTCTATTTCAATGTGGTGTGTTATCTATTGCCTGGTAAAATTTCTTTTGGTTTGTGCTGAATGTTTGATTTTGTTTCATTCTATTTTCACTTTTTTTGTATCTTCTAAGTCGTTTGGCCCATGCTTGTAATTTCTGTTTCTTTTCATCTAATTGCTCTATCGCTTCTTGTTGTGAGACTTTACCTAACCTTTTTGTTTTTTGTCTGATATTTCATTTCTTATAAATTGTGTTAGCTGTCCGATGTCTTTTCTCAGTTTTTCTATTCTGATCTGTAGCCTGTGTTGCCATACTGGTTTTATGGGTTTCTTCTGTGTGTTGGTTGGTTATGATCTCTGCCTAGTGTGTATATTTAGTGTAGTGAGTGCTCCTATATAAACCAGTAGTTGTAACTCTTCCATAGTTTAACTATATATGACGGTAGTATCTGTTCCTGAAAGAACAGTTACCTTGGCTGACCATGCAGCTTTGCTAGAAATGAAATGATAATTAAATAGACACCCTAGCTGCAAACAGGCGTTGATGTACTTCATTGGGGACATGTTGAAAATGTGTGCCCCGACCGGGACTCGAACCCGGGATCTCCTGCTTACATGGCAGACGCTATATGCATCTGAGCCACCACGGGCACAGAGGATAGTGCGTCTGCAGGGACTTATCCCTTGCACGCTCCCCGTGAGGTCCACATTCCCAACATGTCCACACCACTACATTCGTAGTGCGCCTAATAGATGTTTGCCCATCATACTCATTACTCGTGGCAGATTAATCTACCAAGTCCCGTACGAGTTCGGGCATAGCGTGTGCGTTCGCACAAGCAGGTCAATGGCCGGGAAGCCATATTTTAACTATATATGACGGCAGTATCTGTTCCTGAAAGAACAGTTACCTTGGATGACCATGCAGCTTTGCTAGAAATGAAATGATAATTAAATAGACACCCTAGCTGCAAACAGGCGTTGATGTACTTCATTGGGGACATGTTGAAAATGCAGCTAGGGTGTCTATTTAATTATCATTTCATTTCTAGCAAAGCTGCATGGTCATCCAAGGTAACTGTTCTTTCAGGAACAGATACTGCCGTCATATATAGTTAAAATATGGCTTCCCGGCCATTGACCTTCTTGTGCGAACGCACACGCTATTCCCGAACTCGTACGGGACTTGGTAGATTAATCTGCCACGAGTAATGAGTATGATGGGCAAACATCTATTAGGCGCACTACGAATGTAGTGGTGTGGAGATGTTGGGAATGTGGACCTCACGGGGAGCGTGCAAGGGATAAGTCCCTGCAGACGCACTATCCTCTGTGCCCGTGGTGGCTCAGATGGATAGAGCGTCTGCCATGTAAGCAGGAGATCCCGGGTTCAAGTCCCGGTCGGGGCACACATTTTCAACATGTCCCCAATGAAGTACATCAACGCCTGTTTGCAGCTAGGGTGTCTATGACTATGATGGGCAAACATCTATTAGGCGCACTACGAATGTATGTGTCTTCCATAATTGTATTTTCATTTATTTTGTTGTGTATGATTGTGTTGATAGTTGTTGTTGTTGTTCCGACTTGTGGGTTATTTGGTGGTCTATGCAAGAATGGTCTAATGTCTGTATTTGTGTCTTTGTATTCTATATATGTCAGCTGAAATTTTTCTTCTATATCTAACATGTGTGTCACTTCGTGTTCTATTTGTGCTTATTCTGGTGGCTGTCTTAAGATTTCGTTTTCCTCTGATTGTTTAATTGATTATTATTATTGATTATTATTATTATTATTATTATTATTATTATTACTTTCCACGTGTGATGCAATTGTTTCCTTATTTTTCTGTTCTGATTGTGTATTCTTTGAAACTGCAAATGTATTTTATGGGTTTACTATTTGCAAAAACACGAAGCGAAAGCAGACTGCTAAGAGAACATTGCTGTAAACTCCAAACAGCCCTTTTACATGTCATGAACACGTTGTCACACATAACACGTTCACGTATAATTATAGTAAAGAAAATTGTATTCATTGGTGTTTGTACCTGGGACGTTTGGAACCTTTGCCGGCCGCTGTGACCGAGCGATTCTAGGCGCTTCAGTCCGGAACCGCGCTGCTGCTGCGGTCGCAGGTTCGAATTCTGCCTCGGGCGTGGATGTGTGTGATGTTCTTAGGTTAGTTAGGTTTAAGTAGTTCTAGGTCTAGGGGACTGATGACTTCAAATGTTAAGTCCCATAGCGCTTAGAGCCATTTAACAACACGTTTTAACCTTTGGAACGTAGATCTAACGCTCCACCAACTTCCCCACGGAAGCAACATGTGTTTGTTACAGTTATACTCGTCATATAGTTCTGGAGTTCCTTTTAATTGGCGTTTATGCCCGTTCTACTCGATGACAGCACATAGTGCGAACTAAATCGGAGTTTTGATTGATACTCTATCGACATACAACGGTTGGTACCGATCTGAGTGTCTGACACTTGGAGGTTTGGGTGACAGGGAAGGAAAAAACGAAGTGCAGTTAGATGTTATTCTTTCAAGAAAACGATTGAGAAGTCGGTGTTGCACTGGTATTTAACAAGGTCGGAAATGGACCTTTTAATGGCTACTTTCAAGTCGCCGTTCGTCTTCCAAAATATTAAAAATATTCCATGCCCCCAAGTCTTGGTCCTCCCCTATAAACTATCGTATGGGGGCTCTTGGTTTGTACAGTCGTGTCTGTTTGTGCTTTGAATTTCGATCTCTAACGACGACGCGCTCGTTTTGTCTTTTTAATGTGGAGGAAGAAACTGAACGGATGGAAACGTGAAATATGGTATAAAACTGGTAAATGAAACGGTAAAAATTATTCGCACATTTACTTAGTGGTTTGAGGATATTTCCTCGGACCCCACAATTAGCTCAGAACTTACGAAGAAACGTTTTCGAACCGTCTGTCACTCCTAAGTCCTTTCATTAAAAAGCAATCATGACAGAAGCTACAACATCACACGAAAGACAACAATAACAATTTCTCACGACCGGTAAGGATAATGATGGCTGAAATAAACATCTATGGGCGTTTGTGATAATTTTAGCGTGTGGTTTTGCATACCTCATCTTGCAGTAAGCCACAGATCTATAGCAAACTCCCAGTTTTTATGTTTTTCGTCCAATATTTTGTCCTTCATGAATTCATCTTTTTAATAATAACATCTCTGTCTTTTTTAATGTCAGCTGCTACGTATTTTGTTAAACGTAGATATAATAAACGTTGCTAAAGACACTTCAACTACCTGTTACATTCGATTCATATTAGCGCCTTTCCTACAGCTAAGAAAACTCGTGATGTACGGATAATAAGTCTCTCTGTCATAAAATAAAATACAATTTTTGAACAACCTATGAAATGAAACTTAACAACTTGCTCTTTCTCTTGGTTTCACTAATTGTAACTGGCAAGAGTAAAGTAAACACTATTTCTAATTTTTACTGTCGCTGTAATTACCCGTAACCAGACCTACACAGCGCCTGGTATGGCAGGCGGTGACTTGTGCAAATTGTCCCGAAATTAATTATGAATTCTCACAGCTCACTTTAAAAAGTAAAATGCGTCGTTTTATAGACTTAGAAATTTTCACGACACACTGTTTAGTTCTGTTCCACAAAATAAAACGTCGCGACACATCTGTTGTAAAGGGCTAATCAAAGTTGCGCTAACTGATGGAAGCGGGAAACGTAACACTATGACATTCGGCGGGAAAGGATGAGCTAATTTTGGTTAAATGTAGGGTTGCCGTTTCTAGCTGGGACCTACCTCGTCAGGACACTCTGAGATGAGGGTGTAGAAATGAAGTAAAAAATAGTTCCAGCCCCGTTTTACTGGAGAAGTCTGGTATTTTCAGTACAGGATACGCAACACCATCTTCAAGACGACCTTGTCAACATAAACTTGTTGATATAAATAAAACTAACTGAGGCTACACTTACAAGTTGCGCTAAGAGAAGGCGTTACTTCACTACTTGTGCCAAGCTCGTAACAGTGTTTTGCAAAATCGGACAAAAGTGGGTCATGTCAGGGCAATGTGGTCCATAACGGTGACTGTCCCGATATATCAGGACAGATGGCAACCCTAGTTAAACATCAAAGCATGCATGGAAGCCTTACCGACAGACGTTCGCATTGAAGACAAACATACTATAAAGGCACACGGTGACTAAACTCAAAATTAATGAAAGGAACATAGGTTTTCAAAAACAGTACAGACTGAGGTACATTATCACTAACCGTACTTCCAACGAATAGGTCTGAGACTCTGAATGTATTCTGGTTGTTCAAATGATTGGCGGAGCGTCCTACGTCGTTTGGGGCGAGACTGCAACAACACTAATTTTTAAGAAAGCATTGTTAACATATAATCAAAACAGCGGCAGAGCATCCGCACCAAAGAATATCCAGCTCGATAGTGAAGACGGAGCGTCCTACGTCGTTTGGGGCGAGACTGCAACAACATTAATTTTTAAGAAACCATTGTTAACATATAATCAAAACAGCGGCAGAGCATCGGCACCAAAGAATATCCAGCTCGATAGTGAAGACACAAGGGAAGACAAATGAAAGTTCGAGCGATTTTGTTTGGCAACTCGTGAACACAGTATCACAACAGATTATCACATAAGCTATAGTAACTCATGAGAACGGTAATTTTGCAGTCATTAAGAAAAGAAAAGGGAAGAATTTTATTGGCTGTTATTTTAACAGCACAAAATTTTCTTACAGTTAGAATCTTCAATCTACCGGCGTAATAGGAACTCTGAAAACACTAGAGCTTAAATAGAAAATAGCATCTCACTGAAGTGAATAATGTTGTCATTACTGCTGAGGTTATTCTCTGAATAAGGTTACGTGTATTAGAGGAAAGTACCGATACACTTTTGCTAAGCACGAACAAGATTGAAGATAGAATAAATACAATATATTTCACAAAAATAACTGAATACAACGATTGCTTTACAGTTAACTTTGAGTCCAGAATTTTATCCAGAACTGATTTTATCAATTATTACCCGAAGTATCATTTTATACTGCGATAAGTTAGTTCATATTAAGCTGTGCCCTTTCATAAACTGCACATATTTTAACAGTCAGCATTTATTATAAACTACAGCCAGGAATCTTACTTCGTTCGTCCGCAGCTCGTGGTCGTGCGGTAGCGTTCTCGCTTCCCACGCCCGGGTTCCCGGGTTCGATTCCCGGCGGGGTTAGGGATTTTCTCTGCCTCGTGATGACTGGGTGTTGTGTGCTGTCCTTAGGTTAGTTAGGTTTAAGTAGTTCTAAGTTCTAGGGGACTGATGACCATAGATGTTAAGTCCCATAGTGCTCAGAGCCATTTGAACCAATCTTACTTCGTTCGACCTACCAGCTTACTTTGATAATTTACATGTTTCACTTGTCTTAGGTCTTAATCATATCAGAAATAACCGTTACTCTTATTTGCAAAGACGCTTTCAA
Source organism: Schistocerca nitens (assembly GCF_023898315.1). Taxonomy (NCBI): domain Eukaryota; kingdom Metazoa; phylum Arthropoda; class Insecta; order Orthoptera; family Acrididae; genus Schistocerca; species Schistocerca nitens. The sequence continues at coordinate 122,571,294 of NC_064614.1, read as the reverse complement.
GAGCAAACAGTGAACGTTTTAATTAATTGTTATTACTCCATACATTCTAATAATACGCTGGTGAGCAGAACTTGAGAAGGAAATTAACTTCCGGAAGACATGTCACTGCCAAGTAACATAGTTCAGTTAAGCTTGCACCATAGATAGATAGATCTGCTTCAGTATAGCACAGAAAGTAACTGAAAGAAGTGTGCAACGGGACGAACGGAAAAGACACTTGTATTCAAAGACAAATATTACACTGAAATCATTACGATTTATGATGGCACTCTGGACATAACAAAAGGTGGGACGTGGTTCTTAACAGGATGTGTGATCACCGTGCTCTGCAACGTACTCTCATGCTTGCCAAAAGGCTGTTAATGAGTTCTAGTGGTAGGTCAAAATTGTTCAAATGGCTCTGAGCACTATGCGACTTAACTTCTGAGGTTATCAGTCGCCTAGAACTTAGAACTAATTAAACCTAACTAACCTAAGGACATCACACACATCCATACCCGAGGCAGGATTCGAACCTGCGACCGTAGCGGTCGCTCGGCTCCAGACTGTAGCGCCCAGAGCGGTAGGTCATTCCATTCCTCTACCACCATGGTTGACAAGTGCTGGATGGTCGTTGGTGCATATACACGTGTTACAATAATCGCGACGAAACTGATAGCGACAAAATAAAATAAAATCATAAGGACGGCTGTAGGTATTTTTATTTTTTGTCACGATAGTAAACGGCCGTCGTCCCAGAGACCTCCTGCTAAAAGGATGGACATACAAAAGTGTTACAATAAGTCTCTCCAGCACATCCCACACGTGCTCGAAGGAACTGAAGTCGGGGGAACGGGCACAACACTCCCTTCGCTGAATATCCTCTTGTTCCAAGAGCTCCTCCACCTGTGCACTTCAACGCAGTCGTGCATTAACATCCATAAAAATGTCGTGGCCTCTTCGGGAATAGTACAGTGTCACAATAACGTTGACCGGTGAATGTACCGAATTCAGAGGTTTATAGGTAAGCACGTTCATGCAACAATATGGCTCCCCACATCATGACACCTAGGCTACCAAAACAATCATGTTCGACAGTGTTCCTGGGTGTGTTAGATATTCCCGCCTCTCGCCATATGAGGGTATGTCCAGAGTCACTATGCAGACTGAATCTGCTCTCATCTGAGAAGAGCACTCCACCTGACTCCTCGTTGGTCCAGTGCCTGAGCTCTTGGCACCATCGCAAACGGTGCCGTCGATTTGAGAGTGTCATTGAAACGCAGCGTACTGGTCGTTGGGTACGCTTATGGGCCGCAGTGTCACTGTGCAGCGCGAGATTGCGTGACTAACAGTCCCGTAAAATGTGGTTGCAATTGCACCCGCTGTCTGACGTGGTCCCTTCTAGCCTGTTGCACAATGTAGTGGTCGTCTGTGCTGTAATTGACCGTCGTCAACCACCTCCTCTCCTTCGGGCACGATCACCTTTGATTCGGAATGGTCCCCATGCACGTTAAACAATGATGTGAGCAATAGCAATCTCATGCGCTACACTCGTCACACTTCGTCCTAGTTCCAGTTCTCTGATGATTCTTCTCCGTTTGAAGTCATTCAAATGTTGTCTCCGGGCCTTGTTGTAATGAAAAACAGCAAAACAGTGCACCGTAACTGCTCGCTGATGGACACACACTGTTAGATTAGATTAGATTCCCGTTGCTTCAACCACCTCGAAATGCACGGACAGCCCCATTTGACCCTGACGTCATG